>NC_073739.1:42896431-43223931 GCF_023634155.1 Falco peregrinus | reverse complement strand
TCATCAGACATGTGATATTGGACTGAAGCATTTTAAGCACCTAGTTCTTCAGTCCAATCACTTGAGGACCAGTTCATCCATTTATTACATCCAGCCATTTTGCTCATGCTCCAGTTTTGGAAGGAGACCAAGAAGCTCTTTTAAAAGGCTGTCTAATAGTATATACTACTCGCATTCAGGCAACAGATGAATGCAGCAAGCTCTGATCTTAGAGGTAGCTTTTTCCAAAGGAAAACATTCTTAGATGTTATCAAGATCATAATCAATAGCATATGTCCCTCTTAATGCTGTTTCTGCACAGATGAGATTTTGCTGTACTTGGTTCCTCCTTTGTTTTCAAAAGATATGCACCTTAGAAGTGTCATTCTTTTCATCAACAAACTGATCTAAATTTTCTGTAGCCCTTTCCATCCAGTTCTAATAGTAGCTGCTTGCTATGTATTATTGTGTTTACTTTAGCTATGTCTAGATGTCCCTATCAGTTACAAGGTCTCTACTGTTATTTTTTTCAAATGGAGAATCAAGAGTCCAGGTTCAAAGAACTTAGTTCTGTGTTTGCCTTCCTTCACTTATTTTTGTTTCTTAAAATTCCTACTAGTTAAAGGAAAAAATATGCGGACCTAGGAAAAACAGGAAAACATGTAAACATTCAGAAGGCCAATATTGCAACAGAAGAATTTTCTCCAGATCTTGCCTTTTGCACACAACTTGTTAAACCTTATCTGCTTCAGTATGCCAAACCATCCCATATTTGCTTGTTTGAACCAAACACAGGCATAAATCCACCAGATGAGAGAAAGACTATTCAGTAACAGAAAAGTGAAGCAGGGGCTCTCAGCTGAATATATTTGTTATCTAGAATCAAAAGGCAATTACACTTGAAAAACAGCACTGCATGCATCTCTAGATCAAAATTCCCCATTTCTGAGAATAAAACATCAATGGTGTCAGCAACCATTATACAAATTGTTCAGAAGGAAAACACACATATTTTTTCTAACATGCAATACAACTATTTTTGTTATTTTTTCCTTTGAATTTTTCCTCATGTTTTCCTCACGGTGTGTTCTTTGTAATCAGGGATGATGGCTACTAAATTTCTATTGACTTCTGAGTGAGCCCCTATGGAAGTTGGACACAGAGCATGTTTTTTTGATGCTTACAAAATATGTCAGAGTAGACACACTCTGAAAGAGAAGAAAGAAATCAACAGCAGAAGAGTTCAATTAAACTGAGTAGCCAGTCATACCATCCAACATTCTCTATCACTAATGTCTGTTTTATTATTTTTTCTGGATCTTACACAGGATGAAGGAAAAAAAAAACCCCACCATAATTAGACCTTTCATTTGACCTTTTTCACTTATTCTAACTTGTGTTAGCAGATAAGCTTTACTGCCCATCATTGCTTAAGGTTAAATTAAAAGCTCTTTTAATAAAGAAAAGACTGGAAAAGGGGAAAAATAACCCCCATTTTTAGAAAGGGACATAAGGAAAACTCAGGGAAATACAAGCCATCCAGTCTCACATCTGTGCCCAGCAAGACCATGGAGCAGATCCTCCTGGAAATTATACTAAGGCATACGGAAAATAAGGAGGTGATTGGTGACAGCCAACATGGCTTCACTAAGGGAAAATCATGCCTCACAAATTTGGTGGCCTTCTATGGCAGGGTTACAGAGTTGGTAGATGAGGGAAGAGCAACCAACATCATATATCTGGACTTGTGCAAATACATTTTGCACAATTTTTTCATTTGACACTGTCCCACACAACATCCTTGTCTCTAAACTGGAGAGACAAGGATTTGACAGATGGACAACTCAGTAGATAAGGAACTGGTAGGATGGTCACAAAGGGTTGTGGTCCATGGCTCAAAGTCCAAGTGGAGACCAGTGACAAATGGCATTCTCCAGGGGCTGGTATTGCGGTCAGCACTGTTCAGCATCTTTGTTGGCAATATTGACACTGGGATTGAGTGCATCCTCAAAAAGTTTGCCAAGAACATGAAGCTGAGTGGTGCAGTCAACATGCTGGAGGGAAGGCATATCAACCAGAGGGGCTTTGACAGGTTTGAAAAGTGGGCCCATGCAAAACTCATGAACTCAACAAGGCCAAGTGCAAGGTCCTGCACCTGGATCATGGCAGTCCCAAGCAGAAATACAGGCTGGGTGAAGAACAGGTGGAAAGTAGCCCTGACGAGAAGGACTTGGGAGCGTTAGTGGATGAGAAGCTCAGCATGGCCCCACAACATGAACTTGCAGCTCAGAAAGCCAACCATATCCTGGTCTGCATCACAAGAAGCATCACCAGCAGATTTAAAGAAGGTGATTCTCCCGCTCTCCTCTGCTGTCATGAGACCCCACCTGGAGTACTATATTCAATTTCAGGGCCCCCAACACAAAAGGAACATAGACCAGTTGGAACGAGTCCAGAGGAAGGCCATGAAGATGATCAGAGGGCTGGAGAACCTCTCCTATGAAGACAGGCTGAGAGAGTTGGGGTTCAGCCTGGAGAAGAGAAGGCTCCAGGGAGACCTTATAGCAGCCTTCTGGTACCTAAAGAGGGCCTGCAAGAAAGCTGGAGAGGGACTTTTTACAAGGACATGTAGTGGTAGGATAAGGGATAAGGGCCTTAAACTGAAAGAGGGTAGATTTAGATTAGATATAAGGAAGAAATTCTTTACTGTGAGGGAGGTGAGACACTGGAACAGGTTGCCCAGAGAAGCCATGGATGCCTCATCCCTGGAAATGTTCAAGGTCAGGCTGAATGGGGCTTTGAGCAACCTGGTCTAGTGGAAAGTGTCCCTGCTCATGGTAGAAGTGTTGGAACTAGATGACCTTTAAGGTTCCTTCCAAACTAACCCATTCTAAGTTTCTATGCTTTTAATTTCTAATACGCAGAATTTTTTTTTATTTATATTAAGTAGATTTCATGTGTTTTGTTTTTAAAAATAATGGTTCTGCATGGTTTTTTCCCTATCTTACTTAGAAGAGCAGTTGCCTTTTGTTTTTATGCAGAATGGAAAACATAACTTTTAACAATTTGATGAGTTTTGTTTTATTTAAACTACCCCTGGAAATGTATGACTGAAAGGTCAGACATCAAAAGATTTATGCTTTCTTTTATGTGATCTTTTAGTAAAAGGCCCTTCCCTTCTCTCTTTTGTCTTTGTATATGTGATCTGTTGCCTGTTTACAGTGCAGATGTTAGTAAAAAACACAAAAACAAAAACAAAACACTTCCTGCAATCGGAAGAAAGTAATTCACTTGCTTTGCAGACTGCAGCAAATGTGAAACAGGGTAGCCATACAGGGCCAGCAGCCAGAATCCTCTCTGAGAGGACCACATGCACCAGTGAGCCTTGTAAATCTTTTTTAACCTCAGTCTCAGGCCTGGGTTTATTTGTTTTTCTAGCCAGACTGTTCTGGCTCCCTTCAGGCCCTACAAAATGATCTGTCACTGTCTACCCAGATAACCTGAGGCAGCCAGTAATGAAGTCAGCTCGCCAGGCCTTGCAAATGGGCCTGGCATCTTAGATCACGTAAGACTATTTCATTTATTAGATTTCCACGTCAGGCCCTTCTACACCTCTTTGCCTTTCCCTGGCCTACATGCATGCGTGTAGAAACAGCAGCCCACCCAGACTGAGACAACTTTGGGACAGACTGAGAGCAACTTTGGAATTTGATTTAGGAAAACTGGGTGTTTCCAAGTTAAAATACCTTCTTATTCTAGTTAGTTCTTATATTGATGTTAGTGTGCTTTTAATGGCCTTAGAGGCTGATCTGTAATAATCACAGCATATTTGCTACTTTCAGCCTGACAAAGAGACTAATAAAGAGAAAAATCTGGGACTTAACTAAACACAGCTCCTGAGCTAAATCTAAAATAGAATATTATTTTGGTCCCTCAGGAGTGGATAATCCCAAAGTTTTGAAGAAGTGGTTTGTATTAGACCTGTCATAACTGTGAAGAGAAAGGGATAACATAAAGTAGGATTTTACTTTCCCAATCAGTGTTTTCCCAAGATACCCACAGAACCTATGCACTTTCTGTTCTAGTTTCTCTCCAGGTTGAACGTGATTATTTTTCACCATATTTCCCCTTGTTACACTGCAGTGTTTAAAAAATGTAGGTTCATACATTCCCATTACCAGAATATGGATCTTATTGTGATTACTCTGGTTTTAAATCCAGGCTATACAGAGTCCTCGCTCTCTGTGATGCCCATAACCTCATGTAGTGACACATGCTTTCCAGCCAAAAGTCAACATAGCAGCACTTTGCTGCAAGTCTCACAAAAAAATAGGTGATGAATCAAGGTGACCACCTATCACCTTAGACAGGGATGTTCAACTACGCAACAGCTGACCCAGGGATTTGAGCACAGAAATGTGACCCTATAGTACGTTTGTGTTATTACACCCATACCCTCCAGACTCCATAGTTTCTTGACAGAGCACACTGCCTAAAGGTCAGCAATAGCTTGGTCTTTCTACTGGTGCTCTCTAGTGGGTTTTCCATCAAATGAACATAAGTGCAGAAGATGGGTGAGCTCCCAGCTGAATCCCATACTAGAGATGTAGCTTTACGTGTTTCAGAAGCTCTCATCAAGTCCGGGAGACAAACTGGTGTGGATCTCTGCTCTAGAACAAGTCACACACTTGGTTTTCTACCAAATGTGTTGTAATTAGGAGGCCTCAAATGAAATTTAAATCTGATATAGACTCTCTCTCTGGCTTTGACAGTGTTATTAACTGACCTTCATTTTCATTAATTAAATAATACAAGCTCTTCAGAATTTGTTCCTTCATAAGAGTCTGTTTGGGAGATTGGGTGGAGTTTTTCTAATTCTATTTGAAGAAGATTTCCTCTCACAGACTGAACGGCAAAAGCTGACTTATGATTAAATTCCACACAAATTTAAGTCTGGGCATGTGTTGCTTTTGGCTTTGGCTGTGAGCAGAAGAACATAAGGTCACAAAATTAAAAGGCCTTTTGGAACTTCTGAGGTTCAGTGGTATCCAAAATGTAATACCTCCCTAATAAATAACTAAATGTTAGTGTATCTTGCATGAGACATAAAATAATAATTCTATTTCCTGCCAAGAAATCACAAGCTAGACATTTAGTCACAAACTCTTATTAATTTCCCTGGAAATCATAAATGCATTTATTCCTAATAACTTAGAAAACCTCAAACAGTAATTACAAGCACATCCAGAAAACTCAGGTTCCAATCATTTAGACCATCTTATAGATTAACTGACAATAAGGGCAGAAGGAAGTTACCCTGTAGAGAACAAAAAGCAGATGATGCAGCCTGAGAAAGTCAGTTTCTATATTACAGTGACAAGAACAACAAAAAAATAATTTACTGCAAATACCAGTTGTTGTCATAAGTTCGAGAAACAGCTTTATGGTAATACTCAAAATTTTGCAGGGCTGCCCATTACACCTGAAAGTTCAAAGTCTGATCAGTCGACTAACTCTGATCAACTTGATCAAGAATCTAGTCTTGTTCATGTGATCTAGCTTATTTCTTTTGGTTTTATGGAAAGGCATCATGATAGAAAACATCATAATGGAATTCTGTCATTCACTACTATAAATTAGAAACAATAGTTCATGGTACTCTTCCAATGTAAAACCTATAATACATCAAAAAGAATTAGCTTCATTTTACACTTGGTAAGCGTAACTAGAAATTTGCAAAATACGCTTGTGGTGTGCAGATACATCAATGGAATAATTCACTAGCAAATTTCTGATCTGAAGTATAGCATATGTACTACAAGAACTAAAAAAAATAAATATGTGTGAATTAGGGGGAATTTATTCTGTAGTAATTTTCTTTTCCAAAGCTCATGGTCTGTGGGGTAAAAATGGGAAGATTTTCAACTTTATGACACATAGAAGCACATATAGCTAGACATTTTTTTCTCTGCAGCTTCCATTTGACAGTACATTTTCCCTTTCTGAAGACTGTTAAAGAATCATAACAAAACAAAAAATTACACAGTGAAGAAAAGAATGTATGGTATTGCCCTGTTTCAGCTGAGATTGAGTTAATTTTCTTTTTAGGAGCTAGCTCAATGCTGTATTTTGGCTTTGATGTGAGACTTCTCAGTTCCTCAGGCCTTGTTAGAGAAAAGGCTGGAGAGGCACAAGGAATTGGGAGGGGACACAGCCAGGTCAGCTGACCCAAACTGGCCAAAGTGGTATTCCATACCATGGGGCACCATGCCTGGTATATATACTGGGGGGCTGGCCAGGGTGGGCGGATCGTTGCTCAGGGACTGGCTGGGCATCGGTTGGTGGGTGGTGAGCAGCTGTGTCGTGCACCACATGTTCCTTTCTTCCTTTCCTGCTGGATTTTATTCTTTCCCTTCCCCTTCTCATTATAACTGTTCTTGCCATCATTGTTACTATTATTCTTCCATTTTTATTCTCTTTCAATTATTAAATTGTTCTTAACTCAACCCTCAAGTTTTACATTCCTTTCCAGTTCTCCTCCCCATCCCTCTGGGTGAGGGGGAGTGAGCAAGAAGCTGCGTGGTACTTGATGACCATCCAGGGTTAAACCACAACAAGCATTTATTTTTCATTCATACTTTTTTTTTCCCTTCCCCAGGGTATGTATTCAGGTTGGTGGTATTTCATGGCAATAATCGTACGTTATATGGAAGACTATGCATTAGGAAGTGGATACTAGACTTTGATAGAATTTAAAACCAACTGCTAATACTTTATTTTCAAGTAAAGCTTTCTAACAGAAGACTTTGTGGTGATAGTATATGCAGTATAAATAAGATTGGCAGACAGTAAAAGATCAATACTACTTAGGGATGATGGTGATCAGTGTCGGCAGTCAAGCAAGTTTTTACAACCTTACGAAGGGAGCTGAGAAGCAGAGCCAGATTTGGGGCCACATGCATTTGAAGCAAAGCACTGGCTTTTCTGGCTAACATGCTTGGCAGCTCTAGCATTATATATTCATCACAGATCATTTTGATGGCTTCTTATTAATATTATATCAGTCTGACTTGGGCAATGCCTTATGTCCATCTGTTCACATGACAGTGTAATCCCCAGTTTATGCTAATTGTACAGTCTCTTCACAGGAAAGCCCTGGAGTGAGAGCAAGGAGAACAACCTGTGCACCTGTGTCTACAGCTTACCTGGGTAAAGTGCACGACAGAAACATGAAACAAGGACTTATCTTGGGAACAGTTAACACAGGCTAGCACAAAGTGCCCTAAACATTTCTTCTTTTTACAGGGCCCTGGACCCCAGGGCCACATATGCATGCACATGTACACACTGCAGAAATTATACCATATAACCAGGTAAGGTGGAAGAGATGGGCAGAGCACTCTTATTCAGCCAGAAGATAAAGCATACTGAATTGTTCGGTATTAGCATTCATTTCTGATTTCACCTTTTCAGCTACACATTTCTCTGAATAGCCCATGCCAAAAAAACTAGATACTCTAATACCTGCATCAGTGTGCAATCTTTAGTCATTTATGTGCCTCAAATTTTCAGAAAGTCTCTCATACCTCTATTAGTGGTACCTAGTTTACAAAAAAGGAGATAAAATGATGTAGAGATTAAATACAGAATTTTAAGTATTTGTCACAGACTTGCTGACCTGCTTTTCCCACCTCCTCTTTACATCTTTTCTTCATTGAATTCCTACTGATACCTTCCTTACAAAAAAGAACTCTCCTTTAGAAAACCATACATGTGCTCATGTTTCTGTAGTAAATAATCATCATCAAAATCCTCACTTGCTATATCATGTCCATTTTGATTATAACCTCCCTAATGAAACCACTTCTCTTTTGCAACTTCCATGAAATACTTAGCAAACTTAGAACTAGCATATTTTCTATAAAAATGAATTTCCCAACACAGAAATGGCTCCTTTCAATATTATGGTCATGATGCCAACAGCACAGAGGCTTAGGCACAAAAAAGCAACCAACCAACAACAAAAAAAAAAAACCCAAAACAAACAAAGCAGAAACACATTCAAAAATGTCTTTGAGGCCAATGACCAAAATTAAAAGATTCTTGAGAAGAAGTCTATGGCCTTCTGTTCATGGATCACACTGGGGAAATGCAGGTGAAGTGGAGTGACCTTCTTCCACTGATGCAAAAAGCTTAAATAATTCCATCATCTTCAGTTTAACAGCAAGGAACGTCTCAAAGGGCACACATTAGGTACTCCAAGATTGCGGATATAAGCTCTATTCCCTAAAATCACTTAGGAAATAAAAGGCGGGGTGAGGGTTGGGGGTGGGGTGGGAATCCAAACAATCAAGGGAAATTCAGACACAGAAAAAAATAAAAGGGGTGGGGTGGGAAAGAGAGAATGAAGGAAAGGTTATGTGTTGCTTTATATACTACTGCATGAATTCTAAAATGAAGAAATCGCCTTCACCTGCACACATTGCCTTTGCTGCCAAAAAAATGGTTACTCCACTGTGTCACCATTCAGAAAGAGGGAAACAAAGAAAATTGCAGTTAAACTATCAGCTCTCAAGGACTGCATTCAATGTGCAAATGGGCACAGCGGGAGAAACAACATAGTGTTATACACAAGCAGAGGGAAAAAATGACAGACAAAACAAAGGAAAAAACTACACAACAGAGCTGCATGTGAATCAAAGTGAGAGTGTTCTACAGGGACTAATACCTTTGCCCTTCTCTTCCCAGCACACCTTGCATAAACAAAAATCAGAAACCTCCAGCCTGTCCAGAAGCAACAAACCATTCCAGGCAGAATTTCCCAGACTGCCAAAATCAGTCACAATTCAAGTCGACGTCTCATGTTTTCAATATCTAGTCCTAAAGCTACACAAATCACACACAGAAGTGGTAAAAACCAACGGAGGTAATCCTTCTAACTACATTTTTGCCCTCCCTACCTTCAAACCCCAAATCTCTGATATCCTGACCAAGGAACTGCAAACTACCACAAGCCTTTTGATTCAAACTAAATGGTGTCAATGGAGAAAACCTCAACTGTTAAGATCTAGTTCAGGTTGTCCATGAACTAGACCAACACCTGTACCATTTGTGCAAACTAGCAATGTCTATGTCAAGAAGCTAAGTGGGGAAAATACTTGTCTAGTAAAAATCGGTAACAGCAACTACAAAAGCCAGTGGGCAAAAGACACTTACTTGGTTTTTGTGACAACCAAAGGGGTACAGAAAAAAAGAACTACTTTAACTGATAAGAGTATTTGTTACTTGTGAGTCTTCAGACAGTCCTCACACACTGAAGTACTTCAGATTTTTCCATGAGCTGGATCACAAGTAATATCTCCTCTTATCATTTCCACTAATAAAAGTTTATTATTTTCTTGGTTTCAGAATTTTGGTAGATCTTAATAAATGATTTGAAATTATGTGACTAAGACAACCAAACATGTGGCATGAATATATGTTCAAATTGCAAATCAGAATAACAAAATTCTTACAAGTAATAAATATACAAGAAAAAAATCAAGGCAGATATTCCACTAAAATAATAGTAATGATTGCAAAAGTGACTCAGTTCTTTTGCAGATTTGTGTGGTTAACAATTAGTATGGTATACAATTAGTATGGAGCAGCCCTAGCCTTTGGTTCCATCTTTCATTGCACCTTTTTTGCAGCTTCTACCTACAGATCTATTTCTTTGTGAAGAAAGAGAAACTATTAAAAGCAGGTGGCACCACATTTCTTTGTTGACACTCTCATACATAGACTTATGCCTGTTTCCTCACACACTAGAAATGTCCTTGCTTGGGATGTGTTTACAAACAATGTGCATGCTTTCTCCTACCTTGCTCCTTACAAATCAAAGCCACTTTGGAATTTGATTTTAAAAGTTACCAGTGATCCAGGAGACAGAAGAAGTTTTTTCAAATGTTCAAGAAACTGTTTTTCCTCAAGTCTGTCTTCATACTTACAGGAGCTTAAACTGCTGTTCTTTACCTGCCTTCAATAAAAAACCCAGGCTGATTAAAGGACAACATATTTATCTATAGTCTCGTTACATATAAAATTTAATATGTAACTGAATACTTAAAAAGACTGATTTTATCAAGGTAATGTCTCGGGACATGAGCAATATTGCTGTGATGGCAATGTTACTAGTAGCACAATATTTCAACTACTATGCCAAGAGGCACAGGAGGACTCACCCTGCTCCATGATTGAAAGAAAAGTAGTGACTAAATCATTATGCTACCATGATCATTCACTGAAAGTCCACATACATGTTTAATAATGCTTATAATAGCCATTTATACATTAACACTTGTAATAGTTAAATATGTTAAAAAGGTCAGTGATTTTTACACTCTTGTTGCCTGTCATTCACTATTATGATCAACACCACTTCTCTGGTGCTGTGCCTGCTGTTCTTCAGGTGTGGGACTGTAACACCGACAGGTTTGAAGCAATCCAATAACCTTGCCTTCAATCAAAAAACCTCATACATTATGTAAATGTTGTTATCAGTCTGACTGCTAGAACTAATCCTGTGTCAGATACCACTGCAGATGGCTGTGTGCCCTGGTTTCAGCTGGCATAGAGTTAATTTTCTTCCTAGTAGTAGTACAGTGCTGTGTTTTGGTTATGATGTGAGAACAATGTTGACAGCACACTGATGTTTTTAGCTGTTGCTGGGTGATGCTTATACTAAATTAAGGACTTCTCTGTTTCCTGGGCCCTGCCAGCCAGAGGACTGGAGGGTTATGGGAAACTGGGAGGGGATACAGCCAGGACAGGTGACCCAAACTGGCCAAAGGTATATTCCATACCATGTGACATCATGCAGAGTATATAAACTGGGGGAAGAAGGAAGGTGGGGACATTTGGCATTATGGCGTTTGTCTTCCTGAGTAACCGTTAAGCATGATGGAGCCCGGCTTCCCTGGGGATGGCTGAGCACCTGCCTGCCCATGGGAAGTGGTGAATGAATTCCTTGCTTTGCTTTGATTACATGTGCAGCTTTTGCTTTACGCTTTTTTTTCCCTCCACCTTTCCATTTTGTTATTATTGTTATTTGTTATTATTGTTATTGTTATTACTGTTGTTCTTACCTCTTTATTCTGTTTAAAATATTAAATTGTTCTTATCTCAGCCCTTGACCTTTACATTCCTTTCTGATTCTCCTCCCCATCCCTCTGGGTGAGGGGGAGTGAGCAAGCGGCTGCATGGTACTTGGTTGCTGGCCGACACTATGAAAAGCCCTTTTTACTTTTCCATTTTTAATCTTGTGAAAGAGCAGAGAAAAATGCATACTCTTTTTTTGTTTGTTTTCAAAACCATTATTACAGAGCCTTAAGCAATAATTATCTGACTTTTCAAAAATACCAAATACAGATCCTTCAGTAAATGTCAAAGGATGGACTGCAGATGTTAAGCATCTCTAACAGGACCTATATATCTTATCCAAGTATAGAATCAATTTAGTTTAAAAAAATAAGTAGAAATCCTTAAGACCACAAATCATACCATGAAGTCAACCAAGTTTCTTGGATATAAACAAAACACTTTATGCATGATTTTGCCTGTGTTCACATCTCAATCAAAATCAAAGCCAGAATCAAACACCTTTATGTGGAAAGTCCTAAGACATGATGTCTTCTTGAGGTATTCATCCCCCAGTACTTTAAAAAACAAATACGGTATTTTGAAAAACATAAGTACTTGTACCAAAAAAACCCAAAACACCAACCACCCCCACCCTCCACCCCAACCCCCACCCAAAAAAACCCACAAACAACGAGCCACACAAAGAAACTAAAACAAAGGAAAACAAAAAAACCAAAACCCTGGTTGTCTGTCACCAGCTGGCAGGAAGTGTGACTGGATCTTTTGACAGTCTTATTTACATGCTTAAGAAACTCCAGATTTAAAATGACAGATATGATTCAGAAACCTTTATTGAATGACTGTATGTCAAATGGACAGGCATTCATCATTTGTATGCCTACTTTTATTCATTTTCTGCACCATTAAAAATCAGCAATTACAAGACATGCAAAAACTGCTGCATGTAAACTTGTATCGCTCTCTAAGCAAGTCTAACTAAAAGACATCCAACTGAATCTTTAGGAATAAGTAGACTTACTAATTTCTATTGAAGGAGAAGCCTATCCAGGAATATATTAATTCCAGCTCTCATTAATGTATGCAGACTTATCTGATGTGAGGCACACCCTTAGTTCTTGTAGTCCCCATCAGTCAGAGCTACCACACTGACTGTAAACTGTGTGAGAAACTGCTCCCACTGGAAGGAATCTGGTGATATGGCATTAAATGAGCATTCAGTAGGAAGCTGCTTCTACAACAATGAAGCTACAGGGTGTTGGCTTTCCCATCAGTTCTTCAAAAAAACCCAAGCGTAACGAGGTTTTGGTTACTGCAATTAACAATCTTCAGTCTATGTAAATCTCAGTTTTCCTTGTGACTCCTTTGTGTTTACAGGCATCTCAGTTCATCAAAAAAATGAAAGTGAGTGGCAGCACCATTCTCAGGGCAATTGGCAGAGCACCACACACATGACAGATGGGGGGGGGGGGGGGGGCGGGGGGAGTGGGAAATAGTTATTTTATGACTGAAATATATAAAGCTTCCAAGACAGGCTGGGTCCTAAAGAAATGTGGATGTTATACTTGACAATAGCATGAGGCAGACCAACCAGCATTGCTAGGTCTAAGACATGGAGATTCAATGTATGCCATGTTGATTTACTGTGCATTTGGTGCATGCATGCACATCACAGACATTTGTCACAGCTGCTAGATGTCTAGAAACTGATAAAACACAGTCCGAAGTGATATCCCAGTAAATTACAACAGGGTGATGAGGCTGGTAAATGTGGACAGTGCTTGGAAGAACTTAAGAGTTTAAACAAACAAGACACAAAATATTAAGGAGAAAATCACTGAGCTACCTTAGCACAACTGTCATGGCAAATCATACATATGACAGGTTGGGGACTGAGTAAGATCCCCCAAGTCCCAATTTCCCAGCCTTCACCCAGGACCAACCTTCCTTCCTAAAAAAACAATTCAATAAAACATGTTCATGATCTTTCCATTTCACTCCCTCAGCCATATCAGCACAAAACCAGAGTGCCTTAAAAGAAAGGATTCTTCCCCCCAGCTCTACATCAGATAATAGTTTCTATTTCCTTACAATAAGTCCTTTCCATGAAATGCAAATGATTTTAAAGAACACGAACTGACGATTGAAAGCTACCATTGATGCCCACAGGATGTCATACATCTCTCTTTCAGGAAATTAAAGCAGTAACAAGAGAGGGCAGAGACAGTAAAATGGCAATAAAAATGTATTTTAATTAAATTATTCCACAATAAAGCTAAAAGGACTCTAAAAACAAAGAGACTATTGTTCTCATGATGCTTGTTGAATGGTTTGAGTTCAAAATCATTTGAAGATGAGCACTGAGCTAGATGCAAACAACATTAGGAGTCATCTGTTTCTTTTCCCTTTCTCACATTTCATGCCATCACAATCAGCCCCATACAACCCAAAATATCACCTGCAAGTAGAAGGAATCCATCCTAAAAACATTTATTTCTGTAAACAGGGTCTGTCAATGAAAAAATTGTTCAGAAGGCGGTTAGGTCCTCTTTTCCTGCTTTGCACTTGTTTCTTTCAGGCATAAACCAGTAATTTCCTTAGAAAACAAGACAGACAGATTAAAAAGGAAAACTTTTTTTTCCTTCCTTCAAGAAGCCAAACCAGAGATACATTATTAATGACTGCACATATCAAAATAGCACCTGATTTATTCACAAATTTTTCAAAAGAAAATTTTTAATCACTTCTTATTTTTATTCATCTTACTCTTGCTTTTAGGTGATCTTTTTCAGTATTTTGGTAAATCATAGAATCATAGAATCATTTAGTTTAGAAAAAAGACCTCTGAGATCATGAAGTCCAACCTTTAACCCAGGACTGCCAAGCCCACCAGTAAACCATGTCACTAAGTGCCACATCTATATGTCTTTTAAATACCTCCAGGGATGGTGATTCCTGCACCTCCCTGGGCAGCCTGTTCCAATGCTTCACCACCCTTGCAGTGAAGAATTTTTTCCCTCATATCCAATCTAAACCTCCCCTGGCATAACTTGAGGCCTTTTCCTCTTGTCCTGTTGCTTGTTATCTGGGAGAAGAGACCCACACCCACCTGCCTACAGCCTCCTTCCAGGCAGCTGAAGAGAGATAGAGAGCTGTAGAGGAACAGAGTCTCCTCCTCTCCAGACTGAACAGCCCCAGTTCCCTCAGCCGCTCCCCATCAGACTTGTGCTCCAGACCCTGCACCAGCCTCGCTGCCCGCTCTGGCCACGCTGCAGCACCTCAGCGTCCCTCTTGCAGCGAGGGGCCCAAACCTGAACACAGCGTTCGAGGTGCGGCCTCACCAGTGCCCAGGACAGGGGGACCATCGCTGCCCTGGCCCTGCTGGCCACACTGTGTCTGGTACCAGCCAGGGTGCTGCTGGCCGCCTTGGCCACCTGGGCACACTGCTGGCTCATGTTCACTTGGCTGTCAAGCAACACCACTAGGTCTATATCTTCTAACTAGTTTATGAGCTTTTTGGATTAGCTTTCTTTTTTAAATCCTTTAATAAAATTCATTCTTTTTATGAAAGACAACAAATCTGATTTGTTGTCACAAATGAAGGAATTTTATTTTGATTTCTTTTTACAAGTGGCACTAGAAGGTGTAAATAAAAGAACATGGTTCTGTAACCTGAAAGGAGTTGTTTTGTCTTTGCAGTTGTGTGGCTTTCTCGCCCACACCACTGTAATAGCTACATGACCACCATTAACACAAAAGTGTAAAGGGATTCATATTTTTTCAGGCTTCTGTCCCATTTTGTAGAAAAAGAGACGGATGTGTGCATGGAGTGAGAGCTGGCTAACTGGCATATGGTTCACAGTTTATGTTTGCCTTGTAAAAGAAGTTGCATTGGTTCAATGCATCTGCTTCTAGAATTCCTGTCTTTTTGAAGGCCTTGTACCTGTGAAATGACATCCCATTCCAGCTGGAGGTCACACAACTTTCTATTAGATATTTGTAAATTCCCATTTAAAAAAGTAACTATTTCTGGTTTATTTTTGTTCTATTGGTGAAGCAAGCCCTCCCCCATGCTTTTATGTTTTTTTAACTGAACTTTTTTTATATGATCCGCCTTTACTCAGAGCTTCAAATTTACACAAGTGACCAAAGTAGTTCTGTTACATTACTGTGAAAGAAAGGTTTTGGGTAGACTATAAATAAGATAAAGCTGCTATTTTAGCAGTGGATGAGCTGGGTAAATCCTTTTAAAAAATCAGAAGTTAACTAAGCTAGCAGAAAAAAACTGCCTACCAAAATCCCTTTCACTTCAAGCTTTGTCTTAAATGTCATATACCATGAAACCATAAATAAAAGTTTTTATGTAAAGTTTGTGAAAAAATCAAGAGAGTGATTACAGCTTTGAGACAGCAGAAAGGCATGGTTACCCGAGTAAAATTTACGTTTCCATAATGATTTTGTCTTTGTAGTTCAAATAAGCCTTTTATATCACACTGATTTGTTGCTAACTTCAGATCCTGCTGCAGCAGCAGTTGCTGGGGGGATAACAGGGGTAGAGATGCGCTCAGGGTACTGAGTGGCAGCTCAGGGGACAGCATGGGAACTTACACCCTCAGAAGCATTAACCTATTGCAAGGGGGGAACACCAACACACAGCGCAGGATTTACAGGTAGTAAGTGATCAGAGACAAAACCAAGGGTGATACAGAAACTAAGGTGAAAATCAGGAGGCTTGGAATTTAATAGAGAAGATGGAGAGAAAGACCAAAGAGATGTGTAAGCTGGGCACTGGGGGAAAAGAGTCACAGTGGGCACATGGAGTTGGAATAGGAATTATGGAAACAGAGCTGCAGGAATGAAACAATAACTGCAGTTATCAAAAAAAGGCATGACCAGGCACAAAAAGATGTCTCCAAGGATCACAGAGAGTACAATAAACAAGGAAAAATTTATACAGCTGAGGAAAACAAAGTTTAGAGAAAGAAAAAACAATCCAAAACAACAATTATACCTTACACCTTAAAACAATCTAAATATAAAACTTTATATCTTACCATCATAGATTTCTAGAGGTATGTGCAAGAGCTGTTTGTCCTCTTCAAGGACATACTTGGAGAAATCCTACAGTTTAGGGCTCTAGAAGGTAGAGGAGTCCAAGAGAGCTGGTTAATATTCAAGCATCATTTCCTCTAAGCTCCGGATTGGTGCATCCGATAAGTAAGAAATCAAGCAAAGGGGGCAGGAGGCCTGCATGGATGAGCAAGGAACTTCTGGAAAAACTCAAAGGGAAGAAGGAAGTTTATAGAAGGTGGAAAAAGGGACAGGCCACTTGGAAGGAACGTAGGGATGTTACCAGAACATGCATGGATGAGATGGGGAAGGCTAAGGTGCATTTGGGATTAAATCTGGCAAGGGATCTCAGGAACAACAAGGGTTTCTTCAAGTACATCAGTAAAAAACAGGATGACTAGGGAAAATGTGGGCCTGCTGCTGAATGAGGTGGATGCCCTGGTGGCAAAGGACACAGAGAAGGTGGAGGTACTGAATGCCACCTTTGCTTCAGTCTCTACTACCAAGGATGGCCCTAAGGCATCCCAGATTGTGCAGGCAAGAGAAAAAGTCTGGAGAAAGGAAGACTTTCCCCTGGTTGAGGAGAATCAGGTTAGAGATCATTTATACAAGCCTGACACATACAAATCCATGGGCCCCAATGGGATGCACCCCCAAGTGCTGAGGGAGCTGGCAGATGTCATTGCTAAGCCATTCTCCGTCATCTTTGAAAGGTCATGAAGAATGGAAGAGGTGCCTGAGGACTAGAGGAAAGCAAATGTCACTCCAGTCTTCAAAAAGGGCAAGGAAGAGGAAACTACAGGCTGTTCAGCCTCACCTGTATCCCTGGAAAGGTGATGGAACAGCTCATCCTGGACATCATCTCTAAACATGTGGAGGAAAAGAAGGTTATCTGGTGTAGTCAACATGGATTCACCAAAGGGAAATCATGCCTTCTATGATGGAACAACTGGCCGGGTGGATGAGGGGAGGGAGGTGGATGTTGTCTTCCCTGACCTCAGCAAAGCTCTTGCCCCTGTCTCCCACAGCCGCCCCAGGTGAGCGCAGGCCGGGTGGGCTGGGCACGTGGGCAGGGAGGTGGGCTGAGACCTGGCTGATGGCAGAGCCCAGAGGGCTGTGACCAGCGGCGCAGCCCAGCTGGGGGCCCGCAGCCAGCGCTGTGCCCCGGGGCTCAGCACCGGGTCCCGTCCTGCTCAGCCCACCCCCCAGCGCCCTGGGTGAAGGGGCAGAGCGTGCCCGCAGCGAGTTTGCTGGTGGTACAGCGCTGGGAGGGCGGCTGATACCCCGGGGGCTGCGCTGCCGTTCGGCGGGGCCCGGGCAGGCTGGGCAGTGGGGCAGGGGGGGCGTCATGAAGCTCAGCAAAGGCAGGGGTAGGGTCCTGCGCCGGGGGGGAGCGACCCCACGCACCAGCACAGGCTGGGGCTGACCTGCTGGCAGGCAGCTCTGCGGGGAAGGGCCTGGGAGGCCTGGAGGACACCGAGCGGCCCGTGGGCCAGCAGTGTGCCCTGGTGGGCAAGAAGGCCGCTGCCAGCGTGGGCTGCATCAGGAGGAGCGTGGCCAGCGGGTGCGGGGGGTGTCCTGCCCCTCTGCTCTGCCCTGCTGAGGCCGCACCTGGAGTGCTGTGCCCAGCGCTGGGCTCCCCAGTTCAGGAGAGACAGGGAGCGACTGGAGAGGGGCCAGCGGCGGGCTGCCAAGGGGGTGGGGGGGCTGGAGCATCTCCCTCATGAGGGAAGGCCGAGAGAGCTGGGCCTGGGTAGCCTGGAGAAGGCTGAAGAGGGGATCTCATCAATGTATGTAAATATCTTATGGGTGACTGTCAAGACAATGGGACCAGGCTCTTTCCAGTGGTGCCCAGTGACAGGATAAGGCATGACAGGTACAAAGTAAAGCACAAAAGGTTCCATCTGAATATGAGGAAAATCTTGTTTACCTTGAGGGTGACAGAGCCCTGGCACAGACTGCCCAGAGAGGCTGAGGAGACGTTCTTCTCTGGAGACGTTCAAAACCCTCCTGCACACAATCCTGTGGAACCTGCTCTGGGTGAACCTGCTTTAGCAGGCGGCTGCAGCGTGTCCAGAGAAGGACACCAACACTAGTGCAGGGTCTGGAGCACAAGTCTTATGGGGAGCTGAAGGAGCTGGGGTGGTTTAGCCTGGAGAGGAGGAGACTCAGGGGGACCTTATTGCTCTCTACAGCTGCCTGGAAGGAGGCTGTAGGCAGGTGGGTGTGGGTCTCTTCTCCCAGATAACAAGCAACAGGACAAGAGGAAACAGCCTCAAGTTACACCGGGGGAGGTTTAGATTGGATATGAGGGAAAAAATTCTTCACTGCAAGGGTGGTGAAGCATTGGAACAGGCTGCCCAGGGAGGTGCAGGAATCACCATCCCTGGAGGTATTTAAAAGACATATAGATGTGGCACTTAGTGACATGGTTTACTGGTGGGCTTGGCAGTCCTGGGTTAAAGGTTGGACTTCATGATCTCAAAGGTCCTTTCTAATCTAAATGATTCTCTGCCAGTGGACCCTTCCAACCCCAACCATTCTGTGATTCTTTGATTCTGTTGTATATACTTTAAACTTTCAAAATTACTACATATCCAAACTTTCCATAGCTTGTATTTATGGCTACAGCGTGCTGTGGGTTGCAATCTTAACTCTATAATCACACTGCCTGGTATAGAAAAATAGAAATTCATTTTAACTACACAGTATCCTGCCTCAGTTTACTGCATGGTAACATCTGTGTGCAGAGCAGTTGTTTTTTGTCTGGACCTGGGGGATCAGTGTCATACAAGACCCAGGCAGTGCTGCAACTGAATGGCTGTAGACCTGAGAGGAACCTAGCACAGAGATGCCAGGTGTTCATGTTCTAGGAGCCTACCAGGATCAGTGAGATGAAGCAATTGCAAAGTACTTGCTACAAAGCAGCTGGGTAACAAGTCTACAAAAAAAAAAATGAACAAATGACAAGTACAATTTCTGCCCTTCTTGGGAGAACTTGAGAAACTGCTGGCCAAAAAGAAGCAGTCTTGTGACAATTAGGTCTCGCAGCAGTCAGGCCACCATTTGGGGAATTCTTCTGCACCCAATCACACATTTCCATCAAAAGCAAAAGAAAATAAGAGAAATGTAACAAAATATGTCACACTACCAATTACTACCAATCCATGATCCATTGTGACTTTGAGTTGCCATGAAGACCTGTATGCCAGGGTCCACATTTAAACAGTTCCATGTTCAGTCCTAGCTTGTACAGGGGTGGAAATTTCACTATGATGAATGGACTTGTGAAAAGTCATACCTGTTCAACAGCAGGGGAGATCTTACAGCAGTAGGTATTTCACCATGCATGTCTGTAAGGTGATGTCTGTTCTCTCAGACACTGTTATTGACAGTCTGCAGCAGTTTTTGTAACTGCTGACTTAATCACCACAGTGAAAAAATAGTAGCATCTAAACCGATCAGTACCCTCTGCATAGAGACTGAGAAGGCAGTGAGAGAAGAGTGTCCTAATGCTTCATACTAATGCACCTTGGCTGTCAGACTAGGAATGAGAACTGTCCTTCTCAAGAAACATGGGAGTTTTTTCTTCTCAGTTTTGATGTTATGTTTAGTCATAGGGAATACTATCACATAAGAGAACTTATATCAGCATTTCGTAAGACCATTTATTCTGATTGCTATGAAAATTTCCAAAATCAATCAGAATGTGAACTACAATTTGAGAAAAGAATAGACCACAGCTGTAATCAATTGCTGAAGTTTACTTGATACAATCACTTCAGCAAGAAGAATTTTTTTCTTTTCAAAGAAACAACAGTATGACCAAAATAATGTACCAGATATACTGGTATAATGTACCAGAAAATAACCAATTCATTCAGGAGTGGCCCCATGAAAGATGACAAAAAGTAGTATTCTTGTCAACCAAAAGGCATGGAAATGACTTGTTCTACGAATTTCTTCCTTAAGAGTCCTAAGCCATGAATTTTAAAATCTAATGCCTTAATGTTCCATTTTTCATTGTTTCTCCATACCTGTACCAACTTCAAATGGGCTATATAGGAACATCTTGGTGCTTTTCTAAATTTGACCAAATGTTTATGAACCTAAATATCTACATAAGCATCCATCTTAAGGCTTCTGCTTTGGTTTAGATTTGTAGTGGTGGTGTTCTGTTCACACTGCTGTTACTGGTAAGTGTATATGTCTCTGCAAACTGCAGTTTGGAATCTTGCAGAACTAAAACACCTCACTTTGTCATAAAGCAGTTCAGAGATGGAACCTTTTATTACTATGTAAGACAGGACTATGGCTATGTGCAATACTATACTGCTATCAAAAGTCTCATGCAATGAAGCATGAAGAGCATTGTCATGACTCTTCATGTTGCCAGGAAATAGCTCTCAGACATATTTGTGGGCTTATGTCAAGACTGCTGTTTTACAGCCATTGTACAAATATGCTGAAAGTACAATAGTACCTTGAGTCCTAGAAACTAACACCACAATGTGTGGGGCACCTGCAGCTTCCTTTGAGGGGATGAATAATTTGACTGGTCACATCTACAGTTGATCTGAATGAACATTGCAGGTTCCTGAGCTATAGAGGAGTGAGGAAAAGAGCTTAAAAGTGAAATTAAAAGCTAGATCAAGTTTCTGCAAATTTAAAAAAAATAATTAAGTCTTCTATCACATTTCCTTTATCAGGTCTATGGATTTAGAAATAAACAGTTTGAGAGGAATGATAGAATCTATCTCTAAAACATACAAGGCACTGCTACAGTAAATACAGACTCTTAAGAAAAATAGAGAAGATTAACAGTAACCGTTACCATGCTGCTGCCTTTAGTATTTATTTACTTTATGTGTAAAAATATTATTTTTATACAAGCATGTATTTTAAATAATTATAATAATTATAATAATAATGCAATCCAAACTCATGGAAAATTAGTGGTCTGCCAGATGTACACAAGAGATTTTAAGCTACTGATATTTTTCTTGCCCTTTTTTGTTATTTTTGTGCTTGAGTTTTACAGACAGATGTTTACAGTTCCTCTCCCTTCCATATCCTCCTATTGTTTACTTAGTGGTAGGACTTCTTAGCTGTTTCAGTTAACAGTATTATAATCAGAGAGAGACTTTCCTATGTCTGACACTTATTCATCCCTCTTTCTGCGTCCTATTCAATTATTCCTGCCAGAGATAATTTTTATACCTGGCTTACTTTTTAGGAGCAACTGTCTTAGAAGTGGTGCAGTGTAAACCTCAGGTTTTCACCTCCATATAAATATTAATAAATTGCCTATTGGAGCACTGTAATGTCTTACGTAGTTAAGAAGAATTGTTTGCCACCAAAAATGCTTGAATGTAGACTGAAGAAAAGTCAAATCAAAACTTGTTAAATAAGCAAGTTTAGATTCAAATGAAATATGGAATATCAATACTCAGTTGATACATTTTAAAGATAACAGTATAATGAGATGGGACTAGATGGAAAAACAGCACTGGGGAGGTATTATGTCCTTGGCACTTGCTGGTATCAGGAAGCTGTAACAAGCAGCAACCCCTAAGTCAAACATTTCCCTCCCAGTGAGAAATTCACAGCTGTGTATCTCACAAAATCAAACACAATCCAAAAATTCCTGAATGTACATGTACACATAACCTCAGCATATCATGACCCTGCACACACTCATTCACCTAGACACAAATCTATACTGTTCAAATGCACTTTGGACAGTTCCTGCCCTTCAGAACAAAAATAATTTGATTAAGGTTTTGTGGGTTTTTTTTATTAGATCTTTGCCTGAGGATAAGCTGAGCTTTAATCATAAAAGAGAGGGAAATGTACACAGATTCAACACCAAAAAGTGAGAAGGAAGCAAAATAAGAGCATGTTGTTGTTGTTGTTGTTTTAAAGCAGATACACTGAAGAGATTATTAATTAGTGGTGCTCTAACTGCCATAATTCTGGTGTTATTTTAGATTACATCTAGAAATTGCATGTTTAAAGCTGAATTTACATGTTGAATGCAAATCTTTGTGACTGAACTAGCATATCAGACTCGTGCAGCTGTACACAATTAGAGCAAAATGTGGCTGCTGTTCCAAAGAGCCTTTCTTCTGCTCTAGTATAGTGTTGTTCATTTGTTTGGCCATATATCACTTATCTCCAACATGTAGGACTATTCGTGAATTAGGAGGTCTTAGGTCAAAAGGATTCCATAAGTCTGGAAAAACTACCCTATACATACCCCATGGTAGCTTCGTGAAACAGAATCTGCTGTTTGGATATAGATTTGATTCTGTATAGTGGGTCTATCAGTAGCAATGCTGTTTGCTCGGGGGCAGGTGGGGGTGTTTTTTTCAAAATCATATTTTAGTCACATTCAAAGCTTCCATTTACCCCACCCACCCCCACTCACATATGCACAGACACAAAGGAAACTGTTTTCACCTGTGGCTAAATGATGTCTTTCCATTTCCTCATCTCAGAAGGTGGCAGGGCTTCACTAAGGATTCCAATTCAAATCAAGCAGGATACCACAGTGCAAACTGAATACAAATTTGTGCTGGAGAAGTAGAGTAAGGTTAGTGAAGTGTGCAGTTGGTGAGATTGATGTTGATACCCTTCACTGCCAAGTGAAATGCCAATAATGCTTGTATAGCATTTTGTGAGGGCAATGGGAGTATTGATTCCTGAGCAATAATAAAGAATGAAGCTGCTCTCTCAGGTATAAAAATATTGGCAACTGTTACAAAGAATTGACTCATAGAGGCCTCAGTTTTGGCCTATCTCAATACAAATAATTCAGGCTTCAGAAGGATTTCAAGAGCAGCCAGGCATGGTCTGAGGAGGCCCATTCTCTGCTATTAATTTATCTGCAGCTTTCACAAGACTCTCTGTCTACCAGCCAATTGGTCTTTGAGGTACAAGGACAAAAATGAATTTCTGAAGGCTGGTTGGGAGACAATACACAAAGCCAGTTAAGCCATGAAATTTTAACATATAAATATATATATAAATATATATATAAAGTTACATCCCTTTCTTGTCATTTTTATGAGAGAAAGCAGAACATATGGTTTCCATGCACTTCATATATACAGTTAACATGCATTTCATTGGGAGCTGAGATTTCTAAAGCTAGTATTTTTATTGTATTGCTTAAAATAGTCATACTCCCTGAAAGAAGTATAAAGCTCCCAGAACATGAAGCTATTACAGGTTATAGTACATTTGACACATCCTCTAACAATTTACAGTATGCTGTCTGTGCTTAAGCATGAATACTAAGAGTATCCTAAAAACTTTTGAAGAACTAGCTGCTTTTTGTGGTGTTGAAAAGCAAACACCTTAAAGTAACTGCCTGTTCCTAAAACTGTGAGGTACATCTGTTCACTCTGTAAACTAATGGGAATGACTCTGTAAACTAAAGAGATTCTGCTCCATCCATCACTGACCATCAAAAGTACAACGGAAATAGAAGCATAGGGAGGGAACATCAACACTTGTAACAAAAGCACAAAAACACTGATGAAATCCACATAGTGGCATAGAATTAGGTGTATTTTTTTGGTGACTACCTCACCTGTGCTCAGTGTAATAATACACATTTGGCAAAACTGCTGCTGACGTTATCAACAATCAGGTTTCTTTCAACAGTTATTAGATACCAAAAATCTACCATTCTTACCCACTCTTTTTGCATTAACAGTAGATTTCCCACACTAAAATACAGGCCTGGTGATTTTTAATCAAGAACAAATGGCAAACATAAGGCAATCGAAGTCATAAATCATTCCCAAAAATGCCAAACATATTTGCCAGATGTGAAGAATTCTGACTACTGAACTCACCTATTCCAACTAATCAATGTTTAAATCCCATGTCAGTTGGAAAGCAGACAGCCAAGACCACTGTGGAGTAACTTATTCTGGCTCAAATGTCCCCGCTGAAACAAAATGCAGTGACTGGAAAGCTTTCATCCTGGTCATGCCTTTCCTGAGTGAAACGGATAATGAATTTCTTAATTTCACTGGCTCAGAAACCTTCAGAAAGACTTCACCTCTGGCTTTCAAATCTGCAGGGAAAACTTCAAACAGAAAGGCAGGTAATCGGGGCCCAGCTAAGGTAAAAAGAAAAAGGGATCAACACAATAGAGCTCGCTGAGAACAGCAGGAAAAAATACAAATAGCTGTGCTTATGGAACTACCTTTAGGAATGCCTCTGGATGATGGTACATTTAAAAGTCTAACAGAGGTACAGATAGTTAAAAGTTTTGTTTTCAAGGGGACAAGGATGTATTGGATCAGAACCATATGAAAGAAAGAACATTTATGAAACCTAATTCAATGAAACTATATTTTAAATTTTAAATTTCCTTAACCTCAACAGATCCTTTTCTGTGCTTTTGTAAACATCCACCAACTTATGTCAATAAAGGAACATTGACAAAGTAAGCCACAGGCCTTCATCTCCTGGAAGAAAATGTTCACTACTGCATCTGACTACAATATTTGGCAACCACAGCCCTGAGCCATTCCTCACTTTACAAAGCCAAAAAATGGCTAAGAAAGTATATTTTTCTAATGGTTTGATGAGCATCAGATAGTTATCTCTTGGTTCAGGCCCCATCCAAACTTTGAGCAATAGCCTCTTTATTTCCTTATCTTTATTCTGCAGTTTTTGAAAAAAAGCTCACTTTTGATATGAGAGAGAAAGTAAAGGGTACTTCTTTTGGTTGTGGATCTGTTATGTGTCCATGAAGTATAATCAACATCATTAAGTGCTAATGATAAGTGTAGTTTATTATGTTTCATTAATATCTTGACCTTTCATATTCAGACTTGCTTACTCTGTTGTAAACCTAGAGATTTTTCCAATTGCTTTGAAACTATTTTTCTTCCTTTTGTCTCTCTCAAGTCTACTGCATCTGTCACAGAAGGAAAACATAGGACTTTATAGGCAATCAGTGACAAGAGATGTGATTTCTTCTTATGACATTCTCATGATAACACCTCAGAGGTATCAAAATGCTCTACTCTGTTTCTTTCTTGAATGTAAAGAATCTCAGCTTTTCCTAATAAAATAATTTTCTGTACATGGATTCATGCTCATCTGACCAGCCTGTTTTTCCCAACCCTATGATTAAAAGGCTTTTCTACCACATAGAATATGATAAAGCACATTTTCTTTGTATCATGCAACTAAATAGGAATTCCAAATACCAATGGAAATTAAATATATAGTACCTTTTTTTTACATTTGACTGCTGAAACATTACAGCCCAAAGTCCATAACGTTTCATCTTTATTTTCCTCAGTTATTTCATATGTAAAGGAAGTGCACTAGAATAAGAAACTATTCTTCCAATTATACATCATTTTATCTCTAACAGCATCAAATTTCACCTGCCATAATGTTGCCTATTAACCTATTAGAGACATCTCTTATCTTTGGTGTCCTAAATCATTAACTGTCATCTGCATTCTTCTTATCTGTTGTTTTTCTTTTACTTGTCATAGCCATGTTGAGATACCAGTCTAAGAAAAGGAAAGGATTGCAAAGATTTGAAAATAAAGGTCATTTATATGTTTAGAGACGTGCCATGCTGTTTAGCGCTTTCTTTAGAAAAGCTCAGAAAGTCTCATTTCTTGAGACATCCAGTTTCTCAAAAGGGTCTTCCAGAGCCTTTGGTTTAAGCTTCCAGATAGCAATGCAGCACAAGAGAAGTACAAGAGTAAAAAGAAGATTAATCTCTATGTGTGTGCTAAATGCTGAGAGCACTGCAGGTTACATCTGGTAAAAGTCCACAGTGACAGAGCTGGGGAGAACAGATCACCAAACTGACATAAAGATGCTGAGCTTTGCTCTTTGAATCCTGCAGGTTAATCCTATTGGTTAGACACTGGAGGACCATAAAAACATCAAACATCAAAAGTGTCTCATTTGTGCTACCAGGTCTTCAGTTTTAACCTTGCTACCATGTTTTTGTTACTTTACTTGCCAAGGTCAGACTCTAGTTCCTCAAGCATGACCTGGAGCAGATTTCAGTGCACTTGCCAGCAGTAATTTTTCCCCCTCTTTTACCTATGTTTTTCAAACATTCTGTCTAGTGATCTTAAAGAAGCCAGTAGGAGGGAAAAAAGAAAATTGTTCCCAGCTGTTTTTTAAAAATAGTATGTCCACTTCTGTAGTGCAGTAAGGGCAGATTTCCTTATGCAATTTGTTGAACAAAGCAATAGGTGATGGGCTGAAGATATTAAAATTCCAGCTATAAATTAATTTATAAAGTGAATTTAGTTATCTTGAAAGCTATTAGACTGAATGCCCCAGAGAGTGAACTCATTGACTTATTCACAGAACTGCTGCAGTGAAATATGAAACAGTGCAAGCTTTCAGCATACTGTCCCACTAGCGTGCTCCAGGCCTGACCTGCTAGAATGACCTATGAGGGAAGAGATTAGTTCAGCCTTTATGTTCATTTAGAAGAGCACTCCTCTCACTTTAATCAATGGAAAAACCTCTGCTGAATTCATTGAAGGTTTGATCAGATCTTTGTCTTCTAGGCATGACACTGTGACCACTGAACAAACCACAGACACTAATGATCAGGCACCGATTTTTAAAATGCCTGTAGACACATGCAGAAAAGGGGGTAACCTGATCTTCAGCTCTGATCTTCATCCAAGTCTACAGGTTGCAAAGGATCGTTAATTATCTGAGTGTTCTAGATCTCATATATCTTTTTTCTAAATCTTGAGTTCATGTTACAATTAACATGTACCTTCATTGTAAAATAAGATGCTTTGCTATCTCTTTACTGCTGAAAGAACAGGAAGGACTCTTGAATCAGTATGTTTGATTCTACCAACTTTGTGGATTTGGGAAAGCCACTTCGTTCCTTTTTTGCCCCATCCTCTTTCCCATCATTATCCATATGTGAAATGGGGATAACAACAGCTACCAAATTTTTGGGTAAGAGTTACCATTGACACCCCAGGTATCACATCTGATAACAAAACCGTATACTTGTGTAACAATAATATTTCTGTATGCTAAATGCACTAAGAGCTATCTGCTATGATAAAAATAAAAAAGACTGTGACCAAAATATTTTGCTGTAAATTTTGTTGCCAAGTGCAGTGATAGCTATTATATGCCACATATACCCACCAGTGAATTTTCAGCTTCCCTGACTCCTGCTGAATTTTCATTATAAGCACCAGACTGCAAGTTCCAAGTTGTTAAGCATGGTTATGGAAGAAATCTGGAGGTGGAAACCTTGTCAATCACTGACAACAGGGCCTTGCTCTGCTGATAACAAAATTGCTGCTGCTCTCCGAGAAAGATTTCTGTTAGCATTTGGGAAAGGCAAAAGGGTGACCTTTCTTTCCAAGAGCCAAAGACTCCAAGTCTCTGCTTTGATGTACACCTTTTGCTAGGATTTGATGGTATTTTTTATTTGTCACCTCCCACCACACCTGGCACTCAAGAACTTTTGAAATACTTGGAAATATAAAAGGGTGAAATGAAAGTTTCCTATACCTCTGTTTTTCTGCTTCTGTACCCTTTCACTCCTACTTTAATTAGTCATTATTTGTCTGTGGCTCTTCCTACTTTTATCTTGGATTTTAATTACTCTTCTCTTACAGAAATTCATTATTATTGACGCTTTCCTTCTGCTGAACATAGAGTAGCACACCCTGAACTTGAGGTTATATGTGGGTAGTCTGCCACTTAGTTTAGTGGCAGGCCCTGGATATAAATTCCTATTGAACATTGGATTCATTACTATTGAAACTGAGAAAGCTAATTAAAGGCATTTCTTTTACTAACTCAAACTATAACTCTGACTAGCCTAAGATCAGTTCAAAGTCAGATTTTCAGTCCTAACTGCTGATCTGACATTCATGTAAAGCTTCCACTGGTGTGCTTTCAGACCGTTAAGACAAATTCATAAGCTGTAATTGAAGGTTCAGACACACAGGAAGCATAGAGGCATCCAAAATTATAATGAATATAATGGAACTGGAGGAGACAGAAACATCTTGTCCATTCAGCTACTGTCTTGTAAACATTGTAAGATTAAAGTCTCCATGCTGGACAAGCAGGGATACTTAAAATTCGAGTCCATAAAAAACACATTAGACCTGAGAAAAGGTTTGCAGCTCTGAAATTTTGCCAAACTGCTAAAAGCTGAAGCATCAAGATAGAGGAACACACAGAACACCCACAGAAATCAGTGAGAGACTTTCCACACATTTCAGTCAGCAACAGATCAAGCCATCGATAAAGTTTCAGAAGTATTAGTATGACTTTTTCCAGTCTCACAAGTAATACATTCAAATGCACAACCACACCTCAGTGTGAATTAACAGGAGTGGAAAATACTGAATTTTCATATAGCATACATTCTTGTCATTGGAATGCACATACCAAAAAACCCCATAGATAGATGAATAAAAACTTTATTCTTCTGAAGTAAGAAGGTGAAATTATTCTAATCATTGACTTTTATCCCCTTATTCACATCATTGAAAACAAAAGAAGCCTTTAATAATACAAAAGGATCTCAAGTAAACATATTTACATTTAAAATATGCATTATAACCAAACATCACCAAGTGTAAAGCACTTCACAAGTGTATAAATGTGATGTGTAGAGCACTTCATAAACATGTAAGAAGATGACCCTGATTCAAAAATGTTACAGTCTAATTAGACAGTACATACATAAGGGAGTGGGAGGGGACAGACTGACTTGATGAAAACATTGGAAAGAAAGGTAAAAGTTAAGCACACATCCTGTTAGCCCCATGACTCATAAGCACCTTATGTATATAGACATGCATCTATTCATTGGATGAGGAGGCCAACATTTATCCTCTTTTCTCAAGCTGTGTGTCTTCACCAGTCATTCAAAAAGAAGAGTGTGAAGGATTGTCAGACTTCAGGAAGTGGGATGAAGACAAATGGGGCCATATGGAAGAAATTGTGAGAACATAGGGGGAGAAGCACATTGAGAAAAGCTTGCAAGTCTTGTCTTGGGTTGAACAAATTGAGGGTAGAAAAGCAGGTGAAAGTACGAAAGTAAACAGGTGGGCAGAATTATATTATATAAGACCTTGAAGTGAAATCCTGATCTTTCAATCCAGGTAGCAAAGGAAACGTCATTTTGTGCTGTATCTAGTAATCCAGGCAGCTCCCCAGCAGCCCTTCTTCTAAGTCACTGAGTAACAGACCACTGCATCAAAACTTCTCTGGAAAATTCTTTCCTTAAGTGTATCTTCTCCATCAGTTACCAAAATGTGAGTCTACACTTACAACTTCAAAATTGCATGTGGTATTCATGCTTATAGCCTCTATGGATTGGTAGGCTAGGAAATGTTACTGGAAGTTGCTGGGCCATGGAAGTGAAGAACAAGAATTTCAAACACAAATGTGGCATGGCATCAATTTTATACAACAAGGGAGAAACACAGCAAACACCATTGGCATGTTAGAGAAATTAATTAATAGTTAATAGCTTATAAATGTGTTAGCAGCCTTTTACAATGACACAGAGTTGTAGGAACAGCACTTTATAACCAAAAGATCACTAACAGCTTCTAAATATGTTGGTTATCACAGTGAAAAAAAAGGATTGTTTTTAAAAAATGTCAATAATTAGATCTTAGTTTATGACTGTCACAGAAACAGCTTGCAAATGACTAAAAACAGTATTCCAAAGCAAACTTCCACTTGCTGGCTGTTGCTGTTGTTACCAAAGCAGGATCTAAGGCCAGGATGCAAAGATCAGAATTAACATGTGCAACACAGTTACATAGCAATGTAAAAAAAACAACAAAAAGCACAGGAAGTCATTCATGTTTGAATATGTATGTTTATTTGCTCCTCTTAGATTTTTGACTCAAGAAGAATGAAAAATGCTAGTTCTTAAACAAAGCAAAAATACCAGCTGTTCATAATATTTTACACAGAAAAGAATATTTAAACATGAGATAAGCTTCAGGCATAATTCAGCCTAAGCAAATTGTTCCTCTGTAGGGAAAAAAAGATTGAAAGTACAAAACACACTAAAGAAATAAGCAAATTTTGTGCTCTTGTCCACATAGGCAGAATTAATTTGCTTTCAGTAGTATGATGATATAAAGCTGACCAGGACATGTCAAATTAAAATAGAATCATAGAATTATAAAATAATTTAGGTTAGAAAAGACCTTTGAGATCATCAGGTCCAACCTTTAAACCCAGGACTACCAAGCCCACCACTAAATGATGTCCCTAAGTGCCACATCTACATGTCTATTAAATACCTCCAGGTATAGTGACTCCTGCACCTCCCTGGGCAGCCTGTTCCAATGCTTGGCCACCCTTACAGTGAAAAAAAAATTCCTAATATCTAATCTAAACCTCCCCTGGCATAACTTGAGGCTGTTTCCTCTTGTCCTATCGCTTGTTACTTAGAAGAAGAGACCTACCCCCACTTGCTGCAGCCTCCTTTCAAATAGTTGTAAGATCCCCCCCGGTCTCTTCTTGAAACTAACCAACCCGAGTTCCCTGGCCACACTATTTCCTAATTCCATTTACCACCACTCTTTGGGCTTGGCCATATAGCCCGTTTTTAATCCAGCGTAGACTACACCTCTCCAAGCCATGAGGAGCCAGTTTCTCCAGGAGAATGCTGTGGGAGATGGTGTCAAAGGCTTTACCAACATCCAGGTAGACAACATCCACAGACTTTCCCTCATCCACTAGATGGGTCATCTTGTTGTAGAAGGAGATTAGGTTTATCAAGCAAGACCTGCCTTTCATAAACCCGTGCTGGCTGGGCTTGATCTCCCAGACGTCCTGTATGTGCCATGTGATGGCATCAACCATGATCTGCTCCAGAACCTTCCCTGGCACCAGGCTGACAGCCTGTAGTTCCCTGGATTCTCTTTCTTCTTGCCCTTCTTGTAGATAAGCATCACAATGGCTAACCTCCAGTCTTCTGGGACCTCCCCAGTTTGCCAGAACTGTTAATAAATGAGAATGACTCCGCAAGCTCTTCCACCAGCTCCCTCAGTACCCTTTGGTGGATCCCATCCAGTCCCATAGACCTGTGTATATTAAAGTGGAGTAGCAGGTCACTAACTGTTTCCTCCTGGACTGTCAGGACCACATTCTGCTCTTCCTTATCACTGTCTTACAGTCCAAGGAGCTGAGTACCCAGAGAGAAGCTGGTCTTGCTATTAAAGACTGAGGCAAAGCAAGCATTAGGTACCTCAGCCTTTTCCTCATCCTTTGTGTCAATGTTAACCACCTCACCACCTACATCCAATAAAGGATGCAGATTACCCTTGGCCCTTCCTATTTCTAATGTATTAAAAAATGTTTTTTCTTAACTTTAACGGCAGTGAACGGCCTGAGTTCTGTCACAGCTTTCACCTTTTGTAATCTTAGCCCAGCATAATCTCATGACATTCTTACAGTTCTGCAGAGTTGCCTGCCCCTTCTTCCAAAGCTCACAAACTCTCCTTTTTTCCCCTGAGTTCCACCCAAATCTCTCTTTTCAGCCAGGCTGGTCTTCTCCCCACCTAGCTTGTCTTTTGGCAGATGGGGACAGCCTGTTCCTGTGCCTTTAAGACGTCCTTCTTGAATAATGTGAAGCCTTCCTGAACCCCTTGGCCCTTCAGGACTGCCTCTCAAGAAACTCTGTCAGCCAGGCTCCTCAACAAGCCAAAGTCAGTCTTCTGAAAGTCCAAGGCAATGGTTCTACATCCTCCGACCACCACATCATCCACCAGTCCTTCCTTGTTTGCCAACAGCAGGTCCAGTGGGGCATCTCCTCCGGGTGGCTCCCTCACCAGCTGGGTCAGGAAGCTGTCCTTCCCACACTCCAGGAACCTCCTAGACTGTTTCCTCTCTGCTGTGTTGTATTGCCAGCAGACATCTGGCAGGTTGAAGCCCTGCATGAAAACAACAGCTAATGATCTTGAGACTTCTTCCAACTGCTTGTAGAATGTTTCACTTGCCTTTTTATCCTGGTTGGGTGGTCAATAACGGAGTCCCAACAGAATATCTGCTTTGTTGGTCCTCCCCCTGATTCTTACCCATAAACACGCAACCAGACTGTCACCATCATTAAGCTCTAGGCAGCTGAAATATGCCCTGACATACAGAACTACCCACTGCCTCTCCTTCCTTGCCTATCCCTTCTGAAGAGTTTGTAGCCATCCATTGCAGCACTCCAGTTGTGCAAGTCATACTGCCATGTTTCTGTGGTGGAGATCATGTCATAGTCTTCCTGCTGCATGATGACTTCAGTAGTTACTGAAGCCGTAGTTTAGTATGCTACTTCTGTTGAGACTGCATTGACTTTGACAGTATAGACCCTATGCTATACAGAAAATCATATTATACGATATATGCATCATAAAATATCTTGATCTTCAAAATCAGAAGGCTTTTACTAGCAGAAAAATAAGCAGATTCCTATAAAACTCCACTCTCACTTTCTGCTAATTATGTTCAATATGCATTATATTCCCCTTGTACACAAAAATAAGAATATTAAATGTGCTGAAATTCTGATTACTGGCAGCGTTGTTTAATTTGAAGTACGTATCACTATACTGAAAACTATGAATATAACTGGTTATAGGAAAGCGTGGACATGGGAGAATGTAAATGTGTGGGTATGGGAGAAAAACAGCTCTAGCACAACTTATGTACTTCCAATGAGAGAGGCACATATCCAGGAACTGTAAAACAACATGCTGAAAAAAAATCTCAATGTATTTGTCAGTTCATATACCCATTCCTTGACTTTACACCTGCTTTCTTCATATTCACAGTGTTCTTTAAACACAAGTTTTAGCATAGGAGCTAAGAAGCTGACTGTTGATTTAAAGACTGATGTCATGAACTCTAGCCCTAGTTTATATGAATGCAGTAGGACTGATCTTCTACATGCAAATTCAGGAAAATGCTTCATTATATAGACACACTGTGATAAGGCATGGACCAGTCAGAAGTAAAAACTTGGTCCTGAGCTGCAGCAGTAATTTCAGCTAAATGAAGTAAAAAGACTCAGAATTATGTACAGAACAAGCATTTGTTCACTTTTAAAAAAGGCAAAACATATTAAGAAATGTAGAAGTGGATTTTACTAACTACAGTGAAGACCAGTACAGACAGACTGGCATGCATCAACTTCAACATACTTTATGTTCTCTTTTAAATACCTCATGAAAACTAAGGCTGTTCTCTGTGTGCAAACTGGCCTCATCTGGCCTCATCATGCTAGCCCAAAGCTTCTTCTGCAGCACTTTTACCTTTCTGCTTGCAGGCAATGACATTTCTGTTATAGTCTAGCCTCATGCTCCCATACATACACATAGACTTGCACACATCCAATACTGTAATTTCGTCATAGATGTCATCTACCTTCATCTGGCAATTTTAGTTTAAATAGAAAATCAGTAACTGTGGTGACGCAAGTCGAGGCGGACTGAAAAGAAACATTATGTCTGTGTGGCTGGGTTTAGACAAAATGGCCTTTATTGTTTATACAAACTATTTATATATCTTAAACAGTGCAGGTTTTTGTGTCCTTCTTGCTTGCTATTTGCTGTTGCTGTAGGTGCCCATATGCTGCGGTTCTAAGTTCCAGTTCTTCACACCCTGTTTACATACCTGACAATTTGTGGCTGTCTTAAAGGTACACAGCTAAGTCTTTGAAGTCAACTAACTTGTCTGCAGACCCGCTGCAGACCCCCAAAATTCCCCCTTTTTGTTTTTTGAACAGCGAGTACCAGGTTTGTCATGTTCTGCAGGGCCCTTGCAAACATGACGGCAACCAAGGCAATAGCAAACAAACAATACTGCCAATTGAGTGAATTGATGCCAAAATGGCTGACATTTTCTCAGATTTTGGTAACATGTTGCTGCAATGGGGCGCCTAAAATCCGTGCAGCACATACCATCAAAATCCTCACAGCCACGTTCTTGAGCCAACAACAAAAAGCCAAGAGTTGCTCTCTTTTGTATATAATGGTGGCAAATTTGACTCACATTCTCAACTGCCTAACAAACAAGGTATCAACATTTAAAGTGCAAACAATATTGACTTCTTTTGGGTTAACATTATACAGAGGTAATCAATTATTGAAAATATCAAGACTTTCAGTAAGATTCTTCATTCCCCGCATACATTCACTTTTTTGCAACAATGTTTGCAAGTCAGTTTCAAGGAAGGGCACACCAAACAAGGACTGGTTCAGTAAGGACACAACAAACACACATTAGTTGTTGGGTTGACTGCCGACAGCAGCGCTCCCACCATCCGGCACACTAAGCTCAGGCCGCACACAGCAAGCAGGTGTCCATTGCGGACCTTCATCGGTAGAAACACAAGCATAACCTCTCCCCCAAGTTAACAATTCATGCGGTCCCGACCAATGCCCGGTACATGAGGGTCTTTCATGCGTACTGAGACACCTTCATGATTTCTCTAAATGAGCCTCTTGGGTCATTCCATTCATGCCCCCCTTTTTTTTTTGTTTTTTTTTATTTTTATTTTTTTTTGTTTGTTTGGTTGTTGGTTTTTTTGTTGTTTTTTTGTGTTTGTTTGTTTGGTTTTTTTTAAGTTAGTGCCACTTTATTAATAGACTCACACCAATGTCTACCCCCACCTAAAAATGCACACGCTACGCAGACTTTGTTATTTAAAAGGTGATAGGTTAAAACTATTCATTCACACTTCCATCTTACCCTAGTTTCTACTCTTACTCCCTTAAAGTTATTTAACTCTTTACTGCAGGATCTCAGCTGCACATCATTCAAAGCAAGGCCAAAACTGCACATTATCAATGTCAAAACAACCCACTGTCTCTGTTCCATACAATTCTACAATTTCTTTTTTTTTTTTTTTTTTTTTTTTACAGCAAAATACATTTCAACCACTGTAATACAGTAGATTATAGACAGCTTTTCCATGTGACAGAACACAGTCACCCTGTACTGCGAAACAGTTTTTTGCAAGTCCTGCACTACTTTCCAAGCAAATGGTGTGTGAATGTGAGGATTACCAGCAGCCGCATCTCCCAATACAACAGGATATGCGTGCGGTGCATCAGTGGAAGGTGTAGGAAGATCAAGGAGTGGTCCGCCTATCAGTTCTACTAAATTCCAGTTTCCGCTTTTAATGCCCCATCTCTTACAGCCTGCCAAAATTGGCGAGGGTTGCGTGTCATTACTGTACCACTGGAAAATGGATTTTTACCACCTCCAACTTCTTCATTGCCTGTGACTGATAATGTTGTTGTAGCTGGACCCGAATCCAGGTTTTCGGCATTTCTACCCTGCGCAGGCAGGGCCAGAGCTGAGGGGGCGGGCGGGACGGGTGTCACCGAGGGTGCGGGTGGAGCGGGGCGGCGCCGAGGGGGGAAGGCGTTGGGCTGGGGGGAGTCAGGGGGGCTGGGATCGGTCCACCGAGGCTTCTGCTTGTCGTCCTCGGAATTGGAATTGGTATCAAGTATAAGTCGATGGAGTTGGAGAGATTTAGGGGAATTAGGGCATTGGGGAGTGGCATCTGGTAAGGGACATAGACTCTCCCCCTCCCCCACCCCCTCATCCTCTTGTCTGTATTCCAGAGGGGGATACAGGGGAGGTTTGAACGATGTACCCTCGTTCGCATTTTGCTGACTTTTTAAGCTCCCACTCGTGTCTTGCGGACTCTGCAAGTCTCCATTCGCATTTTGCTGATTTTGCAAGCCCCCATTTGCATCTTGAGGATTTTTGAAGCCCCCTACAACATGTCTAAGCAGTCCCCATGTAGACAAAAGCCCCGGCGCCTTTTTGTCCCCTTTCTCCAGAGCTTCTGACAGTGTTGATCCTAAATTGTCCCAGGTCCACACACCAAGAGCAGTTGCAGGGGATGTTTCCACTCCATGTGTTTTGGCCCACAATAACATACCAATTAAACGAAGCCCATCTAAAGTAATTCCACGCTTCTCTAATACTAATTTCCACAATGATAGCAGCATGGTATCTTCTTTAGATAACTTACTCCCCATGTTGTCCCTGGTGGCTCACCTTACCGGTGTCACGTTCTCCCAGGATCTCGCAGCCGCTCACTGCGCTACTCTGCTTCACCAGGCTCCGCCTCCCCAGCAAGCCGCTGGTCAGTCTCAGGATCGGCTCCTGACAACCCTTACCGGGGTCAGATCGACACAGTCTCAGAATCTCTTTTTGATACCCTTTACTGGGATCATATAGGCACGTCGGGGTCACCAAATGTGGTGATGCAAGACGAGGCAGACTTAAAAGAAACACTATGTCTGCGTGGCTGGGTTTGGACAAAATGGCCTTTATTGTTTATACAAACTGTTTATATATCTTAGACAGTGCAGGTGTTAGACCCTGATAGGTTTTTGTGTCCTTCCTCTTCCTTGCTATTTGCTGTTGCTGTAGGTGCCCGTATGCTGCGGTTCTAAGTTCCGATTCTTCACACCCTGTTTACATACCTGACAATTTGTGGCTGTCTTAAAGGTACACAGCTAAGTCTTTGAAGTCAACTAACTTGTCTGCAGACCCGCTGCAGACCCCAACAAGTAACATATAAGTAGTTGCCTAGTCAACGAAGTTGCATAGACTTAATCAAAGATAAAAAGTAAACCAGGTTATACAAGAGCTCTACATACAATTAGAGCTACTAATTTGTAGGTAGCACACTAAAAATTGTACACTGAACTTTGTGCATTGAACTTTGAATAAGCATTATCAAGACTACACAAGGTTAAGTGATTGGGGGGAAACTGTGTGGCACAAGACACCATAACAAGCAATAAAACTCTGCAGATTATGACCAATTAAACAAGCACAAAGGAGTCAGACCAAGGTTAGGTGTTACTTATTATGGCCAAAATGAGCCATGAAACATAAACCATTGCAATTATATCTCAAGATGTTAAGGTAATTGTGTCAGCACTTGCATAAAGACTGGGGAAATGGCAATATAAAATTGCAAAAGGAAAAGCAAGACAAAAGAGATCAAAGTGCTAGGTGATGTGCTGGAGAAGGTGGGGCTGTCAAAATGAACAATGATAATAACTGTACTAGAGTGCATTGTATTTACTAGTATAGTAATTCTTCTAACATCCTATCCATTACTCAAGCTAAGTCCACTTGCAGTGCCAGTACACGGCACACAGTTGTACATTTTTTTAGGTCATGTGTGTTTCACCAACTCACATTTCCTTGAAATAATAGGTATACAATTTTCATTCCTAGCAGTAGTTGCAAATGAATCTAGTAGAAAGGAGAGCATCAAACCTTTTCCAAATAACAGACAATCATGTAAGGACAAGGAGCCTGACTGTTAAGAAGAGTTTAAATGAGAGAGGTTAAACTTCAGTGTCATGGAAAATGCCATGTCTGCAATGAAATGTTTATTTTAATTGCATAATATGCTAACATCCCACCTAATCAGCACAATGGCAACTCTTGGTTTCAAACAACTTTAGTGGACAACTGAGAGCTAACAGAGGATCTATAGACCATCCCTGCATTATTTTGCAAACTTAAGTGGGTTTTCTAATTAATAAACTATCTCTACAAAGGGGTTTGAATGCAACCGGGGACTTAACAAGCCAAGTACATTCTTTGTCCAGCATGTAGCTTTCAGAAAACTAATGAATTACATTGCTTTTGCTGTAACACTGCAAGAAGGAAACCTTAAAGTTGGTTTCTTACTAATATTGTAAACATGGTGTGGGTGAAATTAAGAGTCTTCTTAATATTTATTTATAAAATCCATAAAATTATTTTAACTATAAGATATTTCAAGATACACTTAACAGAAAAATCTGTCCTATTTTATAAAGCATGTGATTAGGAGCAGAATGGAGTATGGTAGGGACATAGAAGTTAACTCTTTTTAAAAGCTGTATACCCTGTCTTGTGCTAATGTTCCTACTATTTACTCATCCACCATTAATACAAAGTAATATTTGCTAAACTGCCTAAATTACTTGAACAATTGAAGGAGACGGGGAGTTAACCTGAATGTCATCTTCAAAACCCCTGAAATGTATATGACACAACACTGCCTGTGCCAAAATCAACCCCATTATGTTTCTAATTTCTCAACTGAGGTATTCCATATCTCTGCATGAGAAGTGGAGCTTTTCTCTGACTCTGCATACAAATTTGATAACTCTTCTGGAGCTGCCTCAATTTGAAGGGTGTACAGATCAAAGAGAAGTATAGAGAAGAAAGGAAAAGCCTGCACACAGGAATAAAATATTTCTGGGTTGACAGCATGAGAATTTTTACACTATGCAGATGAGATGGCATTCAGACAAATTATGAGTGCACCACAAAAAGACATGGTGTAAGGAAAACTGTTTTGAGTGCTTTTAGTAAGTGGAAGATATTTCTGTCCAGGAATTACACAGGATTTTACCTAACTCGTATCTGACTAAACAAGATTACAAGTCAGATATAGGCTCTCTAGCACATTTGGAGATGTAATTTTGTACAAAAAATATCTCCAAAGCCACCTCTCTTAAAAAACTGGAAAGTGTTTAAATACATTAGAACACTTGCATGCTTTTGGCTTTAATGGCTGCAGATGCTGAAAAAAGCACTGTGGTTGAATATTTTCAAGATATCAATGAAGTAACAGGCTTTCATAACATTATGAAGGAAATTACAGGATTGATGAATATCTTCTTCACATGGGAAAACCAGCAAAATTATACATGTATTTTCTCATAAAGTGGTAAAGAAATAAAAATACAAAAATATCTGCATTTTTGTTCCCATTGTTGGCTGACAGCACTGCAATGGATCCACTGTACTTTGCAGCATGGAGGATGTTTTTTCCTGAGCCAAAACAGGCAGAGTAAAATGCAGAAGGCTACAGGACAGAAACTGAAAGTTCTATAAAACAGGCAGACAAATAAGCAGCTGGTCAAACTAATTTTTCACCTTAAGTCCATGATGTCAGACCACTGGGAGGAACTGATTTTTGTCTGCTCCGCCATAAAAAACCCTCAACTTCTCTAAGGTATTGGAGTTTTCAAAAAAGTAGGGAAAACCTTTGATGTAGCAAGGACAGGTAGATCCTAAATTAGACAGCATACATCAACCAAATCCAGCAATCAAATATTCAAAATGGAAAAGATTTCTCAGGGCTTAAACAAGAAGTAATGGATTTCCCCGAGTAAGAATTTCTTGAAATACTACATTCACCAGGACTTATCTTAAGATACAAACAGAAAAAAAAATAAGAGAGAGAAAAAATCTGAAGCCAAACCAAGTATCAATGCAAGAGTGCAAAGGAAAAGTGTATCAAATATCATTTACTCTACAAGGTTTCATTGCCAAAGCATACTTGAAAATAAGTTCCAAATCTGAGATTGTTTTGTTCAATTTTTCAAAAATATCTCTCAAAACAACACTTTTCCTACCTTTGTTTTCAGACTGAAAAGCACTTTTCAAAACACTGTAAGGTTTAGCATGCTGGCACCCTCTTGATTAATGCTGTGAAGGCGTTAGAACACTCTCCACCACTAACATTTAAAGCCCAGAACGTACTTACACTGACTATGCATCAATAAATACTCCATGCCAAGGAAAAATCCTCCTTCAAACTAAGTTAAAAGTGGATTTAGAAAACTGTATTCACCCTTTCAGGATAGTCCTCTGCAGAAGTCTGTGAAGATCAGATTCAGGATCAATACAAACCCACGGTTTGGGGAACAGTGCTTTGGAAACTTCTAAATCTTTTGGTGAGCCATTATTATTAAAATAGTTTGACAGAAAAGTTGCAGTTTAACTTGATGTGACAAATTAAATTCCTAGCAGTGGTATCAATTGAGTTCAAACATAGTGCACAGCCTATTATATGTCTACCTGACTATATATAGAATATAGCTAAGGAAAACTCTGAGAATTCAGGTTTCTGATTGCAGGGCATTAATCAAGTTCAAACATGTACTGTTAGCAACATAACAAATATTTGGATCCCACTTTCCAAGTATTTCCCACTCACCTGGATCTCAGGATTGAAAGAACAGCACTCCAAAATTATGTCAACTTAGTATCTATAATATGATTTAGATAAACTTAGATTTTATTTCCCTAATCTTCTAATATTGTTTCACTCCAGATGAAGGTGACCTCCGTCTCTTCACTTAGCTGTAGATAGTGATCTAACTGCTGAAGTGGAAGTACCAGAGGTTCTTAACATATAGCAGTTGGACACAGGCTATTTCCATGAGAGGCTGTACATTTATCTAAGAAGAAATGACAGAAAATAGGATGTGCTGAAAATTTTTTTAAAGATACATAACAGAAGTAGAAGAAATAATAACAACAGAAGATGACATGCATCAAGGAATGAACAAAAGATACAGAAATATTTGACACCTGAAGAAGTTGTATGACTCAGTATGGAAGGAGTGGCTAGAGGGTGTAATTATGATATGACAATTCGACTTCCAAGAAAACTGCGCAATAATGCAAACTACCTGCTTCTGTTCTGAAAACCTTTGAGATACTGAGCTATTCTGAGTGCCTTGTAACATTGGCCTCATTTTGGCATACCCAACAGATCTCAAAACACCCTTCAAAAGGAAACTTCTACAATTTGAGGAACACTTTTTTTTTCCTTTTAAGACAATGAACACACAACTTGCAACAATCCCACTGCAAACTGCTAAAGTAACTGCAAGTGTCAGTCTGTACTGGACATCACATTGAGTTGATCAACTACCATCTATCTCTTGCAAAGTAGAATTTTTTTTGTCATTTATCTTGATATTAAAGACTAGTGTATTAAATATCCACACATTTCCTGTACACAGTAGTATTCAAAGGACTCCGTGGCTTGTACTTTGCCTAACAGCTGTTTAGTTTACAAGATCTATCTGGACAAAGCCCAAGACATCATCTCTGCAAAATAACCAAAGTTTAGGATCTCAAGGAAGATGAACAATTTTCCAAATTAATTTCAGAAGCTTAAAATATTTTATTTAAAATTCACATACATTTTCTCCAAACTAATATTTCTATTTGTCATTCGATTATATTCCTTTCCTGACAGTCTCACATTGGTTAAATTTATAATTAGAGAGTAAAAGTGTACAGTAAATTTATGTTTTATGTGGTTATTATTTGATGGTCTTCAGACTGACATCCACCTTTTTAATGAACAAAGGGTAATCTCAGTAATTTGCATCTCCTACTGATATTGATAGCACCATTTGGAACTACAGTAATTCCACATGTTTCTCATCAAAGACAAAAATTAATATTCAGCAGTTATTTCACAACTAATGGGATGTGTAAGAGTAAAGCATGCCATACTGCGATGCACATAAACTCCATGCCTCTTTTAAACACAGTCTGAGGGATAACACAATTACTTATGAAGTCAGCTTTGCTGTGAATTGATGTAGCCTTTGACTTAAAAATCAAACAAAAATCTATACATGTGTGCTTTTTATAAGCATGAATATGCAGACTATCCAGCTCTAAGGCATGGAAAACATCTATAGATAAATCGGAATGGAAAAACCCTACAATATTACTAGCAGTTAGCACACCCACAACACTAAAAATGCTACATGCGTATGCACCAAAAACAGATCGAACTTAAGGCAGCAGTACAGCTTACTCTTTCCCATACTCTGATTTTTCAGATTTTCACTTGGTAAATTTAATTTTCATTAACACATTTTCTCTATGAATTATTAAAAAAAGCTGTTTCATGGGTTTTATCTTGCATAGTTGTATTCAAACAGATGAAGGTTAAGGAAGGATTGGATGCATAAAGAGCTAATGACAAGTATAATAGCTTCACTGGTGCCATAAGTAATGGGACAGAATATGAATTACAGTATCTGGGCAAGAAAAGTTATTGGAATTTTTTAAAAAATATAAGCAAACAAACATTTCAAGGAAACACTGGATTGAGGAGACAGAAATACTCCAGGGTAGGGGCTAGGGGTTGTTTTGCTAATGACAAATTACCTTGTTCCTCTACACACTGACAGAATTTAAGAAATCCAGTGTAATTGGCAAAAAGCTGTCATTTCAGACTCAAAAGAATGCTAAATGCCATTGTTTCACACTAGAGGTCACCCCCGGTAAGAAAATATAATTGTAACATTTTTTATTTTCCGCCTGTAGCTGGTACAATATTGAAAGACTGTTGTAAAGAGGAAGATTTTTTTTTTTGAGGCTGTTATGCTAAACATCATTTCAGTCAAGCAAATGGAAACTTCATTAAACAGCATTCACTTTTCACTGTCATACAGAACTTGTTAATTACTCAACATATTGAGACAGCTTTTCTTAAAGAAACCATATGCTTGATCTTAGGGATTGTCTGTAAATAAACAATATATTAACATTTCAGCTAAATAAATGTTATTCCTAGCATGACCTTTTTGTTTTTTTCTTTATTGATAAAGGTCAGCATTGATGGCTAGGTAAAGCAACATACATGTACACAAAATGTCTGACAATTACTTGCATTTGATTAAAAGACATAGAATCTGTATAATAATTAGAGTACACCTGAACTACTTCTATTCATAATTTCTTTTGAATTTTGACAAAATATATGTCTGTCACTGCAAGTATCAAGAAAAATGATTTAGGGACATTTGCAAAAGAGAGAACTGTATATTAGGTTGACAATAAGATCAAGGTTTCTAACGAGGATTTCAAAAATTAATGATAAAAAACAGATATAGAGATATAGGTTATAAATGTTGTATTTATTTATTTGTGTCCATACAAACGGAAGTTTGTAGTGAACATAATTAAGAACCATTTTTAGCTGTTCCATTGTTCTATAAAAATGCCAAGTATTCATCGATAAAAACATAAATCATTTACTTACCAGAGTTTAAAACAGTTTTAAACATTTACCACTTATCAGTATTTACTTCATTCCTCCCATTTTTTCAGCAAGGCAATCTTATTCACAGGAGAGATATAGCTAAGATTTATGCCAAAAATCTGACGGCAGTAAATTAAAAGGAACTGACAGGATCAGGTCACTTCACGGGGTTTTGGTTACTGTTTTCTGAATAGTTAAAAACGATATATATGCCAAAGCACCTTGGATAGTAAGTGAACTATAATAGCTACCATTTCCCTGAATACTCCAGAAAATTACCCATTGGGCTTGCCTGGATTTTCCTGCTTCATTCAGATAGGATGCTTATTACCCAAAACAGATGATGTATGTCACTTTTGAAATGCTGTGTGATAAAACATTGCATCACATAGCCACGCAGTTCTTTTCTAGAGATAGATGCCTACAGCAGGCTTTGGGGAAAAGGAAGGAAAAAGCAAACAACTCATTAGAAAACAATGTGCAGTAGTGTAAGGTACAGCCACTCTAGTAATGCACATAGAGTCATGGATAATCTTACATCTCTTAGCTCAGGTGTTCTTATAATGCCTGTAGACTCTTGGATGTCTTTAAGATACAGAAATTTCTATCATTTAGGTCTTTTTAATATGGAAAAAAATGATAACTTTTATTTTGCTTTTTAAAAGAGGAAGGACTATGGCAAAGTGATGTAAGTTCTCTTTGACAGAGTTTTCATTTCATTCCAGAAGAAATCGTTATATACGTTTAATGTGCTAGAGAACTGACAATTCTGTTTATCTTGTGGGAATTTGGGGGGAATAAAGTATTTGGAAAGGCATGTTTTTAGGCAAAATTCAGAAGAACTCAAACCCAAGTTATGAAGTTTATAAGCCTGAGAGAGTTTATAGAAACAAACCCACATGATGTTCCAGATTGTAGAGAAGAAAGAAACAAGTAGGTTAAACAAAGAATGTGCTAAAAATTGTATCCATTAATTATGTTACTTGACGTATTTAAAAAAATAGCTTAAAAGCCCATCATCTCAACTATGTAAGCTCTCTGGAGTGTGTACATCACTGTAACTCATGCTTTTTACTCAATGGGGAGTTTACTGGGTATGTGTGTATGTGGTGTGTCTCTTTTAAGAGAGTTGTTGGGCTTTTTTGAAGCACGTTTAAGACTGACATAGGGACAAGTTTTAACTTTTTTTAAGCAAAAGATTAATTTTCATTTACACATAATATACTTACAACCTATAACACTTACAGTCAAAAGAACAGGTATCTGTGAAGGCAGAAAGGAGAATGAAGGCAGCTATTTGCAGGTAATAGAATTAAATATCATTTCTTATGAGAAGGATTTGAAAAAGCTGGGAAGATTTGGGAGGTGGGGATAGAACTAACACCCCCCCCCAAAAAAAATCATCCCAAGCAAATCCCAAGAAATGGGATTTTCCCTTGGGAAAAGTTGCTTCCAGAATTTAAATAATTCCATCTTTGTGCTTATCCTAATGTGACTTTAACTTCATGCAATACCATTTTCCAGCATCCACTAACATTGTATTAGATCTTTAAGTGACGCAACCGTGTTTATAAGTAGCTAACAAGAGTTACTATCGCTATCTAGACTGAAAAGTCATTAGAATCTGACATAATAAATTAGCAGTTCAGACATGCCAGAATACAAAGGCACAAACTCAGCCATAAATAGTAAATATGTACCAGGAAAGTTGGTACTATCTCTATAACCGATTCAGTTCTGATTTGGAATTAACCTGATTCTGTCCCCTCTAAAACTGCTATAAAGGCTGCTTTTTGATTCCCAAAAATGTCTCACAAGACAACAGTTGTTAACATCACCACACACGTTTGCTGCTAAAGCCTATGCAACTTTGTGTATGATGAACATACAATATAAACATTTGAGCCAGAAGTGACTTTTAACTATTATCCCCTTATGAAATGTATAGCAAACTGCTACGCGTGAGGCTCGGTCTGTCATATGTCTGCAAAAGACTCAATCAGCTCACAGCATTTCAGCAAGAGTTACTTTAAAACAATTAACATATGCTTCTAGATGTCTCTCATTTTAAGGTCTAAGCAGAAACAAAGTAGTCAGCGAAACAGCATTAAATTCCTAGAAGTCTTATTTTTGTATCCAGTTATCTTCTGCATGTTTTCTTGGTTCTGACAAGAGGAAATTACTTGATTTATGAAGTTCTAGAATAATATTATTTCATCTGAAATCCAAATATTTTGATGGTTCTGATTGCCTGGAATGATATCCAAACCTTACAAAATGAAAAAGACTGCCTTTTTTGCCTCTATTTCTCTGCAAGAGCATAGGCATCTGCATAGTCTGTTTCATTTTAATGATTCAATCACCAATTCATGCTCTAGAAGCTACGATGCTACAGGAAACTGCATCCTTGCTCATGTGTCCTGTTACTCTTATGAGCCTGATAGGACTGCTCTGCCAGTGTACATGTCTTATTTCTGATACCAAGCTTCCCCCCCCCAAGACCTAGTCACACGTTTCTACAAAAAGCTGAACTGGACAGTGCAGAAATCCTCTGGTAGCCGGTGGAAGTCCTAGTGTAGAGACACCTGAGCACTGTGTGACTCCAGGCAACAGCCTGAACTTGGAAATTCTGTCTATGCATAACCCGGTTTTACTGTCTTGAAGAACCATATTTATACATATAGATGTGTCTGTGTGTGTCTCTGTGTCTATGGAATGACTTCTTTGGCAGAAATCTCATTACAGCAAGGGAATTTCACAGACTGAATCAGTTCTTCCAGACGGTCTCTAGAAAAGGAATTTATGAGGAAGAGAAAAAGAAAAATAAGGTGGCAGAGAAACTCAAAGAGAGAAATAAAAATAAGCAGCTTTCACCTTCTTTCTGACATCAGGCAGCAGCTGAACAATGATGCCGGCTGTGGTGACAGGGAAGAAGAAAAGAGCAAGCAGAGAAGAGCAGGATGTCTCTGGTACAGCTGAGAGCATTTAAGACTTGAAAGGATAACAACCGAAATCTTGAAAAGTGCTCAGGAGTGCAGCTGTGATAGGGAATGAGAACTGTTAATGTTTTATTCTATAGAATTCACTTAACACACAAGTTGTTAAAAACAAAGTGAGTCCAGGAGAGGAATCTGGGGACAGATAGCCTAAACATGAGTTGGAAGAAGAAGGTAAGGTAAGAAAAGGAGGGAGCTGGGTTTGGTTGGAGTAAAGGGGGGGGGGGGGGAGGGGGGTGCGGGGGAGAACAAAGAAAGTAACAGGCAAGAATTGCAGGGTGTCCTGGTTTCAGCTGGGATAGAGTTAATTTTCTTCTTGGTAGTTAGTACAGTGCTGTGTTTTGGCTCTGATGTGAGAACAATGTTGACAGCACACTGATGTTTTTGGTTGTTGCTGGATGATATTTATACTAAATCAAGGACTTTTTGGCTTCTTGTGCCCTGCCGGCAGGAGGGCTGGAGGGACATGGGAAATTGGGGGGGGGGGCGGGGATATGGCCAGGACAGATGACCCAAACTAGCCAAAGAGGTATTCCATATCACATGACATCACGCCGAGTATATAAACTGGGGGAAGAAGGAAGGTGGGGACATTTGGCATTATGGTGTTTGTCTTCCCGAGTAACCATTATGCATGGTGAAGCCCAGCTTTCCTGGGGATCGCCGAACACCTGCCTGCCCATGGGAAGTGGTGAATGAATCCCTTGCTTTGCTTTGCTTGCGTGCCCAGCTTTGCTTTTCCTATTAAATTGTTCTTATCTCAACCCTTGAATTTTACATTCCTTTCCAATCCTCCTCCCCATCCTTCTGGGTAACAGGGGAGTGAGCAAGCAGCACCGCGGTACTTGGTTGCCTGCCGGGGTTAAACCATGACACAGGGAAAGCAAAGTTATCCAATTCTGATGTCTGTACAATAAATTCATCTTACTCCAAAGCAGAACCAGAACCAACCTTTATGCCTTTGTGAAGCAGAGAATATCTCAATTTTTCAGTTTCATCTGGAAGACTGCACAAAGTAGCAATCAGTTTTGTACTGCAGAAGAAATATTCATGAAGTTGATCCACAAGACTAGATGGAAGGAAGTGGACTTGATGTGGAATGGGTGGTCCTTAGGTTGTGAGCCTCCTGCACTTCCCCTTTGCCATAGGATATTACAACTCTAAAAACATGCTAACTAGTTTTTCTAATATTTTGCTGCCTTAAGTAAAAAATAGTTCTATTTTTGTGTAAAATTAGAAACCAACATACATGAACAGGACCATCTGCAGATTGACAAGCTTTTTACCATATACGTTGTCCATTGCTGAAAACTAATACGAATGCCTAAAGCTCCAGTCCGGTACTAAAACCCTGATCAGTGAGATCTAATATGTCTTACAAGACTGTCTATTAATGCACTGCAACTGCAAAAGCATATCTCTGCACAAAAACAGATTAGCTAAGCACAAGAAAGCAATCCAGATTCAGCTCAGTTTTCACTTGTTTGTAAGTGAAAACAATAATAGTAAACCAAAAAATGTGCTTTCAAAAGAAAACTTTACTTAAAAATGGCTGAAAAAGGAGATCTAAAGGGCTACATCCCAGATACTGTGACATACAATGCATCATCGTACTGCATGGGTTTCTAAAGTTCCCAAGACTAATTTTCATACACATTTATTTTTCAAACTATGGTATAGAATATAACACTGTGATAGCATTTGATTCAGGTTAGGTTAGTCAAAAAGATCGCAACCCTCTCTACAACTGATTTAGTTTAGAAACATAAAAATAGCAACTTTTCTTTACAGTAGAAATGTATGAAACTGAATCAAAGTACCAGCAGCAAACCAACAGAACCCATGAATCATCAGAACCTGTAACCACCTGACTTCTCAGCTTTCTTTCTGTGTCATTAAACTTGCTGGTTGACAGAAATTTTATAAAATAACTACACTACAGAACAAGGATTTTTCTGTTGCTTCAATCCTACTTGATGGCTCAAAATATAAGCATTCATGAAAGGTGTTCTAGATATTCAAAACCAAGGAAATGTGTGTGTTGTATCTCAGTCCTCTGTCTCCTGGTTTCAGCTGGGATGGAATTAATTTTCTTCTGAGGAGCTAGCATGATGCTGTGTTTTGGCTTTGATGTGAGACTTCTCAGTTCCTCAGGCCTTGTTAGAGAAAAGGCTGGAGGGGCACAAGGAATTGGGAGGGGACACAGCCAGGTCAGCTGACCCAAACTGGCCAAAGTGGTATTCCATACCATGGGGCACCGTGCCTGGTATATATACTGGGGGAATTGGCCGGGGTGGGCGGATCGTTGCTCAGGGACTGGCTGGGCATCGGTTGGTGGGTGGTGAGCAGTTGTGTTGTGCACCACATGTTCCTTTCTTCCTTTCCTGCTTATTCTTTCCCTTCCCCTTCTCATTATAACTGTTCTTGTCATAATTGTTATTATTGTTCTTTCATTTTTATTCTCATTCAGTTATGTTCTTATCTCAGCCCTAGAGTTCTGACCAGCCAGGGTTAAACCATGGCACTCTGGAAGAGTAATCACCTACACCCTCACAGTAGATGCCATCAGGATTGTGTAAAAGAAGGAAAGCACAACAACAGTAGTTAAACACCCAAGTATTTGCTTTTGCAAGTTAAAGCACTGCAGAAGGTGCTTGACTGATTATTGCTGTGTTCTTGGATGGCATCAGTCTGATTTACAGCCAGAAGTCACATACCTTTGCATCATTTTAACTCAGGTAATGGCAAGCTGTGAAGCAGAGCAGGGTTGAGTAATTAGGAACAGGAATCTCTTGTTGGTTTTGCCACATGAGGTGTGTACGTTTGACTGTTCCTTAAACTGCATTTAAAACTGTACCTGAGACACAATGCTTAATCTCAGTGCACGTGTCCTGACCTTGGCCACATTTATTAGAAAACTGTTATTCTTGGGTTTATATATAATTCTATTGAAAATTACTGGGAAATCTATTTAATCCAGACATACAATTAAATATTCAATGTTTTATTTTATTCTTTTTACTTGTGCGTGTGCCTACAACTATTTTTCGGAGAACTCACTTTGTTTAATGGCCTGCCCTGACTAAAGAAACAAGAACATTGCAGAAATATGCCAGTAGATAAAAGATGTTTGGTAGAAACTCGGAAACAAGGATACATCCAGGGCTTGACGATATGCAGTTTAACCTCTGGTGTCCTTTTTAACTTTTGTTCTTTCCTTTGTTCTCTTCACAGCTCCAGCTATTTTTATCACTGCACTCACTGCCAAAAAGGTCTCTCCATTTAGAAACCAACATGCATCTATCTGACCCTGTTCCAGAGTCCTTCTTTTGACAAGGAACAAGAGCAAGCTGTTGGCTTGGTGTCAACAGCAGGCTTTAAAGTCATCAGCAATAAGAAGCAACAAAGAGATCTGAGCCCTCTTTGGATGGAAACCGGCTCATGTTTGCTGTGCCAGTTCAGCAACCTGAAGTCCAAACCAGCCTCAGGCTCAAGCCTTGCCCTTAATTAGATGTAGTAAATTTTACTCCAAAGCCAGGTGGCAGGACATTTTAGGATGTCTGAAATGAGTGATTAACAGAACACAAACTTTGGTTTATAGATTAGAAAAATACTTTAAATTAAGTACTGGGCTTCTGTTTAGTTGCTGCATTTGTTTGAACCAGTTCCTTCCCCTACACATAATATGAAGGGGAGCAAGAATTCCCCAAGAATATGGTCCAATTAAATTATTATACACTTTTTAACTCACAACAAGCAATATCTACATGTTAGTTTACAGTTAATGATAGGAATATATTTGATCCTTAAAAGAGTATTTAAAAATCAAAACTTTATATTAAGATTATTTTATTATTTATGTATGTGTGTAAATTTACAAATATCTTCTGATTTCTCTCCTACTATTCTTCTGTAGAAAGCTAATTATGATCATATTTGGTTTAACGTGGGAAAAAAACCTTTTTGAGACTCACTGAAAGGCAATAAATGTAAGCTCTTCAATGCACTGAAAAGCCACTTCTAAAAATGAGATAACCACATTTCAGCATCTTTGAAAGTTTTACTGAAAACACTTAAAGATACAATGTGCTATTCAGTTGCACCATAGATCCTCAAGGCAGCCTTTATTACTGTCACTTCACCATAGAATGGATTTAGGATAGGAAGGAGAGATGCCTTAGGATTCTCTCTGCAAAGCTCAACAGATTTAACAGACTGTTTGTTTAGAGAGACAGGAGCAGAGGCTAAAAGAATATATATATATATATATATATGTCTGTGATCGATCTTTTCAACTCCTTGACACTCGAAAAAGGATTGGAGTGTTTCAGGCAAAACTAGCTGGATAATCATCTGCCTGAAAGAGCAAACCAAGTGCATGTAAAAACCACCTACTTACATAATTAGTTTTGGTCGTTTCCCAGACTGTCAAAAATCATAAATCAGTAGGCTAGAAATTTTAAAGCTGACTTAAAAATCATGAAGTTTAAAAAAGAGTGAGGAGAAAGGAAGACAATGACACAACTTTTTATTACAGTTTTGGTTTGAGACTTCAGGATAGACCAAGGCCAAATTTCAAATTTTTTCTCTGTAACTAGGAGTAAAGAAACTTTTTCCTTGTTTCCTCATACCCTCAGTGAAAGATGTACTTTCTATTTAATACCTGTTCTGAGAAACCACAGCCTGAGATAAACATTGAACTACTACCACTTTGTGACAAAACAGCAAGGACTGGCAACGCTCCAAAATCATCACTAGGAAGAAAGCATTCCCTTCCCTCATGAATAGAAGGCTTATAGATTTATTCAAAACAAACCAGACATAGGACTTTTATTTCTTCAGGTGTGCAGCTGCGCAAGTTCTGCTGCTCAGCTTCCTAGATTTGCAGGGAGACACAATTACTTGTGTGTTCATGAAGCCATGATGAAAGGTCCTTGCTTTAAACAGGGTAATTCAAATTCTGGCTACATAGTGTGGCCATCCAGTCATGGCTCACCAAGTCTAGACTTCAAAGCTCAAAGTCCATGAATCTTTTGATCAGACATCGTTTAGATAGCAGTTCCACCGTGGAGAACACAACTGATCTTTGGCTCAAACTTTTCACCTATTTTCCAAAAATGGAAAATCCTCAGTTTGCAAGTTATCCCAGAAGCATATGATAACTTGAAATCACCAGTTATAAGTAAAATTTTAAAACACTGTAAAATTAAAGTTCTCTCATCTGCCTTTGCCAATAGCGCTGGTAGACTTGTGGCACAAACTACAAAAAGGTGTATTCTGGCTAATACTCTCTTTTTCTTCTGTTTGACCAAAGTCCAGCTCATATCCTTTTTTTTTCCACTTCAATAAGAAGCCAATCCATCTTTGATTTTTGTACTGAAGCTATCTCAGCTTATGCATGCACCAATGACTTAATTTTTTTCTCTGCAATGAAAACAAGTCCAAGCAGCCAACTCTCCTTCTTTTCATGAAACAAAGCATCTCTAATGCCTTTTCCAAGCAAAGCCTGAATATTTCTTTGGTCACTCAGTGCACAGTGGTCATGGGTCCTTGTCTGTCACAACAGTTTATGTTGGCTGCTTTTCTTTATGCTTCCCTCAGTCTGGAGAAAGATTTATAAAATTCAGTTTCCAAGGTGTTTCTACTGTTCATGTTACTACAGTGAATAGCGAACACTTCATAATAAAAAAACAGACAGATTAGACAAAAGAGGACACAGCTGGCAATAATATTGACATGATTCTGGGCAGCAGGATGGGCAACATTTTAAGGACATTTTGTATTTCACCCACTATCTACCATTCAAAATTCAATTGCACTTAGATGGGATTTCCATGGGAATTAAGTGCCCAACTCCAGTTGAATATCAATATTATTTTGAGCCTCTAATTCCCACATTCTACTTTGAAGATCCTTGCCATAATCCATTTAGAGACCATATCTGTCCACCTACAACACACTTCCAGTTAACCATATGCTAATCACATATTTGTTATGCACGTTCAAGCTCACTTTGTCAAATAAGGACAAAAAGTAAATAATTAAAAAGCCTGTATGAGCAGAGAGGAAAAACAATTGATGAAATTTTACCCAAGCACAACACAGTTATACAAGGAAATATACATTTCCATCTGTGAAATAAGCAAAAGTAGTGACACAAAAACTTAAGTTCTGACTTACGCAATGTCTCCTCCCTGATGTATTTCTGCAACATGTATTTCCACCACTAGAGAACTATAGCAAGTTGAAAAACTGCTAATTCCCTTCATTGCAGTTTGTTTAAAACACAGTACCACCTCTGACTTCACTAATTTCTCTTCAGGTACACCATCCTTTCAAAATCATCTCAGAGCAATGTCTCTTGAATCTCTATTATTTTTTTTCACATGATTATTTCTGTGTTATGCAAAAGATCTGCCAATAATAGGAGAAATCACCTCTGTGTAATGGGTCAGAAATAGGCTATAGTTCAATTTAAGAATAATCCTTGGAGCATTTAACATCAGAATCAAAATATAATATCCCAAATTGTATTATGTGGGAAGGTTATATTTCTGACTTGGCTTTTCATGTCGGAAAACTGAAATCCAGTCATGGATGTCATAAAAATAATTTTACCAGCACTGAATTAGAAATAATTCTTAGTTCTGATTTCCCAGCAAGTATGAGACTGATGATACTGACAGAAAAAAGTATGTTTATTATCATTAATTATTTAATAATAATAGCAACAACAACAACAACTTATGATTTAGTCTTTTTACTTTCTTTAATAACAAAATTTCTCTCCCCCTAAAACCAACAATGAAAACAATTAAAACCAAGTGCATAAAATACTTGGTCTCTCTGTGTTTGCCCTCATCCCTCATCTACCTGTAGGAATATGACTCTTCTCCAGTGAATCATTTACTACAGTGTTTAGCACATGTTGGGACATGTTTTAGAGGCAGGTCTGCTCAAGGATTGTGTTTTGCTTCCTGACACAATTAATTGCATTATGAGTCAGAGTTCTAATGAAGATGAGGTTTTACATCTCAATGCAACTGTCCTGGGGAGACAGAGGAAATCTGGAGAGTCCTGCACTGTTTATCCGGCTTGCAAGGTAAAGACGTAAATGCTCAGAAATTACAGGACACTTTGGTGAGCCTGTTACAGTGATTTTTTTTGTCTCAGGTGAACCTCAGAAGTCCCTGAAGGCTGAATATTGAGGAACTTGTTAAAAGCTAAGGAGGAAGGAAAGCAGACAGACTAGATAAAAAGAAAGTATCAGAGTACATTAAAGAGAGCAAGTATATAAAATGCTTGCAGTTGCTTGCCTGCAATTCCAACTAATATATGCCACATTTAAAACTACTGCAAAGCATGCCCACAGTTTGTAACATGGATAGTGGAGCATCACATCTAGCAGTACAAATGTTATTTAAATTTTGTTTATATTATCTAAGTTTGGCTAGAAATTTTCGAAGGACCAACATAAGATTGCCAGTACCTCCAGCTTTTGATTAAAATAGATACATATGAGGGATGCATTCTCTCACTGTGTAAGGTACTTCCTTTGCTCTTTTACCAAATGAAATATGTATTAATGTCCTGAGAGACTTACAGTAAGTTTGGGAAATGCTGAAAAAGTGCAATGAATAATTATTAGAACAGAGAACAACTATTGTGTTCCTATAATAAAATTAGTTTTCACTTTTCAATCACCAGACACCCTTAAATCCTGACGAAAATTAATACAGTAAGACACCAGTATGCAAATAACAAGTTTCTAAATGTCTCCTGGATCAGTGAGACTTAGCTTCCACAGACAGATCTGCTCAGATTCAATCATTCATTCACAATGTTGTGATACAGTAAACAGATTTAAAAATATCTATGTCCTTATAATTTTTAGAATTTGATACTGAAGCAAGGCCTTTCTTATTAAAACTGGGTCAGTACCTTTTTAACTAAAACTGAGAATTTGCAAAAATTTTGTGTCTTAGGCCCATAAAGAGAAATTCAGTTAACATGACACTCATGAATTCCCAAGTAAAAATAAACACGTTTTTTTAAATTTTAAAAATAAAAATATATGATTGTAGTATCTTTTTCAGCTTCCATTTTATCATGTTTTAGTTTTCTCAGTGGCTTATTCACCCCCTCCATCATCTTTATCAATTTGCATTCTAGAACTGGGCTCTATTCATTCCATAGAAAATATTTTCAATGCTACATTACCATATTTTCATGACATATTGAGTCTTAACTTGTGTACTTTCTTTCTCAGCTGTTCTCTCAGTACTGAGACAAAAAATTAATCCTGATTAAGACTGAGCAAAACAATTTCATACACAAGTTACACTAACATACCTGTCTTGTACATGTACAGTATGTCTCATTTCCAAGGTCCCTCTTACCTTTCTCTGCAGCATATACCACCAGTAATTCTCTTCCTCTCAGTTGATGCTGGCTTTCTTTGCTTTTTTCTGCCTGGTTAGTGCAATTTACCACAATAAATTTTTTCCTTTAGCACCACATTGAGACCAGGTAAATCACTCACAGGAGCCTTTCTAGATGAACCCTTAAGATGTGTTTCTCAGATAGGATTTATGAACAGCTTAAGCTCACTCTGTTTTTACAACATAAGGAGGAATGTTGCCAAGCTACTAACACCCCAGGATCATGGATGTAGGCATTACAAGAGGGCATAATATGCTTACAAAGCTGGCCTCTCTTAAGATGGCAATGCTATAGCTTTTTCATCCAAGATATTCAGGTTATTATAATTTTTACTATTTGTAGAATACTTAATGAATGGATGCCATCTTCCTTTAAAAACTAATGTCATGCAACTGGGGAGAAAAAAAAGAACGCACAAGGAAGAGAAGAAAGTCCCCAGAATGTACATGTCTATAAAGATGCTGAAAGAAAGGCGGGGAGGGAGTATGTAGTCATCACAAGTGTAAACTACGTACCTGTTAGGGAAGGACTATGGTCATGTAAAGGTTATTTTCTGCAGCATGTCTTTAAGTTTCTATTTTAAAGACTTACAGATACTTTAGCACAGAAGCTTCTTACAATCACACTGCGTTCAAAAAATTCAAAAAGTTAATGTCCTTTCCTTTCATGAGGAGAAAAAAACCAAACTATAGCAATGTGGGCCATTTTACACTTTGCCAAACCATTTGCATAGCTCCAATTTGTGGCTTCATAAATAACTACTTAATGTCTACCTATCCTATGACTTTATAAAACAACTATCCTAGTGGTGTATGAGCAAAGTTTTGCATTTCAAATGAAATTGCTATCCCATAGGAGCCAGATTAAACACCCAGTTAAACACTGATTTAAATGTAAAATTAGATTGGATTACCATCATGGTATTCAACTTGATCTGAACTCCGAATGTCTCTGGGCTCATTTATCCTTGCAGAAAATCACAGTGTTTTGCACTAAGATTAGCACTCTGACACGGCAAACAAGCATGCCATGTAATGTCTAAGGAAATAAACTTTAAAGTGAAAGAAACTGAAAGGCATAATTACCCAAGGCAAACTGTTTTGTTCATTCAGTGATTACAGTGTCTTTTAAAAGCTTACAGTCTACCACGATATAGAACAATTTAAACCTCTGCTGCTTTCCTCTTTGAAACTGAGGCACTTGACTTTTCTCCTTTTGACAGGCTTCTCTTTTAATACAATGATAGTTCAAACACTATGCACATCCACTGAGCTACTCAGCACACAGGAGAGAAAACACATCATTATGCATCTACCTTTGCATTAGGTTGCAATGCTCAAATAAGAAAATAGTTTAATCATTTTAAATGGGTATAATTTCTTTCAGGTTCAAGTATCAATTTGCTTGTTTTGCTGCTCCTAATCAACTCTTAAATAAACAATTGCTTTATTGCCCCCAAAGAAGGGCAATTAAGCTGGTGAAGGGTCTAGAGAACAAGTCTTATGAGGACCAGCTGAGGGAATTGGGCTCATTTAGCCTGGAGGAAAGAGGCTGAGGGGAGACCTTATCACTGCTTACAACTACCTGAAAGGAGATTGTAGCAGGTGGGGTAGGTCCCTTCTCCCAAGTAAGAAGTGGTAGGACAAGAGGACATGGCCTCAAGTTGTGCCAGGGGAGGTTTATGTTGGGTATTAGGGAAAATTTCTTCACTGAAAGGGTTGTCAAGCATTGGAACAGGCTGCCCAGGGAATCAGTTGAGTCGCTCTCCCTGGAGTACTTAAAAATTGTGTAGGCGCAGCACTAGGGACATGGTTTTAGTGGTGGGCTTGGCAGTGTTTGGTTAATGGTTGGACTTAATGATCTTAGATGGCTTTTCCAAGCTAAATGATTCTATGATTCTATGTACTGAGCCTCATTTCACTTTCAAATTATGTGTGTGTTTTGCTCCTAACAGCTTATTATGATGTATAATTAACAATTTTGCTGAAAGCAGAGCCTTGCATTGAAAAGAGCTCACATTGTAGCTGGGAAACACTTGAAACATGAGGCCTCTGTTTTAGTAACAGAACTGATGACTTGAAGTTGTGCATGTGTTCTGGTACTACTGTCTTTTCCACTAAACTTAATATGATCATGGATATTCAATATACTGAATCCTGTATTTCTGAAGCAAAAATACGAGCACTTGGAAAATAGATTTATACAGTAACACTGAAGATTCCTACAGGCATGCAATGATTCCTCAGAATATCTTAGCAGAATCTACAGAAACATCAAAATGAAAAATGACTAAGTGAACATGGACTGAAAACAGAAATTAACACAAGATTTAAAACTGAACAAAAAGGCCCCACAGATTCTTAGCAGACTTGAGCAGACTGAAAGGTCTATCTTTGCTTCATTGCCCTACGGTTGGGTTTCATGCAGGTAACCCTGGGCACCCAATTTGTAGGATGGATTTGTAGAATGCAGAAGTTCTGTGGCAAATTCTTAATATTTTTCTATGTAAGAACAGAATTTTTGAGTTTGATCTGTATTTACCCTTACACAGTTTGAAAGTCTGAAAAGAGTTGGGTGTTGAAGAGGCAAAAGGAGCAGAAATTTATTTCTAACTATACTATTATCTTTGATCATTTGCATGCCCTGGGTGTGAATAACACCCTTCAGAGCACTGCCATGCAAAAGACCATGGTTGATATAGGCTGGGCTGGGTGCTTTTAGCTCCTAGGAGAATAAAAACAGAGCAGCAACAGTATGTAAGTAGCAGCTGAAATGATAAAATACTTTCCAAGTTACAAAATTAATTATTCCCCTCATCATCTGCATTATAAAGAACTGGTTATGAAAATCCTGTCTCCGCTTGGACAAATAAGAGGGACACAGCTCATATCCCAAATGACCTGGGGCATTCCAGGAAAATTAATTCATTCATTAAGTATTGGAAGTTCACTTTTTAATACACATTTGATTAAAGAAAGAAAGAAAGAAAGAAAGAAACAAACAAAAAAGCATTCAACAATAAAAAAGGTGTTTGGAAGAACTTGCAGAATAACCCATAAATCCTAGAGGAAAAATTCCAAGTTTTTCTGTATAAATCCCTTTCGCCTTTTTTTTTTTTTTAAATGTGCACACACATCAAATATCTATTATACATCCTCCAAGGCAAAACCGTTGTTACTTAAATTACATTAATATGATTCCTTGATAAAAAAAATCAATTTGCCAGATCAATTTTTCTTAAACAAGTTCATCATACTCTGAAGCAATGGACCAATCAATAGGGAATGTTTTTCAGATGCTTTGCAGCCATCCCACTTTAGTAATTGCTAGAATTTCATATTGACAGGTGATAGGATGCTTTGAAGGATGAATTGATCTGTTAGCTTGTAATGCTACAAGGCAAGACCGCAATGATAAAGATATATCCCCAGAGGGCCAGGGTTTGGAAATCAAACAGGAGGTAAGCTGTTACATTATGCATTTGACCCTGGAGGTAATTCAAGAGTGCAAGTTTTCTGGTTGCATTCAAAGCCACAAAAAGGAAAAAGGAAAGGAACCTTTACCACATAATTTTGAAAATATTTTTAATTGAAGAAAAAGATGTTGCATGGCACCCTCTAACTGTACATGTTGGAAACTTGGATCCAAACAAAAATAAAAAAATTGAAAAGGTTGCTAAATTATGTCCTGCATTGGTAGGACTCTCGGTTTTGGTCTCAAGTTCCTGACTGAAGCAGGAATGGCATAAGAAATTGCATATAAAAAGGCTAGAGTGAGTAAAAGGATTTCTATCTAACAATATAGACAGAAAAAAATACTTGCCTCGTAATGATTCCTAACAGCTGCACTCAATATTTCCACAACCTACCAACTCAGCAGGATATCATCATATATAAAAAACAGCTACTGAAATCAGGGCTTCATTATGAAGAGGACTCTCAGCTGTGTGATCAGGTCACATTGTTGGATGCCTTTTGCAGAAACATGCCAAAGCATAGAATCCATCCACACTGCCAAAAGGAAAATTTAAGAATAGCATTCATGTCTGCTAATGGACAAAGATTTGAACTTTATCTGAGCTCAATTAAACCACTGAGTTCACTCCAAGAGTGGAGAAGTATTTGTTCTGAATTTCTGAAAGTCTCAGAGAAACAATTAGACAAGGTTATCTAGCAACAGGGTCAATCCAGGGAAGTTTACAAAAGTATTAACATCCGCAGGCACAGGACCAAGTGCTGCTCTCCAGTACTCAAGTACATACTCCAATAAGTCAGCTGGAGTTTTCACACATTGGGAACAGCCGCAATCACAGTGAATGCTGCACAGCACAAAGCACTAGTGCTGTCACACACACAGACTTCAGATGCTGCTGGTGAGCACCACCTGCCTCATCTAAAGGTAACCAGATAGCGAGAACACTTATTTTTCCTTTTCAGTTCTCTGGTTCAAACCCTGCTCAGCTCAATGTATCTGTAACAAGTTGATATGGCCTGTGCAGTGGAATACGTGGACAGTCAGTTGTGGCACCAGCAATTTTTTTGGAGGCAAACTGGGACCTCCTTCTTCCAGGAGGTAAAAATGAAAAGCCCTGTACTATGGAAAACCCTCAGTGATACCTGAATGTAAGTTCAGAATAGTGTTAGCTCGATGGCATCTGTTAGGCAATACAGTCACTAAATATGTACCTAAATGAAAACCTTTACTCATCTTGGATAACATTTCATCTGGCATAATCCAAGTAGCATCTCATTCTGGCACAGCTGGGATAAGGAACATGTTTCAAGCAATTTTATCTGCATTTTAGATGCTCTGAAAACTATGTATTCCCAAAGGACCTGGGAATGCTGTCATATCATGTCCTACCCCACAATTTAGACTATGCAACTCAGTCTACGATGAAATCTGCAGATGAGCCAGTTTTAAAGTAATTTTTTTTGCTATCATAAAGTAGATTAAAGAAAAAACACCACAAAAATCTCCATGGTCAAAGTTTCTTTGATCTCTTGTGATACAATAATAAGAATAATGAATTCTCTTTTTATCACATATTGCATGAAAAATATGTAATTAATTATATGTCAGGTTTTAAATTTTATTTTTATATACTCTTCTTTAAATTTACGAGATCGCTTCACACTCCCATCTCTGTGCTTAGCTGGGAAGGTGCATGAAAGAAAAATCTTAATACTATCAGTAATTTGTCTTTCAAATACTGTTTTCAAAGTTGTAGGAGCTAATTTAGTACAGCTGTGTCTGTGACAGTCAAGCCTAACTGCAAACACTAAACAACTACCACATGCTAAAGAAGTTAATGGTATGCATAGAACCTATCTGTATCCAGCTCTGAAGGAATTAAAACTGAATATTCTGTAGGTTTCCTACGAAAAATGTTCAATCCTCGCAGCACTATGTTTGAACATTCATGCTGCTATAGAATAGGTATGATTGAAAGGAAGATAGAAGTTGGCTGTTAATATTGTACCTCATTGTTAAGTGGGAAAAGAAAAATTAGCATTTTTGCTTTTGAAATGAGCAATGTGCAGTTGGCACATCACTGTGGATCATAATGCAAGGAGGAAGTAACAACAGCAAGTGCAAGGGCCAGAGGACTTAGTTTCTGTGTCTGCCTCTTAACTATCTAACCTTACTCACCATGTAACTTTAGTAGGGTCATTTTCCATTGCTGTTTACAGATTCAAACATATTGCAGGAGTTTTCCATACCATGTGGGCAACATCTTTAATATATTTGATTTTACTGAAAGAAAACGAGTTCAGCAAACAAGATCATTTTTAAGTCACACTGTTTTTGTCTTAGTTTGTAATTTCTGAAGTTCTCAACTTCAGTGACTGGGAAAATGCAATTCCTGGTTCTATTTATTTTAATAGCACTGGTGTCTTGTACTCACTTACATCCTGCCACTTGATTTGTACACCTTCTAACAGAAGAAAATAATTGCAGTATGTATTACCATAAAGTGCACTCTTAACCAAGTGAAAAGTAAAAAAGAAGTAGAACATGTCTCACTTGTGCTTCAAGTGGCATAAGTACAAAATAATTTATAAAGTCTGCCTGACTTTTTGTAGCTGAACACAGACTTAAATACACATCTGGTGATCTAAGTTCATAAACATAGATGAGATATGCCAGTTCTGAACCATACCCCACAAGAACATGAATTTCTTTTTAAGAATTATCAAATAGAAACTGTGAAATTTGTTGTAAGGTATGCCAATAAGTCTTTCCTACTGCGTGTGGGAGGAGATCAGGGGGAGAAAAATGACTATGAAATTCTCCCAGTGGGACTCACCAGTTCAATTTCCTGTTGCAGGACCACAGACAAGAAATTCTCCCATCTCATACCAATGTTGCCCACCTTCGCTATCAGCTCCTTTTGGCAAAGACCATCTTACTAAAGATTTGTTCAGCCCTTAACAGTGCAATCCCAAATTCAAGGCAATCAACGTAGGGCAATTAACAGCAGTAACCGATAAAGTTAGATACATCTACGATACAGACCATGTTACTTCTCCATGCCAAAGTACCACACTCAGTTCCAAACAGTTGCCACAAACCAAAATAAAGAAGGAAGAAATTTGAAAAAGTAATTGCATGAAGAAACAAAGGAAAACATATTTGGAAAGGTATCTTTTATGTCATAAGAATACCTCATAGATAAAGAAGGAATGACCTTCAGTTAAGTGAAACCACCTCAGAATAACTCCTACCCACTAACACCGGTGGATGTTAACAGCCTCCAGCTCGCCAAGGCTTCCCAATGCACAGCGCCTGAAACCTGAGAGAGAAACCTCTGGTATCAGTTCCTCTGCAGAGATGTCGAAAGATGTGTCCTGCACAGCTAACAGCTGTGATTTCACGCCTAGCAGCAAAGCCTCCCCAGCTCAGGCTGCAGCCCATTACCCCAGCTGCAAAGGCTAGGACAACTTCAAAGCAATTTCTTCAGAAGTGCACATTGCATATGTGTACACAACGGATATACACAAAGCAAATGTGACATTTGAAACAAAACAGCAAGAGCACAGGTTAAGGTTACAGAACAGCCGTATCTTTAGGACTAGTGTGCCCCAGGAGCTATTCGGAAAGAGCTATTTTTCCTGGACTACAAAGAGTGCTTTGTTTTGTTTTAGGTTTTCCTACTTTGAATTAGCAGCAGCTTTGGAAAATGCTGACAGAGCTAAAGGTGGGAATACTACCCCCACAATTCCTTAAAAATTAGGAAGACACCATTTTTTGAGACAATTTTAGTGATTTGTTCAGAGTAACACCACAAAATAAGGGAGTGACAAACGCTTCTGATACCCTTAGGAAAGTTTATATGTATGAGTATGTCTGCGGGTTTTTTATATTTTTTTTAATCTATATATACACATATAAAAATATATGGTAGCCTGAGGCTGCCAGAAACTTTGCCTGCTGAATGAATTATAGAACAGGAAGCAGATGGCCTGTGTATATGAAACAACCACTATCTGGCATGATGTGCTGCACAATTTGGCTGCAAAGATTAAATTGAGCTATTGAATGTTTAATACACTATGCATAACAAATACAGCCAGAGCCACAAAACAGCATAAATTACAGAATCGGTATTCATGCTGCCTTTCCCAGGAATCAATACACTGCCACAGCTCATAAGAGTCTGTTGTTTAATACACATAAAGAAGAGAAGAATTCTTCTATTAAAATGAGTTATCTGGGCTATTTACCAAAGGCAGTGATTTAACAGTGGTAAAGTCTATGTAGTGCTGTTGAATGCAGATGATAATACTTCTTGTCCTTGTCGGCCTATTTCCTTGCTCCTATCAGTTGCTGCTGCTGCAAGGTCCCCTGGGTACATTAGCAGTCAGCCCAGGAAGTGTGTTTAAGTAATGGACATAATGTTCACATTTGCTAGACCAGCCTTCTCCCTAATCATGAATTATTCTTCCCCAAGGCTCAATTGGAACATTACTTTAGAAGCAGAAGATTTAATCCTTTTCAGCTGATTGGAGGGAATGATTACAGTATTATTTTCTTGTATAGGCTGTCTCCAGTGAAGGTGCCTTTTTCTGTCCCCATCTTTAATAGGCAGCAATCTTTATTTCCCTGGAGGGAAATGGCAATGAATTCAAAATGGGATAAATCTTCAGGAATGTGAGGTGCTGAGACTGTAGATCACTGCTGGTTAGTTAATTAGTTTAGCCCCTGCTTGTTTCATCTCCAAGACAAAACATCTTTCTACAAGGCAGAAGGAAGGAAACATGCAAATAACCGATTACACTGCCTACAAAACCCAGCTTCTGTGCACCTGATTTTAGAAGGCAACCCACAGCTTTGATTTCTATTTGATAAAATCGGCCAAATAAGCAGTGCACTGTTCCCTTGGACTATTCTGACTTCCAAGGATTACTCGACCTGCAGAAATGCATTACATCTTTATCCAGTGGATACTATTGAAACACATACGGACAGGAGACTACAAAAGGAAACATTTTATAGACTAGCATGAATGAAATTGCAGTTGGCATACAGAGGTGTGTTTACTCAGACAGTGAATCCTGTATCCTGCGAGATGGAAAAACAAACATACTCTTTAAATATAGATGTTAAACGCACCTTTGAACACTGGACCTGCAAACCACTGTTTGAGTTTTTAATTACTGATGTTTCATCATCAAAGGTGGGGAAAAAAAATCAGAATTGTATCATCTTTATTCTACTTGACAGCATAGTTTGAAAGTCCAATAATTCTCTATCATTTTTATTTCAATGTACTGTGGTAAAAGTCGGTATTCTAAAGGTTTTGAAATACCTGCACTAAATTAAATGAAAGCACACTTTTTGCCATGGCATAAGAACTTTTTACAGTCTCTTTAAACTCTCCTCATTAGGCCCACCTTAAAACAATAGAAATCAGAGCAGAAGCAATACAAACTCACTAATATACTTGCAATCCAAAACCTTGATCGGCCCCTCTTGAACTTAGAGGAGGGCCCCAGTTCTGTCATTCTGCAATTTATTCATGATATCCTGACTTTGCTTATAAGTATATTACATAGCCAAGAGCTAAGCACAGTGCTTGCAAACTGTAGGAAATCAGGAATACCTGGGGCTGACATTTTCAATCTTTAAAACAGTGATTAAAAAATTTCCAAAAATGCTATTATGAAATTAAATTTGCAGGAATAGGGCATTGTAGGATAATTATAATTTTGTTAAATAGAACATATGAAAATTAGGCATAAGAAGCCTTCAAGGAATCTGCCACCTTCAGTTCTTTTCTTCTTTTCCTTAGTATATGAAATTATATTCTGATACAGAATAAGAGATACATACATTAAAACTAAAACCAATTCTTTAAAGACAATTCAACCACTGTCAAGAATATTTACTCAGTTCTTGATAACAGGCTGAAAGCTCATGGAGAACGCTTAACTGGCTGGGCATGTAGGCTGGAGTTCAACAAGACAAAGGGTGGGTCCTGCCCTTGGGTCACAGCAGCCCCACACAGCGCTACAGGCTGGGGCAGAGCGGCTGGAAAGGGCCTGGTGGGAAAGGGCCTGGGGGTGCTGGTCCACAGCCGGCTGAGCGTGAGCCAGCAGTGTGCCCAGGTGGCCAAGGCGGCCAGCAGCACCCTGGCTGGTACCAGACACAGTGTGGCCAGCAGGGCCAGGGCAGCGATGGTCCCCCTGTCCTGGGCACTGGTGAGGCCGCACCTCGAACGCTGTGTTCAGGTTTGGGCCCCTCGCTGCAAGAGGGACGCTGAGGTGCTGCTGACGTGCTGAGGTGTCCAAGGAAGGGCAAGACCAGCAAAGCTGGTAATGGTTCTAGTAAACAAGTCTTATGGGGAGCAGCTGAGGGAACTGGGGTTGTTTGGCCTGGAGAAAAGGAGGCTCAGGGGGACCTTATTAGTCTCTAGAAGTACCTGAAAGGAGGCTGTAGGCAGGTGGGGGCACGTCTCTTCTCCCAAGTAACAAGCAACAGGACAAAAGGAAAAGCCTCAAGTTATGCCAGGGAAGGTTTATATTGGATATTAGGGGAAATGTCTTCACTGAAAGGGTGGTGGCACAGTGCAATAGGATGCCCAAGGAAGCTGTTGAATCACTGTCCCTAGAGGTATTTTAAAGATGAGTAGATGCGGTGCTTAGTAACATGGTTTCGTGGTGGACTTGGTGGTGCCAGGTTAACCATTGGACTTGATGATCTCAAAGGTCTTTTCCAGCCTAAATGATTCTGTGGTTCCATGAGTGTGAGGATTTTCTCAGTACATGAATCTGGAAAGTGCTGATGTTTACACTGCGCAGGATCACCCCCATGAGCAAAGCACAAAAAGCTTTCCCCTGAACGCTCTTCCCTCAAGCATTCCTATCTGAACTCAATCACCAACTGCATAAGTTACCCCACATGTGATATTTGGATTTTACATTATTGATTTCATTTTTCTGCATTTAAAGTTCTTTGCATAATGGGTAACATTCACAGCCCAGTTATTTTCAGTAAAAGTTACCTAAATATATTTCACTGCAAGCAATGACGCACAGCCATACTTCGAATAAAAACTGTACAAATGTCACATTTGAAGCTTGCATATAGGATTGACTTTTTTTTTTCTTTTTCCCTTAAGATGTAGGGCATTCCCTTCAGGATCAGGGCCCCTATCTGTAGCAATATATAACTGTGGACACAGATTTACTTTGAAAAAAGAAATAAATTTATCACCTCACTGAGCCCTGGAGGGTGTGGGGTTTTATTTAAGAAACAGAAACCAAGAAGGCTTGAGCTGCAGAGATCAGAAAGATCATGGTTGGCAGTGAACACAAAAGATTCTAAGGTTGATCAGCATCTGAATATTAAACGACTGCTAGGAGTGGAATATTAGTTTCCTGGAGAAGTGCACCACAATAGCAAAAGGAAAAATATCTAGGTTTTAGTATTTGACCCTTAACTGCATGACTGCTTAGCACCTCTGAAAGACAGACTATTAGTTCAGATTTAATCAGCCTTAGGATTTAGTACTATCAGAGAGTATAACCAAGAATCCTTGGAAATTTTACAAAGAGGAATGAGAAATACATAAGACACACTCCTCCCATGCCAACAGAGATGGGACTTTTTTCGTTTGTGATGTTTTAATAAGGGTGGGGAGTGATGGTGGCTGACAGCAGGAAATCTTAGGGATTTGAATATGCATATGACTCAGATAATATGGTCAATGTGTCTATAAATATTATTTCCCACAGTAAATATTTGGTTGAGGTAGCTAATACGTAATCACCAGTAGGTATGATTTTTATTGAAAGACCCTTTAATGTTTGTCCTATAATGTTGTCCATTAGTAGGGGAGCAGTACAAATCTAGTAAGAGACTGCCCATTCCCAAAGTAATCCCACAGTAAACCACACAGTTCAGACTGACAAGTGCAGAGGGTATGTACAGCGGATACAGGGAGGATAGAGGAAAACTATCCATACGGCACAATAATGATTCCCCCATCATGTCACCCAGAGCACATACACAGCACAATGACCTGTGCTAATGAGGTACCTCAAGCTGCTTCATGACCTTTGTAAATCTCATACATCTATGCCCATACACCCAGTATAACTTCCACTTCTGGTTTCTCCAGTGACTTTGTCCTCTCCCTCTGCAGGGACTGTGATATCTTGGCTCTCCAAGATTTCATACCATCACTGAATCATCAGGAAGAATTTAGTTTGAGAAGTGAAGTTATCTGAAGGTGTTAAAAGATGTCTTGCAATTACTTGCCTAACATTTTCCTCACTTCACTCCCAGAAAGACAATTCATCATTTCTGGATTAGGAAGATCTGACACTAATTATTGGGACAGTTTCTTCCAATGAGAAAAAAAGTTGAACAGGAATTCAAGAAAAACAGACGTAAGTGATCTTTGAGCTCTCTTAAAATCCTACTCTATTTCTGAGTTGCATGAATGTCACACATGAAAAACATTTTTGAGCTATAATTCTCGCAGTTATTTTTTTCAATTATCAGTAGTTGAAAATAAAGTTACAATCAACCTTTGTGTGATCTAGTGGAATAGAAATATATAACGTTGATAATGATAGTGAATTGAAGATACTTCCCAGCTGCTAGGCCATTTTAAAAACATTTGGTGCTATTTATGTTTTGATTCTGGGGGAAAAAAAAAAAGATTATAAAGGTAATTGCTCTGAAGGCGTTCTGTAAACTAACTAACAAACAAAAAAGAAAAGGCTAACTACAAAAATCATCTCATCTTCCTTCAGTGAAATGAGTTTGACATGATCTCTGTGTTATTTGTAGATAACTGCCAACAACAGGAATTGTTTGAAAGTAGATTCATGCTTGTGAAAAGAGCAATCCCATACAAAGCAGGCACCAAAACCAAAATAAAGATGACCGTTCACTGAAATGAGGCCACCAGGAATTAATGTCCAGAACACAAAACAAAAACCAGCTGAAAATCAGTAAGCTGCCCAGCTTAATGAATAAATCCCCTCCAAGAACAGTTACAATAGAGAGAAGTAAATGACAAAAAAGCAGTGAGGCATTCAGCATTATTCTCATTCTAATAGTATATGTCATAAATTTATGAACAGACTCATGTGATTAAGTTCCCCAACACAGCAGGAACATATTCTTGAAATAGCAGTCCTATATGCCATATTCAAGTTATAAATACTAATATTTCTCTAATAGTTTTAATTCAAAATATGTAAATAGTTCTGCCTGTAAAAGCAGAAACAAGAACTCAAGTCTCAAACTCTAGCTAGGGAATGGAATGGAGTTGTAGACAGTCACATTCACTACACTTTGTCTAACCGAGAAAGGCAGCGGGGGAAGAGGGAGGGGTGGTCATTAATGTATTGTGTGTGAAGTTCCGTTCCATAGCTTTGCTTCAGATGAATGAAAAACATGCCTGCTTGACCAGGCCCTGCAGGAGATGGTGCTTGGGGAGAAGGGTGGTGGAAACCGGAAAAGTTTTACTTTTGAATGCTGGCAAGACTTAGGCACTGAACATCTCTGCATTAACAAGACAGAAACATTTTTGGGCAGACCTCTACAGTCTAAAAACTTCTACTGCCAAAAAGAAAAAGTCACTAAAAACTTGTGGAGTTGTGGATTACACTTTTGGATTTGATGCTTAGATCTACTTACATCCCTTCATAGGGACTAAACAGCTTTCTGAGAGAATAAAGAATCACACATTAATTGCCTTGAACCCAGATGTATCAAACATACATCAACCACCAGCTCAACTTTCCTGCCATAAGGCTGTTGTTACAGTGCTGAAGATACTTTTATTAAGGTCCTACATTAAGCAGTAGTGTGGAAATGGGAACACCTTCTGGAACTTTAAGTTTAATGCATCCATTAAAGGAAGGTGTATATTCAAGCTGATATCAAAAGCTTGCAATCAAATCCCAGTTTTGCCACTGTTTTTCTTGTCTTTGAAAAAACATGCAGTGCTTTAGCCTTAGTTTTCCTATCTTCAGAATGAAGTTAAAAATTCTTAAAGAATCCTAAGAGTTACCATTATTTGTAAAACAGTTGGACCTCAAAAGTATTGTTAGAGGTGTGATAGGGATTTTTGAAGTACTTTTAGAAAATATATATGAAAATGGTTATAATAAGTATTGCAGTAAGTTGCAACATGTAGAGAGGCATAAGCTCATTATGAAGATACCATTTGCTTTTTCAACAGCAAAATTTTATGTTAACATCTTTCTCTAGCTATTCAATAATTTCCACAGACATATGCTAGAAAATTCCCCATGGAAATTTCACTGTCAAGGTAAGAATATTATTTAGCCCTTGAACATTCAAGGGTCAGTGTAACAGAAGTGAAAAGCTACTATTTTTGAAACAGCTTTAAAAGAGAAAGTAGAGCTCTAACAGAGCAAAAAGCACCCTAATATTCTATCCTCCTCTTTTACCTCTGGAAAAAAATTATCAATAAAACAAAGAATGAATTAATTAGATTTTAATTGCTGGTGACTTGAAAAATGTACCCTTCTTTTGACTCACTGAAATTGTGCTGTGAAAAAAGTCCTATGAATCTGCTTTCATCATCTTTACTTGTACAGTGCCTGAGATTGTGCATTGACATACTTGAGAATCAGTTATCACAAATATAACACATAACTGCGAACCAACTGTGCTTGTGACTTTGCCAGAATGTTTCTGTTCTTGAAGCGTTCATATGTCAGGTTGTGGTAATGAAATACTCAGTGCTCGAGGTAACTTGAGTCCAACAGAGAAAGCAGCAGTGTCGTCTTTTTTTTTTTTTTTTTTTTTTCCTATAACCCAGAAAGAAAGATTTTACTGGCAAATAAAATATTCACTTTCAAATCAAACTTTGGGATGGAAAGGATGAGATACATCCAGATTTCAGTTCTTCCAAGGTCTTAAAGAAAAATTTCCAGATAACCATATGCATATGCACTTTTTAAAATTAATCCCACACATCAACAGATTTTGTCTGTCTGAAGCCTTTTACGACGATAACTGTATGCAGAAGAATTGCATACTCTTCTTTAATAAAAATGTATTATCCACAATAATGTCACCAGATGCTCAGTTTTCTAAAGTGTACTGAAATGTAACAGTCAGTGCTCTCATCTACCTAAAGGAGAAGTCTACATCAATCTGCAAAGACCACAGCAGCAGCTGCAGCAGCATCTCCTCAGTTAGGACTGCTTCTCCTTTCTTCTTCTCTCCTTATTCACATGAATATCACGCAGTTAAAACAAAATCTATACAGACTCAGGATACTTAAATTTACCTTGACATCCAATCACTGGCTTATGCCTGAACTCTACAACTCATGCATGTACAGCTATTCCCCAAGAATGAGTTTTTGATTTTGCGGAAATTTATGAGTTGGTAGCACAATTAATATCATCGTAAAAAATAACTCCATTGGATAATACTTACATGAAATAGATATATTCTGGATAATTAAATTTCACAACAAAGAGAAAAAGCATCCTTGCTCTTACAATTTCAAAGTACAACTGCTGTGGCCCAGTCAGCTGAACTCTCTACATTGCATGTTCCACCAAGACACTAACAGAAAATTATGAGCAACCAGTTGACTGCTCCTCTCATTCTCTCAATTAGGCAGCTTAGATTTCCATTTCAAATTTTCAGCTGGCAGGAAGCCTGGAAGCCTGGTTGAGTGAAAAGCTGAAATGGGGGGTTGGGAGGGAGGGGGAGCATGCTGGGAGCAGAACACCATCCCAGGATTATTCACAGTCTTCCATCATCCCTTTTAGAAATACAGGTACAGTGTGCAGCAGCACAGGAGATGATTCAAGTCCTAGAGCCTCAGCCCAAGAGCTTTGCTGTGGCATAACAGCCATGTGTGAAATCATCACTTACTTCCACTTGCTTGGTTATTACTACAAATTAATAAGGACAGAGCAGAAGGTAGGCTGAGAGGAGAAACAGACGTGCTTTTCAGCAGGAGGGATCACCAAGCAAGCCCCAGGGCAGCAGCTAAGCTCAGGCTGCTGCGTCAGTGGGTGATGGCAGCAGACTCATGACAAAGGCGACCTGAAGCTGGGGTCTGCAGCTATGGCATGCTTCACAAGTCAGGAAGTTTGGCTGGCCTCTGACCTGAAAAGAAAATTAACCTATCATGACCAACTGATCTGCCAGTGAAATGGAAATGTTCTCGGCAGGTATGTGGTTGGAAAGCCTGTTCAAAGTGGAGCAATTTAGACCCCCAGAGTTTGCCACAGTCTGAATTCCAGCCCACTGCTATCATCCTGCCCTCAGCAGGATTCCCACCTCTTGTCCCATGCTCTCCATGTAAACAATATTGCATTTTCAGACAACTGCTTAGTGTGAAAGCTGTTGTGTTATCTAGTTTCTCTGTTTCTCTCTGCCTTTTATTTTATTTATTTATTTAAATCTTCTATTTGCTTTTCAGTATCTAGAGGTAAAAGCTTAATCCCCAAGGAAACATATGGTACATATTCCCAGTGACTGCAGTATGCATTTCTTTGTGAAATAGATGTTTTATAAATGCCTTTCAGAAACACAAGGTTTTTCAGCCATCAGGACGTTTTCCTATTTAAACATTGATTTAAAAACCTTGCCAAGTAAATCAGGAAGTTGAGAAAGAAATTTTACAGTGCACAGAAAAGCAGCTGTTTTCTTCCCCTCAAGTCCTGGTAATTCAACCAATTGTTTCTTTAAACCACAAGGGCAACAACAAGGAAGGCAAATAGTAACTTTGTTTCATTACACTTCAGAGCCAATTAGCTTTTGTGAAAAGCTTCCAGCAGAAGACGTGTGGGTACTAAGTTGGTATTTTACCGTGTGAAGGGCATGACAGCACATATAAATTTAATCACAATTACATTTCAAGACCATTTTAGTACATAAGGGGACAAAATATTCTCAGCAGCTGCTTTAAGGTTCCTAAACACTACACTAACTCAACACTAGTCAAAATCAGTACATTAAAAATATCACTGAAAAGCTTTGAACTTCGGCCTCTTGGATGAGAACTGGTTTAATCCAATGCCAGGCTGGGAAATTTGAACATAATCTAAGTGGGTTTAGATCAAACCAGAATTTCTTCTTCTTTTATTCAAGAGGTGAAGAATTTAGTTCTTCCCAACAATTAACAACATCTTGTGCTGTTGTCTTTACAGTAACTTTAGCTGCATGTCACACAATCTTTTTGCAACTATCAATTTTGAAATGCAGAACCACTCAATTCAGCCACATTTATTTTTCAGCCAGCTGCCTTTATCATTTTGTTTTTCCACAAACATCTGCAGTCAGAGCATCCATTTTCTGAACGTGAGCAAGAACACCTGTGCACTTAGAAAGCACCGTCTCCTATAAAGCTTTACTATTCTATTTAAAAGTTTTACTGATAAAGAAGCACAAACAGTACTGTGAGTCATAGGTCACCAAATATAAGCTGCAGAGAGAGAAGAGTAAGATAATCCAGGGCTGCAAAACTAGTACTGGTGTATGAACTCAGTGACATTTCATGTCAGGTCTGGTTAGTGGTTCAGTAACATGCACCTAGACAAGTTTTGACCATTTTACACCAAAGGAACCTCAGCTAAACATCCAGAGGCAGGATACCCATCTTTCATACCTCAGAAGCTCATTTGTCCTGAGCTTCCCCCTCGTTTATCTTCTCTATGTGAGCATACCTAGGTTATTGGTATTACCTACCAAAATGATGGCACTTTGTTTAAAATCCTTTTAACAAAAAATGTACTTCCCTAATGCATTTAATACGAAGTATTATGAGGTAGCAATAGCAAAAACTTGTGTTCAAATGCTTTGAAATGTAGGGGAAATACTGCAGAGGCCTTTAAAATATATTTCACAGTTCTCTCTGCTCATGAAGAGGAAGGTAGAGGAAAGCAAGCATACGGATTTACAAAAACTACAGCTACAGTAATTCCTGACTCTGTTGCTTCCACCTGGGCCAACCAAGCCTTACTAGCAGAAAAGGAAGGGGTGTTTCCCAATGGTACCCACCAGCATGATTGTATTTGTACGTGCACATGCAAAAACCTCATTATTGCCTAGAAAAAAAACCCCATAAAAATACCTCACACATTTATTTTTGTGGCCCATTTATATTTGTGGAAACATGTACCTGTGGGTATACCAAAAGAATTCCAGCAGGTGTCTTGACAGCTCATTCAGCAGCTAGAATGTGGGAAAGAGCAGCATTGCTTGAATCCCTGCCCATAAAGGAAACACAGCCTGCACAGTTGACATGCACCATAACCAGCACACATCTTCACAAAAGGGATGTGGGTTTTATTTTTATCTCCACCTCTCTTGTGTGCTTAGAGGATGAGCAGAGCGGTGGTTAGCTGCATGGGTTCCAGCAGGCTCCCAGTCTGCAGGCTCTGCCCACACCCAGCCCAGTGAGACCGCCAGCACACCTAATGAGCCACATACCTATTATTTATCCTTCTGTTTGTACTTCTGCATCTGCCAGTGAAAATGCATTTCCCTGAGGCCAAACTGACTCAGGCGCTGATGAAACCATTGCCTCTGTGCTCCAAGAACTGAACACCCTGACTCGGAGTGTGCAAGTGGGCTATGAGAGCCATCATCCCATGTGCACTGCTCCTCATGAAACGAACACCAAGCGAGCCACGGACAGCACCGGCCTGAGAAGGACTGGGAAGCCGGAGACAGCCATCCTCCAAGCCTGGATGTGTAGCACACAGTGAAGCTGCAGACCACTCAGGAGAGAGCTGGAAGGCCTCAGAGCCCTGGCTCTCTTTCCTTGCTCCCAACTGCTGCCACAGATGTCCAGACTTTATTACAGAGATGAGCTTGGATGCCTGCAGGAACAGCTGGAAGTGGGGAGCAGGAGCCAGCCTAATTGGCTCCAGTACAGTCCATGGCTGCATTAAAAGATGAAGGAAGAGGAAAGAAAGGGAACTGTCTTCAGAGGCTGTAGCCACCAGTAAAACAGTTAAAATAATTAAGCACTCCTAATCTTGCTTCCCCACTTAAAAAACTGTGTTAGATCCCAGAAGACTAGCACAAGATTGTGTCTGTGGCCAGAGCTGGGTAGGCCCAGTACACACTGCACAAATTCAGTCTGTTCTTGGGAAAAACTGAGACATCCTGGGTTAAAAGTTGCATCAGGCATCAACACACCCAGTGGGAGAAACATTCTGCCTAAGTTTCAATTACAGCCAGAAGATAGTCCATGAGATTGTTTAGGAACATGTATTGTGTCTTCCAGCATATTCCAAACATATAACTACGGGAAGCTTTAGCAGCTCTTTGGGAAAAACAACAAAAACCCCTTATATTTACCAGTACCACAGTAAAAGAGTGCTCAGGTATTTCTAACAGGGCAAAACCCAGAAACTTTGCTTCAAGTTTTTCTTAACTACTCTAAAAGTACATCCAAATGCAGTTCTTGGAGTCGCAAAATTTGATGAAGAGGGACAAGCATCTGACTACTGAATATGAACAGTCTGTGGTTACTAATTTCAAGTATAAAACCTCCACTTAACTGTAACAACAGCAAGACCTCTGATTTGCCACATAGTACATGGACATGTTTTGCCACTAACTAGTAAAATTTTCCATGCAGAGCACTCTTACCCAATTCAAACAAAAACTGAACAGCAGAAGGAGTTGCAAAAATATAAGTTGCTCTCAGACTGCATGCAGGACCCCATGAACACTTTCTAGTGCCTAAATATGGCCCCAGGGAAGAATGTCAAGGGCCAGCACAAGTACATGGCACAAAGCACTGAACCCCCTGGGGGGGGAAACCCAGGAGTACAGACTGAGGAGAAGCTGTTGTAAACCCTGAGGAGGTGTCTGGTTTGATTGACCAGCAACAAAGATATTGGGGCATCATTACAAGTGGAGCAGTCTGGAGACAGCCAACCAAGAAATGCTTTCTAAAAGGACATCCAGCAGATTAGGAGAAAAAAAGGATGCAAAAGGCAAAAATGCAATGTTTCAAGAGTTGTAGGATATGAACCACAGGACCATGCTACTGCTTTAGTGTTCTCTCACCTTTTCCATATGTCTCTCTTGATTGGGCTAGTAAATACAAATTATTTTTCTTCTCTGAAGTAAACAACACCCATCTGTGATTATTTAACAGTGTCATTAAATTCTGACAATTTCATCAATATTTGACTTGTGTGAGTTTTCACACTGATTTGAAGGGGGTGGTGGGGGAGGGGAAAATTCAAAAATCCCTGAGTCTCTTATGTGCCATTTTAATTAGAGATTTAATGTCCTGGCAACTCACTAATATATCTCCTTTGCCATGACTAAAATGTATGATATAATCTACAAGCATATTGTACCAACTACGTTGGAAGTATAACACATTTTCGTAATAGGAAAACCAACCATAATTTATAAACCACCGCTTTTGTATCACAGCTCACAATTTTACTTGACTCCTATGCAGATGCCTTCAAAACAATTTCTAATGATTCAAACGAGTCCTGACATAATTTTTGTAGCTATGAGTGTTTAAATTCCATGCCTACTGTCTGTAAAGCATTTTGCAGCCTCTGACAGGTAACTCTTGAAATTGCCTCCAGATGAATACCATCATTTTCAAGTAACATAAAAAGCAATGTGCTATATTTCTTTGCCTTTGCTGTTAAAGTAGTGACCATTCATTACTCAGAATGCAAATTACCAGATGCATCATACCAGGATTGTCAGAAGACTGAATTCTTTTGACAAGGGAACTAATGAAACAGCGTTTGGTTCTAGACCAGCATGGCTTGAGTATAAGGGTCTTACCAGAAACCTGTACCAAGTTCCTCACTGATCTTGTATAAGACATTTCACTATTCTAAAAAGCAAAAAGAAACAGTTATAGACTACTAGTTAAAAGCAAGTAAAAAACAACAAATAACAAGCATTTTCTAAGATGAAAAAAAAACAATCAAGTGCAGCTCAAACAGCTGTACAACTTGTTACTTGTTTGATTGGTTCATTTTGATTTTTCTCTGAAGAACCTAGACAACATGGAAGAGGCATTGATTTTCAAAGAGTTAGTCTGGGAGAGTTAGCCTTACTGCCACAGGAAGTAGAAAAATGGAGTAAGCAGGATAAGGTCAACACATTAACATTTACATGAATTCAGATCCCAGATAACTTTAATCCTCTTCAGTGACAGGCAAACCATCAGAGGGGTGGAAATTAGACTTCAATATTAATTCAAAATGCCTGGTTTAACCTTTAGAAAATAATTCCATTTTCTCTTTCTCTCCTTCTCCTGTTCCCCTTTTTCCATACACCACAAAGGCACTTTTCTGTTTCTTCAAAATTATCTATACCTTTTCCAAGCTTTCATTTCAAATTTGGAGAAACTGCCCATGCACACTTTATGAGACCTAAAGTACACATGTGGGACTTGAACTCCTTTCAAACTCTTTTGCCTTTTTCCTGTAGACTTAACTCAACTAACCAAGAAGAATGAGTCTGGATTATCTTTTATTCACCCAAAATACCAGCGGACAAACGTTAGCAGTCACTGTCTGGGAGTTCTAGGTGAACTTTTAAGTTACAAATCATCTAACAACAGACAAATGGGACTAAAGTTACAAAGAAGGGCACTCACCAATTATCTGGGAAAAAGGAGTTAAGAATTAATGTTTCAATGGAGGAACACAAAGCAGGTACAGAAGGAGAGGATCCCAAACCTGAAGTAAACGGGACTTGAAAATATGCTGAAACAGTGAGGAGACTAAAGCTTTAGAAAGTATTTTATTTCATATGGTTCCATGGGGATACCTAGGGCAACACTCACAGGGGATCCTTCACATTTCCCCTGGCAGGTAAGCTGAAGTTTGCAACGTCTAGAAAAACTGCAGCTGTGGAAAGGAGAAGTTTAAATAACCTGGCTGCCCTAGATCAGCAGTATCACAATGAGGTAATACAGTGCCTTTGTCTCAGGCAGGACAGAGAGAGTAAAAAACACTGCCCCAAATGCCTGAACACTCAGACCCAGACCCGTAGAAGCCAGCTTGTCTTGCTGAGAGACAGTCTGCAAAAACTGAAATTTTGCCAATACAGTGATATCTCTGTTCCTGACCACACTAACATAGGTCCTTCTCCCTTTCTAGAATGGATTTCTGTTTACCTTCATATAGGTTAGTGTGAAAGTGCATATGAGATTGTATCACTCTCATAAACCAAAAATACCTCAATAGCTTCAAAACAGCCAAACTTTTGTTAATGACAAACATCTGCTATTTCTCTTTAAATAAGGCACTGCAATCGTACATATAGACAAAAATGAGGACAGCCAATCCGTACCATAGGAAGTGACACAGGAATATTACTGAAGGCAAACACATGCAGGAGTTCCACATATTTGATCATGCTCCCTTGAAGACATGAAACTCTTCATGCAGGGACTCGGAAGAACACTTTTTCCTTACCCCTCCATGCGCCAAAGGGGAAAGTGAACTTATCCAGGCAGTGAGGGCCCAATGGGCACAAGTGACAGTGAGCCCCAGGCTACTCCCTGGAAAAATCAGAAGTGTTTTTATCGTTTTGTGTACTGTCCACCTGGCATCACATGCAGATGATGTGGAATGTCATATGAAGCAAGGCAACAATAAAGAGGAAGTTCTTAAACTCAAAGGTGCATGAGAAGAAAAAAAAAATAATCCAGTTCTTGAACAAGAGATAAAACTGTTTATTCCACTTAATTTCTATTAAAACAATAATAATAATAATAAAAAAACTGAATCAAAGCATTCTTTCTTATTTTACTTGTTTTCATCATCACTGTCATCAAAGAAGTTCCATCCTTCTCATTTCTTGCATGGCACTGGCTTTTTTCATTTTAAATACAAAGCACTAGATTACTTGGTTGCCAAATAGCTGCATTTTTAAACATTCTAAATAGGACATTAGTTCATAGCATGAATGTTTTGAAATCTGATCAACAAGCCGTTTCTCAATACATTAAGCAAAGCAAGCAAAATTAGGCTGTTTTATGTCAGGCACTTAGCACAAATCCCTTAATAATGTGTTTGAGTGCAGAAACCATTAATAAATGCATAATTCCCTAAGACAGGCTTGATTAATTAAGTCATATGTGTATCCTTCTAATTAAAGCAAGAACATTAGGCAGATGAGTGGAATTTCTGAGTACAAAATTCAAAGGCTGTTTTGCTTTTATTTGAACAACGGAAGAAAAGCTGCTTGTTAATATAGCTGCCAAAAAAGCAGCAAGAGTGCTGACACAAACCCCCCAAACTCTGACTTATTTAAAAAAACTAAGTATTTATTCACTCATTTGTAGTCCAATTTTTATTAAGGTAGCTGCTTGATTAATCCAGGCAGTTCAGATTACAAGGGCAGCTGGTGCTAATATATACATAAGTAGATGATATGTTGGTTGCATTTCTTCTTAAGTAAAATGTTTAAAACCAAAGCCTTAGAGGTTTTTGAACTCTCAGGAAGGACTGTTTGATGAAAAAATAACATTCTAAGGGTCAGCTCCAGACTCTTCCCAAGCACTTACTCTACTGTTGTGTGAACTGCAAATTTTGGTATTACACCATAATTTGCAGCAACACTGAAGTAACAACTATTTTTAAAAGCATAACACTTCTGTTAAAACAATTAGTTGAGGTTCCTTTTTAAAACAAGTAAACCAAAATGGAAAGAGCAGGAAAGCATAATGTTCTGAGGCATAACAGCAACATAAGAAAATCTGCTAAACCAACAGATACTGTTAAGCATGACAGTTTGCAAAGGTTATTTTTGCGGATAAGTAGGATTGGTAACAGCACAATTTGGTGTAACAATGCTAGTGGGTAAGTCCCACACAGTAGGGTCTTAGTCTTGGAAACAGAACCCTGTTGAGACTAAAAGGGTAAAGTTAGTGGCCTGTAGGTTGTCAAACCTGCTACCTGTCAGGCACAGAAAACACTGGCAGGATTAGTCCCAGCTGGGGGAAGAACTCCACTCTTGATCAGGGAGTTGAACTAAATGATCTCTAGATATCACTTCCAACCTAAATTATTCTGCGAAGTGGGCCCTTGAGGCATTGACCTACTTACAGGAACACAATGTCCTATGGCTGTTTAATTACAGGGAAGTACTTTGATTTTTTTGAGAAAACAACCGGGTGTCTGAGAGGAAGAGTGGAAACAGTAGGCAACAATGAGTAAGCAGCAGCAACTGATAGGCTTGATACAGGTTTGATCAAATACACTGCATTCATGGGACAGGGCAGAGAAAGCAGAAACAAGTGTGCAGGAGTGATTATGACTAAGATTTGTCAGCATCCCAAGAAATGTTACTGGGTCTCAAAATAGCTGACAAAGTTGGCTTGAATCTGCTGGCCTGAGAGAAGCTAAAAGTCAGACACCAAATCCAGTCATAAAGCCACTGAATTGGTTTCTCCAAAACCAACTGATGTTTCAAAGGGATTAAGTCTTCTAATTCTTCAGCTGCTATATCCTAGACCATCAACATAAGCAACACTCCACAATAACAAGCAAACCAGCTCAACTTAAAACCAGCCAGACAGCTGCTGTATGTAGCCCTAATTGGCTGGTGCAGCCAGATTTCCAGGCCGTATGCCTAGGCAATTAAATAACTCCTAACTAGAGTGACAAGTCTGAAAGAAGGCCCACCATGACTGCTAGTCTTTCCCCTGGGTCTTCATCTAAAAGAGAGTTGGCTGCAACCACTGACAGGCTGAGTCTGCAGCTATGAAGAAGCCAGTACATTACTACCCTATCACTGAGTGCAAGATGACTTGCCACACTGGATATACGAAAGGGGTTATATGAGGGTGCAACTTCTGTGCAGTCTGGAATGTGACTTTGAATTAAGCAGATATTCACTTTATTAGACAAGAAAGAACTGCATACAGTTCATCATTTTAGTCCTAACTGCCAAATTCGACTTGTATAGCACCTATAGAGAGACACACAAGGAGAGGAGAAAGATTCACCTACTGTACCACTTCTTTGGGACAGATGTTTATCTGAACATGAGACTGCCAGAGAAAAATTCACAGACCTTCAAGAACTAAATTACAACACAATGCAATTGGCACCAGTGATCTCCTTGACTTGAGGGGAAATCTGAGATGTCCACATAGAGATGCCTAAGTACCGCTATCCAGAAAGACATACAGCACTACACTTACCCTTGTCTGCTTTTGCCCTAACATATATGAAGACGTCTACCAGACTCTCTGCTTAGCAGACTGATATAAGGCTACCACTCTTTAAAAATCCAGTAAAAAAGACTTAAACCAACAAGACATCCAGCATGAAAAAACAAATCCTGTCCCAAAGGTTAAAAAATTATGGCAGATCTATAGAAACAAGATGCTAGAAGGGACCAAAAAGAACATGTATAGTAAAAGTCTGGTTGGAAACATTTAAATATCAGGAGATAGGGGATGTTGTTAGAAGAATCAGACTTGAAAGTTGATTGCCTGATGGCAAAGTCAATAAATATGATAGGAATGACAGAGAAAACAAACACAATGTCTGGATTTAAGTGTTTAACAGTAAATCCTGCTAAAAAAAAGGCTCCAGCTTGGCCCCAGCTGGAGACAAGAATGAGAAAATAAGGTTTCTGTGTTTTAAAGGGGTCTGAGTTTAATGAAACTGATTTTTGGCATGGGAGGAAGAAACATTCATTCTGCAAATCAGCCACCTTTCCCCCCAGTCTTGCTTTCCAGCACACTCAAACTCCCAGTGCTTTCCTGGGCTGTAATTTATGCCATTGTTTCTTCCTTCTAGGCAAACTGTCTTCTTTCTAAAGCTCAGTTATGAGCCCAGTTTCTCCTGTTGTCCTCAGCCCTCCAGCTTATTCTTGTGCTGTCTGCCTTCTCCCATGCCCTTTGTCTGCTGTCCTCGACCCTAGATTTGCCAAGCATAGTATGGTCTCAGGAAGATACAGTCTCTCTCACCCCCTACTCATCAAACTCTTCCTTTCCTCTCCTTTCTACTGTTCCATCCACAACTTCATAAAAAACCTACATATTTTATTTTTTTTGATGTTTTGGGTTGTGAAGCTTGTTCGGTTTTTTTAATAGAAAAAAATAATAATCAGTTATGCTGCATATTGTACATATGAAAATAAGACCTAGAATGGTCTGGAACTGGATAGTTTGAGTGATTTAAACAATTTCACAATGGGATTGAAGTCATCCTGATATCTAAATAGAAATCAAAATCAGGCCTTCCTCTGCAGACAGACATTGCAAAATCTCTAGTAGGTGGATTTTTGTATATATTGTTAGTTTTCCATGAGTATTTGTTTTCTGTTATTACATGCTCTTGGCTCCTGGCTACCAATACTCTAGCGTGCATGTATATTCCCTGAAGATCAGAACTGTATCACAGCTCATCTTTCCTTGGGACTCAAGCCAGATTAACCAACTCAGTCTGCATGGTTTAACCTTTTAATGTTAAACAACACATCACACTAATTAAAAAAAAAAAAAAAAGAAAACAAAAAATTACAATTGTTGATACACATAAGTTTTCCTCTCCTTCAAAACCTACCTTCCTCACTCCACTCTTTATTTCACTCTCTCTCCTGTATCAAAAAGCTAAGAAGCCTGGATGAGAATACATCTTACAAGAAAGCATTTTTCCTTTTTTTTTTTTTTTTTAAAAATCTTATTTCTCTGCTTTGTACAAAGTGCTTACAGTCCAAATACACTCTCCAGGAGACCAAAATGGCTTATTTTTGCCTTTCCTATAAACATATAGTAAAACAGTATTTAGACTATCCATGCTGACATACTTCAAAAACAAGGGGAAAATGACTTTTATAAGGCCTCACCTTTGGTGTAGATCAGGGACAGATGACGGAAGACAGTCTTCTAGAGACAAGTTTCCTCAACAACTACATTTTCCTGCCTTGTACATAATCTCAGTGTTATTAAATGTTTTCACACCGTTCACTGCAGGAGACACAGGCACAGCCAATTCAGGCTGAAGGGATAAACACTGAAATTCTGGAACCCACCTAACGGCCAAGGGTCTGGAGCCAGGGCCGCAATACAAGCTGAGGCAGAAGCCAAAGACAAGAACTGAACAAGCTGCCAAGAGGCAGGAACCAGAGCCAGAATATGATCTAAGGGTTGGAAGACAGAGCCAAGATGCAAGCCAAAGGTCAGAAACAGCTGCCAGGGGCTTGGATCAACAACAGGCTTCAACCGTTCAACAGCTGAAAAGCAAAGGCAGACACCACTTTAACGCCCAGCAACCAACTACATGGGATGGCCACACATGTGACTCTGCTGCTGAAAAGCACCAGGCTTCCCTCACCCAGCAATTTCTAACAAGCCCCAGCTAGCAGTGAACTCAGGCCAAACCCAGCAGTCCAGCCCCAAATAAGCTGTAAACTATTGCATCACCATGAAGTATCAGTGCTGGGGCACGAGGTAAGGTCTGAAAGTAGCATCACAGTTTTCCTGCTCCTATAGGCCTGAATTAGCTCAATAACATGGTTCATTACACATAACGCATGCCTGTGGTGCTGCATCTTTGTGCCTTTGGCAGGGTTAGCTACAACATACATTACTGCCACAGTGCATCAGGAAAGGGAATGACTAGATGACTGAAGCAAAGATGGAAACACAGAAAAGTTATAGGTACAAAACTACTTCTGAGGTTAGTTTTATCAACAAACTTGTGGCTGTGGAAACAGATATTCCAGTAAAGCTAGTTGGAAAGCTGGCCCCTTTATCAATAATCAGGCTGTCATATTTGCTAAAACTAAATTTAGGAGAAAAGCCAATGTATAAAAACATCCTTTTGTGTAGCAGTCACAGACAAATAACCACAGCATCATAATTAACTCACTCTGAACTGAAAATTAGAAGCTTCAGAAATCAGAGTGAAAGAACAGCATGAAACATCTTATCACAATCTTTGGCTAGCCAAGGGAAAGAAAACCATTAACTGCATCCAAGCTGCAGATGTAACAAGGGCTTATCTAACCAGTAAGCTAATAAGTGCAAATGGTGAAGGAATTAACCAAGACAGTTAATCAGAGCCCACTGCACTGACACATCCAAAGCTCATTCAATTAGAATTAGAAGCACTGATAAAATAATTGCCTAATTTGCCCTGATTATATACCTGGCATTTCCTAAAACTTCATGCTCTCTGTATCATGTTCAAAAGTTTTAGTGAGATGCATACATTTTTCCTTTAAAATACTCTTCCAGTTTTTATTTCTGCAGATGCCAGATGACAGGCTGCATAGCAAGAAACAAGTTTTACGTTACCAGCATCCACAATCATCAAGAGTTATGGTCTTCATTCTCTTCCACATTTCCTTTTTACATCTGACCCAGGTCAGGTGAATGCCTACTTATGAAGGAAAACTGTGATTTTCAAAGTGGTTGTAAATGTACGAAAATGTGAATTAAGTTTGGGTTAGAGTTTCTAGTAGCTTCTAAACTTTGCAGTCATTGTAAACATGTATGTATATGCATGTGAAAAGCTGTTAAGAGCTGGAGAATAGGAAAGGACTCCCTAGGTAGGAAGAAGGTGAGTGGTAGGGTTGTGCACTGGATTCATAACAAAGGCAAGTCCAAAAAACTCTGTATTTATCTTGGTTCTTTGAAATGGTCCTTCTTTGCCCTAGACAATATGTCCCTATGTTGTCATATGATATCAAATTCAAACTCATCTATAGACATTCTTTTAAGAGTGTGTGTGAGTGGTTTTGGTGGAGGAAAGGAAAAAGAGGAGAGCAACAATGAAGATGGAAGACATGTTGTTGAAGTTTGTAAAGAACCACATTGCCAAAAAATAGATGAGCTTCCTTTCTAGATGAAATAACAGTTTGCAATACAAATATTTCCCTTTGCCACAATGTCTGTAGGTGCATCTAGTCCTAGTTAAATTCCAAAGACTGAACATTATTCTTTAAATAAAAAGCAATTTTTGGAATGCATCAACATTCCAGTGGGACTACAAAATCTGTACCTTGGTATTTGAGCCCAATTCAATTTCCGTTGAACTGGAAGAGTGCAATATGAATCAATGATCCCAATGAACTGCATATTGGAGTTGCAGGCTATGAGAAAGGGAAACAAAAATAAGATAGATGTATCAATTGATCTAGAAAAATCTCATTGCTGGCACAGTGAGATCAAGAAATAATAGAGGTCAATAAGCCTTGAGATTGTCCCGTTTTACTGAGCTTTACATTTACCACAATATTATTTTTAAGAGATAGGATAAGGAAAAAAAAAGAGTAGGATACATGGCTTCTACAAGTTTTAAAATATGTTAACAAGTGCAAGTGATAGGGCATAGCAGTCCAAACCTCTCAAATAAGAGCTGTTTCTCTACTCTGTTAAGAAACCAATATTCAGGCTTTAAGACATTTAAAGCTTTAGGCTTTCATGTGGCAGTCCTCACCAGGAAGCCAGCACATACCCTATGACAAGTCTTCCTCAGTGAAAGAAGCTGCGAAATAATAGCAGAGAGGTTTCCAGCTAAAAGCTGGGGGGCGGTGGGGACAGGACACAAAAAATGAGGAGAGCAATCCCTTCCTCTAATTTCTGTGGGAACTGTGCTAAGGAGCTGGATGTAATATTTCTTGCTGCTGCTCAGATACCATTACTGAAGTCCCTTTCCTTTCTTTCCTTGAAGGTCTAAATCTTTGTAGCTGAATACAGAAAAACATCTATTGTCAGTACTGGTCAGTACTGGTAATATAATAATTCATAATCCACTTGTTACATAGGTGTCAAGCATCTCCCAAACAACTGGTAAAACTTAAAATACGACCTTCTGCAGACTAAAGAAATATTTATGCATTGATAGGGACAAGTCATCTGTAGCTGTTAATGTACTTTAGGATGGCTAGAAACCATTCACTTAGACCACCCCTAAAGCCAAGAAGAGTGAAAATAGCTTTTGGCCCATTATTTAGCCTGAGGTCTAAAAATACTTTGTGACAAGGTTTTGACATATCTCCTACAAGTAGAAGCTCACTTCTCTACAGGGGAAGTACTTGGCTGCTATTGAAGTCGGGTGGGTCATTAACAGCAGAGGTGCCCCTGTAATTTCACAGCTGCCTGGAGGGTTCAACAGGTATCTCTTCACTTAAACACCAGCAAGTGCCTGGAGGAAAAACCATATGGGATGAGAACTCCCAGTAAAGTAATTTCTTACTTGTAAATCCTACTAATTTATGACCCTGTGTTAATGCCTCAAGCTCTTTGAAGAACTATTACATAAATCTTTTTTAACTGCATTATCATCTCTTGCACACAAACCGTAATTTATTCTAAGGACTTCAAAGGTCATCAGTTATCCTGGCTGCAGGTCCAGCCTTACATGGCAATCCATTAAAAACAGAGAGACTTCTCCCAACAAAGTTTTTGCTTTGAATTGCCAGATGACTGAAACTGTTAACTGTTTAGTGGTCACTCTCAAAGAGTCATCATATTTTTATCGTCTTTAAAAGCTTCTGTTCAATTCTGCAGTCTATTAAGACATCAGTAGTCTTCCTCATGGCCTGTATTTTTCAAGAATTATATAATATCCTCATTAGGATATGTTAGCATATATTTGACCTCGGTGAGTCAGAGAGATACAAAGTATTATCTCAAACAAACTCTTAGAATGGAGCATACATCAGGGATGAAGCTTCTGCTTTGTAAATATATTCAGAAGACAGACACCCTTTTCCAAGTATTTAATGCAAGATTTCTTTGGTGTTCAAAAAAAAGATCTGTGTGCTCCACATCTGTTTATACCCCTGGTTTGAATATTCTCTCTGTATCAAAAGGATAAAACTTCTGTAAAAATATTCTGAATGTTTATCATAGAAAGTCCAAAAACCACCTCCAGAGGAACTGGAAAAATATACAACTAAAAGAAAAAAACAAATTAAAAAGGCTTGAAAGCAATTCAGACAAAGAGGGATTTACCAAATGGAAAAGGCAGCTGTAATGGCTGAACTCTCTTTATCAGTATTCTAACAAATAACACCTCCTGTGCTTTAAATATTTAATGTGAAATCCATGGATTTATATAGCTTACAAAATGCCAGAGGCTTATTATCTTTACAGATTGCATGACAGGAATATTCACATCATTTGATTCCACTGTTTAAGACAACAGGAATTCCTGCAGGTGCTAATGGTAGATAACTTGTGGGCTGCTTCAATAATCTACTAATTATAGAATTCCTCAGGTAGAACAATGTCATTAATCTGATTAAATTATTTATATTTCTGGAAAGCAAAATCTTATTAGGTCCTTGGCATTTGACTGTGTATATTACACAGCTGTGTTTGTAGTTTATGGTGGAGGAAAAAGGTCTGTATTTTACGTAGCCATCACCATAGCTGGAAGAGGACCAGAGTCTCTTATATCCTGACTTCTAGTGCCATTCATAAATTTCAGGGCATACTTTGCATTGCATAGGTTGTCAATTTAGAGCACTGTAACACTTCTGAGAATGAAGGTTTGTTGTGAGGCATTTACAGGCACCTCGTCTTCTCAAGAGTAATACAGTAACAGATGGGGATGGATTTTCATACACCCACTACAGGGTATTCATGCTAACACTAGTGAAACTATCAGACACACTTATGTAAGATCAGAATCAAACCAACTGCCAGAATTAAGATGAGGGTGGTTTTCTATTAAAGAAAGCAGGAAAAACACAAATGTAATATTGTTTGCATAAAGCACAATCAAATCCCACTTCAGCAGCTATGATTTTAAAACAGGACAGAGCTTAGGAACCAGGAACTGCTATCGACCTTGACTTGTACATTAAAACATAATAATAGCACTAAAACTAGATGCGCTGTAAGTCAGCAAAATCAGAAATTTTGCTAAGTACTTGCAGCACAGAAGGCTGCAGCAATCATCTTCCTATCACACAGCGTAATGTGTTGTTTATAGATAAATGACAAATCCCACTGTCATCTCTGTATACCATTGCACAGTATACTTACCTTCTATTCTGCCACACAGCTCCATTTGAAACTTAACTTCCCACACTTGTACAACAATTAGAACAATTGCAATCAACACAAAAATGTTGCCATAGTAAGGAAATAAAACAGTATATTTTTAGTCATTTAAGTATTAAGGTATTTAGAGAATTCTTAATGATATGATTTGATGTTACACCTGTTTAACTGCCATATCAGACAACTTACGTGTACAATAATTTACCGAATAGTATCAAGCTGTCTCTGTAGGTCATTATTCTGCTAACATTTATTTACAGTCAACTTAAATTCACATTCATTTAAAGCTAAGAACAGGCTTAAATGATAGTAGTATCCCTTCAAGCAAATAATTGCTGTTCTGATTTTATAAGTCATCAACTAGTACGATTTTTTAGCTTTGTGCCCATCTAAACATGCAAAATGAACAACACAGAAAATGTTGAGAACACCAGTGTCCCATTGGGCATGTATTAAAATACATGCTCTAAGAGTCCCTTCTTTCTTTAAAAACCTATTAACTTTTATGTGTTAGGTTTTGGTGTGAAATTCAGTTTTGAGACTAGAAGTAACTCATACAGTACATACTGTACGTAGTCAGCCACTCAAAATATTACAAAGCATTTCAAGCCCTAACATTACTGGATAACCTATACCTGTTTATTACTTTATACAAATGACCAAAGACTCCTTCCAGTGCACTACTGGCCAACTATCAAGTGCAAAGGATATCTGGAAAGGGATTAGAAAGAACAGTTTCACATATTCAGCTGATTCTTCTAACAAAAAATAATTTTTTGTGAGTCATATAACTTTCTGACAACAACAAAAAAGAAAAGTGATAACACATTTTACCTCTGTCCTACGCAAATCTGGTCATATAAAATGTAGCATGTTCATCACAGTGGAAGTGAGAAAGAGTCCTCTCCACTCTTCAGTAACAGCTCCTGCGATGAGTCATAGCAGAAAGTCACCTTGCATAAAACACAGTATCTCTAGGGCCAAACTCTCTGCTAGTTGATCTGGCACAGTATAACTGCAATTAATTAACCAGAAACTATTTCTACTATAAGAAAGTTCAGTGCTCTTTCTATAAGCAGGTTTCTTATGTGCTTCTTGACAATAGACTTTCCTAGGGAAGCCTGGTTTGTGTGGCACAGATCTGAACGACAGCACATGCCTGCTGATACCGCCATGTCAATAGACCTCCTTAAAGCCTTTGAAGTGAGAAAAATGTCCATTCTTTCAGACACGTCCACTTGAGTCATTGTCAGAGGAAATTTGCAGGTCATCCTAGAGATGTAAAAGTGATGATTCTTCCATCTGCCTTAAATCAGAGGGATATTCAGCACGCTCCCACAATCACTTCACTGCTCAGTTGGACAACATGCTCAAGGTTCAAGCCATTCTCATGTTTAAGAAAGTCCTCTGTGCAGAATGAGACACACAGATATAAGCACACTTTTCTTGTGATCATCCTCACTGTTCCTCAGGCCAAGGAGGTCTGACGCATGTTTAGTATATACAATAACCATCTGCTAAATAGCCACATTACAGAGAAGGGAAAAAAACAACATGCAGTATCTTACTTCAAGCTTAAAGACCTCATTTTCTCCTACTCTACAGCTATCATTGTATAACTTTATTCAGCATATGCAACATTGCAGCAAAGTCTACTACACTCGGTAATAACAATCCAAGTGCCTGGAAAAACAAGATTATTCAATGCTGAACGACTAGTAAAGACCTGTTACAAGCTCTATCTGAGGGATTTTAGCATTTTCTCTAGATGATACTCAGATTTGTTTTCCTACGTCCACTAGCTATCAAATCCCAGAATAATGACTTTTTTGTTCCTGTACAATGTTATATCACACATGTGAAGACAAGCCTAGATTCAGAAGGCAGCAAAACCAGCACTGGTTCCCATACCTGTTAGTGGGATGAAGAAAGTGAAAAGAAATGACAGAATTAGCTGTAGGTAATGCTGGGACCTTATTAATAGTCCTCAATGCACAGACTTCGTGCCCACATACATTCAGACTACATTATGCTCTGCTCAAGGATGCTAGGGATAAGAAGTAGCTTAATCATGCCTTCACATTTAATGTGCTACAGCTTTCTTCCAGTCTTTTGCAGGAGAGATAATGAACTTCATTAGGAGGGTAAGTATGAGAACCCTGTTCTTTCCAAAAAAACTTCTATGGCCCCACATTTAAAATTAAATCTGCTTTTGCCCTATGCAAAGGACAGTTTCTACTTTTCCTGATAAAACAGAAAACTATGCATAGAAATTGTTAAAGAACTAATTCCTACACAATACTCTTTTTCTCCACTACAGTTTAAGGAGGTCCTATGCATAAGAACTTAGGACCTCCTTACTGTTCTCCTGCTTAAAGTTAAACTGCAAAAGCAGACAAACACTTCCTCTGAACCAGATGCAAGTAAAAATAGTGGGAGAATGGAGAAAGTATGTGGCATGAAAAAGAGGGAGTGCAAGACAGAACAGCAAGGAACAGATAATCTGTTGCTGTAAACTGCAGAAAATTCTCTGGTTCCAGGAGACCACAACATTTTGCACAGCTGAGAGCTGCCCTAGGATAAGAGACAGGGAAGAGAGATCGGACAGAACAATAATATGTCATGAGGCCTGGTCAAAACTGGATTTCAGGTGTTAACCTTTGTATTAAGAGATCTTTAACCTTCAGGCTATCCAAGATGGGAGTGCAATGGCAGTGACTAGAGAGACGAGCAGGTAAAAACTTCTGCCAAGCCGTAAATATCCTTTTGCAATGTTAACTGTCAACTGATAGTGGTATTACAGATGCACTGTTTAGTTGGGGGGTGGAGACTGCTATTTTGCTTATTCTACATGACTGTGTACCTTACTATGGTTTTGTGTTTATTATTATTTTTTGGCAAATTAAGTAATTGTTTGTGTAAATGGAGTGTGTGTACATTTAAAAAAAACCCAACTATTCTTACATCAGTAACGGGCATGTAATTCTTGTTTCTCTTGCTTATTCAAAATTATAACCTCAGATACAAAATAATTCACATTTTAGTCACTGAAAAAAATGATCTGATTCTCAAAATTGGAATATGCTTAGCCAGCTCTGCTGCCTTCAGCAAAATGGGGGCACCTTAAGTTCTTTATAGGATTTAATAACAAATATCTGCAAGTGTGAATGAACTCATTAGATGTCTGAGCGTGTTCTTTTCTCCTCCATTATTATTCAGACTTCTTTCCCACCCAGAAAAACATTGATGTCAATATCACTCAGGTATGTTCTTGTTTTCTGTGGTTTTTTTTAATCCATGAAGTTTATTGTACCTCCCTCAGTCTACTTGATTGTTTCTCCAGATTAAACTGGCATGAAATGCAGTTACCACACAAATACTGCTAGCCCTAACTAAAGAAAGCTGTCATCTCAGATAGCTATAGCCTGTTACCTAAAAACCCATCAGATTCTTAATCCAATGATCATTTAAAATAAATCCATTCTATCACAGAATTATAGAATCGTATAATGCAAAGGCAATGCATTACAATTTGAATTGTTATGTGTACTTTCATATGGTAAGGACACTTAACTTAGTTATAATATCCATATGTGCAAAGTCAGCTCAAAAACATTTCCCTAAACAAGCTTACAAATTAGAACAGCTTTGGTGACAGCTGCGTGTGTACCAAAAGTTTTGAAATCCAAGTACCTACCATGCTGAAAAGGATCTTATTTCATTATACCCTTCTCCAATTTACATACTTATCCAATTCACCTTTGGACTCAAAGCACATAATTTAAACAAGAACAGAAGAGCAGGCTCTTGGAACACAGACACAATAACCTACATCTATATCATCACATAAACATATCATTGTAGAAACATGCAGTACTATAATTACAGTGTGCAGGAAAATAAAGCACTTATCATGTTATTGTTTGATTTAGCCCCTGCATGCCAGCTGAATGCAACCCTTAGAAGGCTTTGGGAAAATGGAGGGGCTAGTGAGCCACATCTGCCGAAGGAAGGAAACAATTCTGAAGCAGTAGAAACGTGGAGTATGTATATTCCTATTACTTCCTCTATCTCTAACTTTCATGGTGGGATGATAACTTTTTGCAAGTATTTTCTTTTCCAAAAATGCCCTCAGAAACATGTAAATATAATTTTAATTGTATAAATTGTTCTTGGTGCTTTGGATGATTCAGCAATACTCCAAGCCTCAACTCTCGTATCGCTCACAAACCTCCACTGGGGAACTGTAGTACATATTACAGAATCATTTAGGTTGGAAAATACCCTTAAAAACCATCAGGTCCAACTGCCAACCTAACAATGTCAAGTCCATCACTAAACCATGTCACTTAAGCGCCACAGCTACACATCTTTAAAATACCTCTAGGGACAGTGACTCAAGTGCTTCCCTGGGCAGCCTGTTCCAAACCTTCACCAGCCTTTCAGTGAAGAAACTTTCCCTAATACCCAGTCTAAACATCCCCTGGCACTACTTGAGGACATTTCCTTTTGTCCTATGGCTTGTTAACTGGGAGAAGAGACCTGCCCCCACCTGCCTACAAGCTCCATTCACATAGTTGTAGAGAACAGAGAACAATAAGGTCTCCTCTGAGTGTCCTCCAGATTAAACAACCTCAGTTCCCTCAGCTGCTCCTCATAACACTTGCGATCCAGTCCCTGCACCAGCTTTGTTGTCCTCCTCTGGACACACTCTAGCACCTCCATGTCCCTCTTACAGTGAGGGGCCCAAACCTGAACACAGCGTTCGAGGTGCGGCCTCACCAGTGCCCAGGACAGGGGGACCATCGCTGCCCTGGCCCTGCTGGCCACACTGTGTCTGGTACCAGCCAGGGTGCTGCTGGCCGCCTTGGCCACCTGGGCACACTGCTGGCTCACGCTCAGCCGGCTGTGGACCAGCACCCCCAGGCCCTTTCCCACCAGGCCCTTTCCAGCCGCTCTGCCCCAGCCTGTAGCGCTGTGTGGGGCTGCTGTGACCCAAGGGCAGGACCCGGCACTGAGCCCTGTTGAACCTCATACAGTTGGCCTCAGGTCATTGGTGCAGCCTGTCCAGCTCCCTCTGCAGAGCCTCCTGCCCTCCAGCAGATCAACACTCCCCCCCAACTTGGTGCCATCTGCAAACTTACTGAGGGTGCACTCAGTTCCCTCATCCAGATTCTTGATATTAAGCAGGGCTGGCCCCAACACTGAGCCCTGGGGAACACCACTGTGACCAGCCGCCAGCTGGATGTAGCTACATTCACCCCCACTCTTTGCACCCAGCCATCCAGACAGTTTTTTAACCAGTGAAGAGTACACCCATCCAAGCCATGAGCAGCTGTTTTTTCCTGCTGTGGGAAACTGTGTCAAAGGCTTTACTAAAGTGTATGTGCATCACATCCACAGCCTCTCCTTCATCCACTAGGTAGTTCACCTTGTTATAAGAAGGAGATCGGGTTTGTCAAGCAGGACCTGCTTTTCATAAACCCATGCTGGCTGGTCCTGATTCCCTGGTTGTCCTGCACATGCCATGTAATGGTGCTCAGGATGATCTGCTCCAGAACCTTCCCTGGCGGTGAGGTCAGGCTGACAGGCCTGTAGTTCCCCAGATCCTCCTACTGCCCTGCTTGTAAATAGGCGTCACATTTACTAACCTCCAGTCAACTAGGACCTTCCTAGTTAGCCAGAACTGCTGATAAATATAGAAAATGGCACTTCCGCCAGCTCCCTCAGTACCCTCGGGTGGATCCCATCCAGCACCATAGACATCTGTGTGTCAAGTGGTGCAGCAGGTTACTGACCATTTCCTCTTGGATTATGGGGGCTGCATTCTACTCCCCATACCTGTCTTCCAGCTTGGGGGGCTGGGTACCCCAAGAACAACTGGTCTTACTATTAAAGACTGAGACAAAGAGGGCATAAAGTACCTTAGCCTTTTCCTCATCCTTTGTCACTATGTTGGCATGACATTTCTACATGGCATACTGCAGAAAAGCTGAAATCCCTGTGCCCCTAACAAACAGAAAGACTCCACCTCATCACCTGAATTATTTTCTAGTATTTTGACTGAAGAAGCATAAATAAGAATGACAAATGATGCTGAGATAAGCAATAAATTTTAATTCCCTGACTTTAATGCTCCCAAAGAGCACATTATCACTACTTAAAATAGTGACCACCATAAAATAATTAAGTGTAATTAATTCTAATTCCAATCCTGCTCAGAATTTGTATATCAGGAACAGGCCTAATCTACCCTGGAAAAACTTAACATGCCATTTATCTGTTGGTCACTCTGTGTATAGCACTCATCACATTCATGCACATAATTCTTCTTCAGGAGTATCTGCACTGTTTGGGATCATTTCTGAATAAGTCAAACATTATATGGTGAGGCTAGTTAAAAAAAATTCTATTATTTTTCTCTTCCATAAATCAGCAAAAGACCTAAAAGTTCTGACACTTCATTACAACTGATGGCCACCTCTGAATCCTTCTCAATATTGACTGCCGGTGAGCTTAGGCCTCAAGAATTAAATTCTCTAGCATAGTTCTGTCATGGAGGAGGGCTGGAGCATAGAGATGCCAGTCTTCAAACCCTCCTGAATTCCCACAGCTACAGACCAAAACCACAAGCAAGCCATTTTGCAGATTGCATGGTGGGTCTGCAGTCTGTAGCAGCTGAGGGCATCATTTACTGCAGATTGAGAGGTCCATGTAAACTGTCCAACCAGGACCACAAGCAATTTATGACTCTTCAGGAACTGAAGGTGTGCAAGAACTGTGGCCAAAATAATAATTTAAGGGTTGGGTGCTCTTACTCCATTTCATCCTGAATTTTTCCAAGTCAAGTCATGAGTTGTTTGTTAAGATCTTTCTGTGGGAAATTTTGGCATTTCTACTTCTGGTTCCAGAAAGCCAGAAATTTTGACTTTTGGACCAGCTCTATCATCTTGATGTCTATCAAAGCAGATAATTCATCATCATAAAAAAAAGAAGCCATGGAAAAGTCAGAGCACCTTCTGTGCAAACCACATTACTTATTTTCAACGTGGGTCTATTTGATGTTACCAATATAAGAATTTTAACATAGGGGTCAGATCACACCTTTGCAATCTTCTTTAATTCCTTCTAAAGGCTACCCAATTGATACAAGGCAGCTAAGAACTGAGCAGGCATCTGGTGCAGGAGGGAACTGGGACCTCTTCAACTGCCACCCTGTGTGAGTGTAAGGAAAGAGGCAGAATTTGCCCAGGTGACCTGGCACAAGGTTGGCCAGCATCAGCTGCAGCTCAGGCAGCCAGCACGGGATGTGCCACACGCACCCATCATAACCTGGGCGCACAGACCACTCACACAGCTCAGCTCTCAGCAGAAGGCAGCATCCAGCTTGTCTGGCTGCACCACCAGTTTCCCCGTCTCCCCAGGGGGAAAGGTGCACGATGTCCTGGTGTCGTCTGGGATAGAGTTAATGCTCTTCTCAGTAGCTGGTACAGTGCTGTGTTTTGGATTTAGTATGTTTTTAAACAGCTTAAAACCTGATGTTTTTAGTTGCTGCTAAGTAGTGTTTATAATAGGCCAAGGACTTTTCAGTTTCTCAGGCCCAGCCAGTGAGAGGGCTGGAGGGGCACAAGAGACTGGGAAGGGACACAGCCAGGACAGCTGACCCTAACTGGCCAAAGGGATACTCCATACCATAGAAGTCACACTTGAGTACATAAAGTGTGAGGAGTTGGCTGGGGCCTGCCGATTGCTGGTGGGGAACTGGCTGGGCTTCAGTCAGCAGGTGGTGAGCAACTGTACTGTGCATCACTTGAGGGTTTTTTTGTCCCCTTTTGGTTTTGTTCCTCTCTCCACTCTCCTTTTCATTACAATTGTTGTTGATATTATTATTTTATATTACTTAATTTCAATTATTAAATTCTTCTCCTCTCAACTCATGAGTTTTACCTGTTTCCCTGATTCTCCTCCCCATCCTGCGGGTGAGCGGCTGTGTGGTATTTACTTGCTGGCTGAGGTTAAACCACGACACACCCCTCCTCAAGGCCTCCCATAGCTGCTCACACCAAGCTGATGCAACCGATACACTCACCTTGAGAAGGGGTGTTTCAGGCAGGAGCTACCTCACTGATGGGGTCACAGATATCCCCAGTTATGGCATCTGGTCCCAGACTATCTTCTCCATTGCTGCTGTCCATTGCGCTTCCTAGAGAAGATGAGGAAGCTGCCAGCTGGCACTAAGGTGACTTACAGGCAAGCAGTGGCCGTCTGGGGAGATGAGAAGACCCAGGGGTAGCTAGATTTAGTCATAAGATAATTTTGGTGTTTATGACCATATATCTGTGATAGGCATTACTCAGAGGTACAACCAGTGCCAAAAGGAGATCAAGATCACTGTGAAGCCCAAAACAATAAAAATACATCCAGATTTGGGGAGGGAGATGCACATATTTCATGCTTGCCTAGACATGACTCATCAGTACGCTCTTCTCCATGCAGCCCGAGGAGCTGCCCCAGTGCTTCCCTCCCTCCCCCTCCAGCCTCTCCCCTGCTCACTTACAAACCATGTCGAGCCACAACTTTACAGCTACATCACTTTCCCTGCACACAGCTGGGCATACTGTGCATAATAATTCAAGGACTACCATTACACTACTGTTAAATAACTTTTTGTCTGCTAATCAGGATGCAATTGGATTAGCTTTCACTGCCTGACCTCATGGCCACTTAGAAACACTGCTTCATTTTCATCACAACATTGATGCAACAAGGAAATATTATAACCATTTTATAGAGGCACAGAGTGATTAAGCTGTTTGCTCAGTCAGCAGCAGAGTCCACAGCTGAAGACATAAAACCTAAAATCCCACAACTTGAAAAATACAGTCATCCATCGCCTGTCTCCTTGACAACTCTGATGCTATATCGGAGAGTTTCCAGGGATGGCCATGTTCCACAGCTTCTCTCTGACGTCAGTGACCATTTCCCAGATTTGCAAATAGTAGAACAAGAGAAGGGAAGTATTACAGATTAAGTTTATCTTTAAGCTTAAGAAAAAAAACCTGCAGACTAATTACACAACAAAACCTCAGGGGATTACACAAACAAGTACCACATTGTATACACTGAAGCAGAAAGAAAATTGTCTGTGTACAAAGGAAAAATACATTTGGACAATGCGCAGCTATGTCCAAAGAACTACAAATAAATTTAAAGGTATTTATTGGAAATATTAATAAGAGGTTTTGATGACCCTGGAAATATCCTCTTAGGGGAATTTCCATAATCTTCTAGCCTTTAAGAGTAGCTCTGAGCAGAAATTTGAGAAGAGTGAGGCTTTTGAGTGTATTGCCACTGCTTCAAGTTCCTCCACCTCTCATTCCTGCCCTTGACGGTACACATTGTTCTGCAAGATATCTCCCAGTTCAGAAGAACAAGATGCCAACTCCCTGTGTGTCTTTCACCTCAAAAACGCAAGTTTAAGCACACAGAAAACATCTAGTTGCCAAAAAGAATCTTAACCTTGAAGAAGCTATTTTCTACAGAGAAACACATTAAAAGTGGGCCAGAAGGATCATGTGCCAGATATACAAGATGTAACTTGAAGATTCCTGCTGTTGCACCATGTCCAAGGCAAAAAAACCCTTCTCTTCCTTTCACTTGTTCACTTTACAATTAGAAACCATACAAGATGAAAGGGAGTTACACATTAACCACACAATTTCAAACTAACTATAATGTAAGCAAAAAAGTTTCAATGCTCCCTTCCTTGCTTCCTTCTGTTGTCTCCAGATGCGTTTCTCCCAATTTTTGATACAAATCATTTCCCCCTGTATTTTAAGGGACTAACCTTTCATGTTCTTTCAATATAACTAGTACTTCAGAAACATATTAAAAAGTTAGCACAATTTTTAATTTTAAAATAGCTACATGAGAGAAAAACAATCTTCTGACCATTTGTAGATTCCTTTTGCCATAAAACATAAGTTATTGTGATGGATCTGTCATTTTAAGGTAGCTATTATTGCACTTGGCTTGTGTAAGATGATATGTTTATTAACACTGTTTCAGTGAACAGTGTCACTGTTGGGTAGACTTTAATGTTGACGGTTTAGCCTGGCTGATCTCTGGTGAATCACAGAGATAAGCTCATTATAACTTCAATAAGGAAACCGTATATCACATGAAGGAACAAAAACCAAACAAAGATTTAGCTGGAGTGTCAGGAAAAATTGCTGTAAGAATACAGGATAAACACATTCTTCAGAAGAAGAAGAACACAGCAAAGGAAAAATACTGTTTTCTACTAAAAGAAACACTACTCTTTTTAGGATATTTCCATGGGTTAAGAGGAAGAGAAAAAAAGGAAAAAACTTAGATAAACAAACTGTATTTCAAGGCTAAGTGATTGGCCTTGATTTGGCAAATAGGATACAGGTTTATTATCCCTCTCCCTGCTTCTTTGTAGTTGCTGTCTATGTAGACAACTTTGAACTGTTTACAAACTGGAATCCAGAAATCTTTCTTTATGTCTAAATATTGACAGAGCGCAACAATTTCTGGAAAACAACTTAATGACAGAATGGCCTAGGAAGAATGATGGAAAAGACACCATAATCACTGTTCTTTTAGTGAAGCCTTTTCTATTATTCTTGTTGGGGGATAAAAAATGGCAAGGTATGAGATTTATGATGGGAAAGGAATCCCACTTTCTGCAGAGTTCCCCCGTTCAAAAGGAGATTCTACAGTATCTGCAGCCATATATGCCCCAGATGGTGTGACTTACACAGCCCCAGTATAAGCTTGCTTCTTTTCCTGTGTGAAAGTTTTCTCTGCACTCTTTTCCGGCAGTTATGCCCAAACCATACTGTAATCTGCAAACCCTTCACAGCATCACTGAGAGCCTGCCTCATGGTTTGCAGACTGCCCACTCACCTCTTGTCTTTTACTTTTCTCTCACTGTCCCATGCTTGTTCTGCAGCTGCACCATATGACTACCGTCTCAAACATCTTATGCTGTCAGCCATATGGAAGACTCTACACTTCTTGGAGTCACCAGCACTAGCAAGGTAATTGCTTGCTCAGTGATTCTTCAGTACTTGGTTGACATCTTGCACCTTCTTGTAATTTGACATCAGGCATTTCAGTATTTTCCCATCTTTCACACAGAAGACCCATAGGTAAAAATCAGTTGAAAATGAAAAAGTTTCCCCTCTCTTTTTGTTTTTAAATCAGAATTTACAAATCCCAATAAATGTCGCTGCTTACAATGGACACAGATGGGGCAGGACCACCTTTCAGCACTGTCATGTATAGAACTTCCCATTCAAGACAGAAAATGGCATCACTCACTTCATTTTGGCAACACATCAAGTGAAGAATAGTCTTCCCTTCCTCCCTCTGACTAGCTCCTTCTCACACAGGCAGTTTTCTTGTCCATGATGCAGACTCATCAGGAAAATCTCACAGTGAGGGACACTCACAAATTAATCTGTGCTAACACACAGGTCTTGGTGCTTGGGTATTAGCTTGTTTCTTTTCCCATAGAGACCAACATATTCTTACCCCACAGTTTCCTTCGCTTCCTCCAGAGAATGAGAAGTGTTTGTATGTCTCAAACACATGCAAGTGCATTTTTCCCCCCAACACCTTTTAAAACAATCTTTTTGAGTCTTGGATATTTAATGTAACATTTTCATTTTTGCAGGTAAAAGCAGCTTGAGACGCTTTAACTATAGACCTCAGATGTCCTCAGGAAATTCAAAGTACTTTAGCGAAGCTGTTCTCAGTTTCAATAACGTGGGTGTTTGGAATTAGCACTTGTCACATTTATCTTATGTTAGAGTGGTTACAAATGCATCACTGAAACCATGACACTTTAACAAGCTGCCACATAGATTAGTACTACCTAGCTTTTACGTGGCATTTTAGCTGTGAATCTCAAAGCAGACTACAGAAGATGGTAAGCAACATGCCATTTAGCAGACAGAAAAGAGTGAGAGACTGTGTGGTGAAACAGCCTGCCAGAGACTACTCAGGAAAACAGCTCCTTCTGGCCACTGAAAGTGGGGTCAGTAACATCCTGAACATGGGTGCTCCACCCCTGCCCGCCAGCAAGCCTTCAGAAACACCTTACAGCCGTGCATCTGAAGAGCCGGGTTTCCATGCAACGTTATGGATGTCAATGTCTTGTTGCTGCAAAAGAGAAAAGGCAAGGCACAAGGGTCCCTGCATGAATCAATTTCCAGAGATTGGCCTTCTAGAATGTTTTTTCAGTTGGGTTTTCACCAGGAGTGCTCTTCCATTCTAGCATACTCCAGTGCCATATTTTGAACTCCACTGAAACACAATACTACTGCTGAAGCCACTAGAAACCTTCCCAATTTGTACCTGCAAACCAAAGTAAGACTCTAACCAAGATGGGTTCCCATATGAAAACACCAGTAACCACATTAAAATGCAATATATTTATTTAGCAGACAATTACAATCAAACTGGCTTTCAGCCACTCACACTAGTATGCTGTGCCGTACCGTATCTTCCTTCAATAGAAGATATTGAACCTTTTTTTACTAATCATGCAACCTCCAGCATTGACAAAAGACAGGTTAAGCAAGAGAAAAAGAAAAAAGAAAAAAAGAAAAAACCCAGTAAGTTTAAACAGCCTTTTGATAGAATACAACAAAGGTAGTTTATGCCAGTTTAGAGTCAAGATGGCAAAAATAGCAGGACCCTAGTTCTCAAAGTCAACCCCTTTTTTAAACGTTTATTACAAAACATTCTTGTGAGAAAGCTGTGGCTTGAACAAACAAAATTCCAGCTACAAATTTCAAGAAAGAGAAATCTCTGAAGCCAAACTGGATATCCAGAACTGAAATTCATGGCTACTTATAGTAGGAAGCAAATGCATAGCATGCATATAAAGGACCATGCTTAAGCAACTTTGAACCCCTATACATCTGACATGTTTGAAAAATACTCAAAAGGCATCTCAGAGAGGACCACATCTGTGCGTGCCTCAGTACCACCTCTTCTGTTTCAGCAACATCTAAAAATTTGCTAAGGTTGGAGAAGGAATTGGTGTGACACAACATAGACCTTCTGTTGCCTATTTCTAAGTCTTTTTGCATACTTTGAAGAGCTGATTCATGCTGCTTCAGCCATATAACATGGTTTAAAAGTAGCTGGAGTGAGAATTCAAATCCTGATTTGCATAACCAAGGTACAGCATTCAAAATAGAGTAAAAAACACTCTATTTTTGAACTGTTGGACTTTCATGGAAATGGCAGAGTTCAAAACAGAACTTTTGTTTCCTCCTCAAAACTACTCAATATATTAAGAAGAAAGGTGCAAGGAGAAGACAAATTTTTAAAGGACAATATAAGTTTAAAAAATATACTTCATAATGATATTATATGGGGCTTCTAGCTTCACGATTTCATGCTCATATTCTCCTGTGTAGATAAGTCTTCCCATTTAGTCCAAGTTCTCCTGTTTTGCATCACTTGTACCTCACACTGGTTGTGTTCTCCTCCCTGCTCCCCCCACTGAAGCCCAGTCAGGACTTGTGAGCATTAGGGAGAAGAGGAACCTGAGGACCCAGAAGACTGCAGCATCTGAGAATAAAAATAATTACATTTTCAACAATAAAAACAGATTTGCTGTGGAGATGACAACATGCTTCTTGAAAAAAAAAAATCAAATTTTCAGTTAGCTTTAGTTACAATCAGCAAAACCCTTTTTATTGGTAGCGGGCCAACAGCTATTTTAACAAAATTTCTGCAATTAATCATTTCAACAACAAATAAAAATCATTATATATATATAAAATTATATATTAATATAATTAGATATCCATGTGGAGGTGATATGCACTTTAAAGGAATTACTTTGAAAACAAGCAGGTTAATATATTTCTTGTACTACAATTTTCAATTTGCCAGCTTCACAGATTATGAATTTCAGTGTCCAAGTAACTCTGTCCTCCCCTTGATATTTACTGTATATACATACAAGTGCATGGGGTAAGTGGAATCATTCAGTACATCACACTTAAAATTCACAGCCAGAATATTCCAGTATTTCATATCAAGCACTAGCTGTCAAAGTAGAGAAGTTATCTATCAGTATTTGTATCCATGCATTGGTAAGTTTATGCATTTCCTTCTGGGTGAAGGGCTTTTCTTTTGATTTACCTAATGTAATTTATTCTTTTAAAAACCTTGAGAAACTGACAATAATGCTACCATTTTGGGCTAAGAAAGGAACTCTCCATATTGTCTAGATGAAAAGCCAAAAATAAACAAAAGATAAAAGTAAGAATCTGATATTCAGAGTCTTTAATGGCACATAAGATGGTGCTCAAACCATCCCACTTTTAACTTTAAAAAAAAAATAATGGAAAAAACAACCAGAAATATGAGAGTTCAAGGACATCTTATTCCCTGAGCTAATACTTGGAAAACACTATATTCTAGAAGCAATTCATAAAGCTGTCTATATCATCTTAAGATAGAGGAGGGGGGAAAGGAAATTTCAGTCAGCATCATGACCCATATAAAAGAAATACAGTAAGTAAAATTACTAGAATACTAAAATAATCCTCCAGGGATTACTACAATGAATAGATGTTGGGATTTTTTTCTTAGAGGATAAGGGTTAAGAAAAAGTGGTTCCAGGCTCACAGGATAATATTTATGCTACTCTCTGAGTTACAAACTCCATTTGCCTTTCTATGCTCCAAATTCAGATCTATAGAAATTGCTCAACTTTGTTACTAGTGTTTTCTACATACTCTCAAGGCCACTTTCTTCCTTCTCATCTTTTTTCTTACCAGTTTCTTAAAACCGTATTAGAAATTGTTAGGAAGAAAAAAAATTTATTAGCTGAACTAAAAGTTGGAAGCATTTTTTTCATAGAGAAACGACAAATTTACTCTCCACCCAAAAGTTAAAAGTAAAAGAGAAAATTCCAACCTAATTATGTACACTTGTTTGCCATAATGGCTTTTTCCCTGGGCTTTCTTTAAAAAATAAAGTTCAGCACACACTTCCCACTGAAGCTTAAGCTTTCAAACAACAAAAAATTCAATCATTTCCTACCAATCTCAAAAAGTCTTAGCGCACAAGAGACTACAAAAAGGCTAACAAATCCCAGAAAAAAAAAATGAATCAAAAAACTTTCCTTGAGAATGTAACCATCTAAACCAGCAAGTTAGCCAACTCTAATCACTCTCCTTCAGCTTCTTCCTTCTGACTGCATAAAGAAACCTAGTCCTTTGCTGAGCATCCTTTCTTCTTCTCCAGCTCTCTCCTCATTGCCTTTTCCAGCACCATTTAGTTCCAGCTCAAACACGTTTTAACAATGCTTGAGGTAGGCTGCAGGGAGTCGCACCTGAGTCTCACTGCCTTCAGGTATGTAGTAGCTAGGACAAGGTGAGCCTCTTTCTTGTTTAGAATTATCTTCAAAGGAAATGAAAATTCTGGAAATGAGGATGGGTGAAAACAGAAAGGGTGGCCCTTATATGCATCTTTTTCCTTCTTTTAAGCCCACCCTCAACTTTGTTTAAGGGATTTGTATGGAGAAGGAAGCTTTGTGCCACATGCCTATGCTCCCTGGGTAGAAAAGCAGCTCAAAGCAAATGCAATAGCCAAAAGTGGTGGACACTGAGTTTCAGTTTTCTGGCCTTTCTAGCCTCTGGGAAGGGGTGTTTGGCAGTACTCAGGTCACCTTCACATCTCTTGCTCCTCACCTGCTTACAGGCAAGCTCTCCCTGTTTGCAGAATTTGCAGGCCTTGGAACTTCCTCCAGTTCCTTCATCCCCCACATGAGGCAGCAGCACTCACATAACAACCATGTTAAAAACAATTTTCAGATTAAGAGTTAATTGAATCACACAATCCACAGCCCTGTTGATGCTGAGAGTGCCACCTTCCTGGCTTGCTTTCAGATGTCATTAAACACAACCCATCAGGTCATTTTTGCACTCATAACAATTTTGGGATGTATTTCCATTATTAAAAATGTTGCATATATTTCTGGTGTTACTTAGCCTCTGTTTTGTCAAATGCAGCTAAAATAACATACACAATTACAATCTCACATCCTTGTTTCCAAATTATTACATATTATTTGACAATAACTGTCTTGCATTTTGCCTTATGTTATCTTCAATAAGTACAGTTACAATTAGCAAGACTTGTTAAAGCACAGACATATCCATCCAGCTTTTGAAAAACAAAGCTAAAGTAGTAGTGATGCGATTCAGCTTCCCTTGTGGAGGCTGACAGCTGTGTAAGAAGCCTTTCAACACAGTGAGAACAAGTATTTCCCCTCCTTACTTGTATTGAGTAACCTGGAGATGTAATTTATGATGGATTCACAAACAAAATGGTCAATGGTTCAGTACAAACCAAACATAAGCAGACACATTTCTAAACCCGTCCGTCATGCTGCTTAAACAATCTGTTGATCCATTGAACAAATATATGTTGAAAGATTAGGCGGGAGTTGACTGCCATTCAGTAAGATAAATGTAGACTAGACTCATTTTCTGCCTGACTTAACACTTAAGGATTTGTATTAAAGGGGAGGGGGAGAGAATTCCAGCCACCTAGATCTTTGGAATGAGATTAGCCTGCCAAGGACCTCACACAGAGGTCCCTACCAGCCCTCTTTCACATACTGAACCATCTGTTTTCTGAATAAAATTGCTAGGCAAGTGAACTGGCACTCAAGGAGCACCAATTCTGGCTATTCAGGTTTTTTTCTTAGCAGAATAGAAAAAAGGCAGAAAGATGAAGTTGTATGGGGTACAGTTGTAAGTTAAAAGTCCTAGCTATGCAGTCATGGTCTTCGTTATACTGTTGTTTCACAAAAGAGTTGCAGGCTATTGAGCGAGAGAGAAAACTGAAGACCATTAAGCGGGGAAAAGCATTCATGCTGCCTGGGGCCATCCCCTGGCTTATAGTAAACCTCCTCCTTACTCGGCTTCTCCTTAGTGACACTCCTTCTAAAAGCAGGAGCTTTCCTAGAGGAAGACTCTTGGGTTTTTGCCAGAAAAATCCCTCACCAGAAGAGATGCTACTTTCTGGAAGTTGAGTCCAACAAGATTTTGGTTAAAGCATGATTTGTTGAGATTAGAAGTAGCACCCAGTGGGAGCCGAGCGTGTTTTATGACTTGTGTTTCCCATGACACCTGAAATAACTGGCACCCCCAGCAAAAAGGGCTACTGAAAGTTATGGTGGGCAAGCTGTCAAGAGTTCCAACTGTTTAAACCATCTCAGGTAATTCATCATTATGAAGCATTTCCTTTTCTGACAAACAAAAAAAATCCAACAAAATAAGAAAGTTTCTCATGTCTTTTTATAAACTTCTGAAATGCAATTCCAAATGTTTCAGGCAGGTCTGCAAGAGACTGCTGATGAGACTTTAAAAAGACAGTAGATACAGATGTTTTTGTCAGGCAGATCTGGCTTTTAGAAACATGGCATAGAAAATCTGGTAAAATTCCAGGTTCACTGAAGTCAATGGAAACATTTCTACAAGTTTCAATATATGCATGTTTTTACAAGCTTACGAAAAACATCTTTCTACTGGGTTTCCACAGTTCGAATCCCACATGCTTCTGGGAATGTGCCTTACTGTAATGATTCCAGAAACCTCTACCAGGTGCCTATCTTGTGCTCCTAGATCTCCTGGCAGAGATAAATTACTCAGCATCTCAGAGCCTTCCATCCCATGACAACTGAAATGCACTTGTAAAAATTTTGGAATGAGTAACAATTTTCCAAGCATCTTGGTTCTAACTTCTAACTCTTGCTCCCTTTCTCACACAAGGCAAGATTTGTTAGATGCAGGCTGCACATGGGTATCACTACACAACCCCCTGTCCTGCAACACTCTCTTGGACCAACACTGGCATGTTCCCTTGAGTGTTTTGCTACCTCACAAATAGCATCTTGCATGCATCAGGGCCTATTTCCTTTGTGTTACAGGGAAGTTGCTCTTTCAAATATTTCTTTTTTTTCCCCAGAAAGAAGCACTTAAAGTGCTAAAATATGCTTAACCTAGGCCACCGCCTCCAGCTTTTCCCCAGTTTATTTTACTCTCTCTAAAGCAGATCCTATGGTCTTTAGCATAGATGTCTTTTTGCTTGTTTCAACAAGTGGAGGCTAACGCAGTGCTGATCCCTGCTGGACACTACTGTAATGCTGAAAGCAGCACCTCGGAAAAAGAGCAAGCCCATTGTACCAGATACAGCAAACACTGTTCAAAATTACTATGCTTGATTGCATCTCACTGTCTCCTGTGCAAATACTAGCCGCTGCATATTTAAGTTCAAATTCACTGGAGAAGCTGAAGGATTTAGAAAACAGAGGTGGTTTTGCTTAATAATCAACTAGTACATATGATAACAAACCTAAGCATATTAACTTTTCTAATACATTTGATATTACTGCAGTATTCCTACCCCATTCATAACCTGTTCCTCCTTTGCTGTTTGACTTGCTGTTGCGGTACACTGCACAAGGCAGATGGTTCATGTGGTCCTGGGTACTACTACCATGTTATACTTTCCAGCTGTGTTTCTACCACAATACAATGCAATTCAGCAACAGAAATAGATCAGACTTTGGCCCATTACTGGGCTGCGAACAGTCTTGAGATGATGCTCTGCTGCATGACTGTTTTCATGCACATTGGGGTACCATAACTTTGCACCTGATATATTCGAGGGTATTCACTAGGAAAAAAATAGCAGATGGTGGCCAATAGCCAGTCTGAACTGGACTCACATGCCATCTTCAAAGAGGACATGTTACACAGCTGCTACACTTGTTTTGAGAGGGAGAAAACAACTCTCCAGCACTGAACAGCTTTGTTACTCTGATCTACTTCAGAAAGCATTTAGAAACTTCATCCTATGACTTCTAACATATATATTTATTTCTTGTTTTATCAATGAATTAAGTAATTCAAATTAATTTAAACCATATTTAAATTGTCATATACCTCTCAGAATTATTTTCTTGTAACTAAACAAAGATCAGGAAGAAAAAAACATACAACCTAGTCCCTTCAGTTTCTTGTCATGCTGCTTTAGACAACATTAGCTGACTTTCACGTCAGTACTTCTCCCATACATCCAGAAAACAGTCATACTACTTACTGCAAGCAGCTTAGACAATAAGTTCTTAAAAGAAATTAAGAAAGGGGTATGATACTATTTACAGACTAGAGGACCACCCACTGTAGGAGCTCTTCTCACTGTAACTGGACAGAGTTCAGCTGTTTTCATCTTCTAGGAGGGATGAAAGCTAGTTTTGGTTTTAAATTGACAAGAAAAAAAAAAGAAAAAAAAAAGAAAACCTACAAATTAGTGACACTCAGAAGTATCTTTTCTACCTCATTCTTTCCCAAGTTTAAAAATAGACGCTGTCCTACAGATGAGCCAGAGAGTATCCTATTATTGTCCCAACATATGCTTGTTCCGTTTCATTAAAAATTTGATTTCCCTGTTTCACAGTAAAGATGCTACCAGGAAAGATCAATAAATAACACCTAGTGCTCTTCCATGAGACATTTGGATGCAAAGTGCTGACGGGTTTGTGTTTTCTTGGGTTTTTACTCAGATGGAGGGTTTTTTTATATCACCAGTAGTCTGTATGAGAGTTACTTCAGGGATCTAATTCTATCAGAATTAATTTGTATAAAAACATTTTATTTAGGTTCTTCAGAATTGCTTCAGCTTTAGCCTACTTTGCTTAAACAACTTAAATAAGAACACCTGTCCCAAATTTTAGGTACTTTCAAAAAATCCTCATAACAAATTAAAAAAAATAATTCAAAACAACAAAAAGGTACAGGAAGAAACAGTCTGGAAACATGGGTAGACAAAGACATCCAGCACATTTAGAACCAATGTTTCTTACTCAGTAAGTGACCTATCCATGACAACAACAAGGCAGATACGCTGGCTGAATACATTCCAACTACAGCTCCCTGTTATTCAAACATCTGGATTAATCCCAGACGAACAAAAAGTATCAGCTATATCTAGATACCCTAAGTCAATGATTCACAGGGTTGTACACTGGTCTAATTAAAAAAAAATGAGGGAAAGAAAGGAGGAGGATGAGAGAAGAGGAGAAAGAATTGTTGAACAGTTTAAATCCTTCAGAAAGAAAATAATCAAGCAATTGAGATTAGTTTGGCAGTCCCAGACTTTTTAACCTAGCTGCTGAAATTATATGGGAAAAGAAAGCTACAATATGGTTCTAATGAATTCACTGGAGACAGTTTGCATTTTAAAGAAAACATAAACTTGACCATCTGGATTAAGATACAGCAGATTGCTGAGTATTTTTCTGCCTTCAGTCCCACGTATATGTCTAGCAACATCATATTTGGCACAACAGTAACCTGTGATAGGCTCCATGGCTCTTTTGAAAGCCCACTGGTACCTGCTCCAATCTTGGGAAGTCAAATGGTAACCACCATGATAAATGAGAGCCAGAGAAAGGCTCATTTTGTATTTTCTTTTGCTTAAGATAGCCACTACTATTGCTCTTTCTTTTCTGGATGCCATAACATATTCTCAGTCAGTAGTATCTACACAGATATCCAAGTCAGTATACTAGACCAGTTAGTGTCTAAAATGAGGGCTTTACACCAAGAAAAAAACAAGACAAAACAAGTACCTGCCTGTAAGACCTCTGTTATTCATGAGCTCCGTAAGAGCTTACTTGAATCCATCACACTTTCTCCACTCTCCTCAAGTTGCGTGTTCCAGTTTTTGTCCCTACTCAGCTGAACAGAGGAATAGACAAGCTATATTTTTTGTCAGAATTAATGAACAACAACACATAAACCAACAAATAAAAGTACCTAGGCAGCACATAAGAAGTGCTGAGTGGGGAAAATAAGGTTCAACAGCTACTGAAGTACCTTAGTTCTTCATTCAGCAAAAGGTACTTGCTCTTCACCAAACTCAACAAAATTTTGTACAACTTGCATCCAGATCAGGCTCATCTCTCTACAAACAACTAATTTTTCTTCCTGGAATTAGCAGATGGATTTGCAGGCTGGCAAAAGCTGGAATTTTACAAGCAGTACCTTACACCGTACTACACAAAGACCTTGAAGCTCCAAACACACTTAAATGCAACTTTTCAAGGATAACAAAAAGAAAATCTGTTTGAAATACAGGAAGCTGAGACTCCAAGTTTTGCCCAGAGAAGGAATCTCACAGTGTTTTAAAACACCTGATTCAGCAGAAGGTAAGCAGCAGCATGAAGAATGTATTTATTATGTCTTGAGAACACAGCATAGGTCACTCCTCTTTTCTGTTTACACTGCAGTGACCCCTGAAGCTTCTGAAGTAATTTGTTCAGCTGTGTCTACAAGCCACATTATGCACTGCATTTCATCTGGTAGGCCTCATTTTATCTTACCATCAATATCCACATGCAGTTTTTAATATATGGTCACTACACCGGAAAAAGTGTTTCTGCCTCACAGGGATTTGGTCTTACAATCGATAACTAGCAAATATAATCCATGTATTGCAATGCCACAGTAGAGTACACGGTGCCTAATTGGAAAAGAACACAGGCTTTACAGTAGCTGAAGCTAAAAGTAGCTGAATAAGGGGTAGGAGAGTTGCTCTCTTACAGTCACCTCTGGTCCCTCATTCTGCATCTGGACATACGTGAGTATCAGACAGCACCAGCAGCAGAGCAGAGTACTCCCAGGTCTTCCCCAATAAGTGTGCCCAGAGGAAGATGGTCATGAAAAGATTGCTACTCTTTTGAATCCATGTTTTGTATTACTATCACTAGCCAAGCTCGTTCCAATGTATACGATGTTCCTGTGACTGCTCAGGTTATACAGAGAGCTTTTAGGTCAACTTGGACACAGTAAGAGCACATAACAGCTTGCTAATACTTCACCTAAGAATAAGTCCTTCTCCATAAAGTCAATGCTGCATGCAAGTGCTGTGCTTGCAGTTAAGGAGAATTCATTTCAGCTACTGCATGGGAGGGAGTGATTTATATGGAGAAGAGCTTTAACAGCTCTCAAGGATGGAAACAACAATGGTATTTTTAAGGTATAAATTCCCTCTTCCTATAACGAAAGGGGAAAAAAACATGACAGGATTTTACAGCCCACTCAAGACTGAGTCATGCCCATGGAGGAGTTAAAATTACCATTTCTTTTTTTCCCTACATAAGGTTGTCTTTTCCAGCTCCTCTCAACCCAGCTGGTTACCACCTTCACTGCTGTTCTTCCATGTCCATCTAATGTTCTCTCCTTATGTTTTATCCTTTTTGTCTACTACCACTCCTATGACAGATGATACACCTTGCCACCATTAATAAGTGTACGTTACCACTTGTCCAACTCCAGCAGATGAGAAATACATAATAAAAATTGAGCAAGGACTACAAGTACAATAATGAAGAGGAGAAAAATAGTTTATCTTCTCTCAGAGAGTCCCAGGGAGAAAGAACAGCCCACAAATCATTCTGCCCCATCAAACTATTTCTGTCTGTCAGGACAGCGCACAGCTCTCTGGACTGCACACCTGAAGGAGAAGTAGCCTTTATTCCAACTGCAAAAAAGTCATAATAAGAATGGTTAGGCACTGAAACATGTCCAAAAAGCCTGTAGTATCTTCATTCTTGGAGTTATGCAGAACCCAACTGGTCCTAAGCAACCCAAGTTAACTTTGAACATGGCGCTGTCTGAGCAGATACTGCACAAGACATACAGATATCCCTTCTGACCTAAATATTACTCTGTGATCCTATAACAGACTGCCTGAGACTTTCCAAGCTAAATCAGTAGCTTTGGCAAGAACTGCCTTTGTGGGAAAACGAGCTAGCAAGAGATCAGAAGCCTTTACAAAAAACATTAACATAAGGATTATGTTTGCTCCTTGGTTTTACTGAAGTGGTCGTGAATAGAGACTAGGGAGCAAGGACAAGAAAATACGAAGCTAGAGGCCTACACTAAATAAATGGGGTAGTTTCATGGGACAAATACAAGAGAAGTGGCTGAAAAATAACTAGATTTTAGCAAAGGCTGGCATACTTGTATAATTGAGGAGACCTATAGTGGATGTGCATGCTCTCCCTTTGGTAGAGCAAGGAGGTCTACTACCCAAGAGAAAAGTCTTTTTTTCAGTTGGTTGTTGGTTTTGGTGTGGTTTTTTTCCCCCCAATAGATTTTCCACTAGATGCCTGAATTGGTAGTTACAAGATGACCTCCCTCCACCCGCAACAGGAAATAAAGCACATACTGATTGCACAACATGACATTCATTACAAAACTAACAGAAAAAAACAAAACAGCTCCTTCATCCAGTACAACATCCTGGACACTGTATCCTCCCAGCGGATTGGGATTTAATACCATTTCTAAATGCTTTCACCTAAAAATACCAGTCCTGATTTACCAATTCATGCAGAAGAGTCCAGCAGCACAAACTGCTCATCACACTGGTTCTTCCAGACTGGATAAGAAAGAAATGGGTATTTTGCTTATGTGCAATCCCAAGACAATAAAAAATCAAGGCGGGGGGGGGGGGGGGGGGGGCGGAGACTAGAAGAATTACAGATGTTAGGTGGCCCTTTCAAATCCTCCCCATCTCCAATTACAGTCAAAAAGGAAATGCCTCCTTTAAAAAGCTCAAAACTGCAACCAAAAATAAATCAGTGAAAGATCAAATAAACCTTCTTCAAGAAAGGGAAACTTGATTGCTGTGGGATACTCAAACAATTGCCCAGAGCTGAAGCTGTTCGTATTGTTTAATTTCTGTTTTCTTTCATTTTGCTTTTGTAACATGAGTTTCTTCACAGTGGCGTAGCAGCTAGACACCTCCCCCTCCCAAGGAGCTGGAGAGACAGCCAAAGAACTGGCAATGTTTTACTTTTGATTAAATGTCTTGCTTGAGGCATATTTTCAGTCTTTGGATGAAAGCATGGGAAATTGCTATGATAAGCCTCAGACTTTAAAGTAGTAGTGTAGCAGGGAAGACACTACTACAGCACATATTATGGAACATTTCAAAGCAACATGGCAGAACACTATTCTGTTCCTGACGGAAGAAGATTCTGTCACTATATACGAGATTAACAGAACCCACATAAATAAAAAACCCACTTTTAAGGATTTCTATTGTACCAGCCCTAGAAAAGCAACAGTGATTTTGAACGATACCTACAACTTTCTGTATTATTTGCTAGCTTGCAAATATAGGAGCAAAGAATTTTCAGCCAAAGGAATTTTTTTTTGTTTTCAGAGGTAAGTGCAATACAATCTTCAGCACTTTGTGACACTGGCCTGTGTTAGTTCCAAAACAGGAGCTATTAATGTCACATTGTAGTTGTCCATGCTGCAAAAAGCAGAGGCTTCATCTGGGCAAATACCTCATCCATTTCCTGCCCTATATCCAGGTTCCAAAGTCTCCAGCACGACCGATCAAGAGTTAATCATCAACATATTCGCACTGGGGATTTTCAGTCTTTTCTAGATATTGTGTTCCTGAACAGGAAGGTAAATTCCTTACAAGTAAGACATTTTGCTGGGAATAGAGAGGAGGACCTCTGATGGTACCTATAGACAACCCGTTTTCATTAGAACAATTCCAAGCAAGCTTCCTTAAACCAGAAGATTGAGGCCTCTGCCAACAGCACATTACACTTTAACCACAGTGGTTAGCCACGACCGGCTTGGATAAGACCATTTCTTAGGAACTTATCAAACATGCAGATAAACATTTGCTTGGATATTTGCTCTTCCACTGCCTTCTTTCTGGAGGGTACTAAGAAAAAATCAGAACAACCAACAGCATGTCCTGGCTTCGCTGTATTTGGTTCAATTACACAAATGTAATATTCCACCCAGATCTCTTCAATCAAGTATAAAGTCTTGGCTTACCTTTCTGGTGTTACATCTTCATTGCTGCTCCAGTGTGCTATTTCTAACATCTCCATTTCCTCCGTAAATGGAAAAGTCTTCCCTGCTGGCAGAAAATAATGTTCCTTTCCAATCGAATCCACAGTCACCTTCCTTTCCAGTAAACAAGCCCCAGATAAAGCAGTTGTTCTCCCTGGCTGGAGAGAGGCAGGGGAGCCAAGGTGTGCAATTCCTTCCCCGCAGGTGCTTCAAATCTGCTGCAGAGCAGCTTGCTGCAGGGAGGCGAGGGAGATGAGAAGTTCGCTGTTAATTTAGTGGACACCCCACAAGTGGAAGCAGCCACAGCAAGCCAAACACTCGATGCCACCCCGCAAACCCCTTTCTTCCAGGTCTTTCTTCACTTGCCTCTGAACCATCCTGGATAAGCCCAGGCCCCACACAACACTTAGCAAAGGGGCTATACATTATTTATGCATAAATTCATCAGCTCATCCTCATCCAAAAGATATTTATTTATACCACATCTTTTTATCTCGGTTTCCCACAGTCCACAGCCGCCTCCCCTAAATTTCCCCCGGTGACCCTTCTCCCAGCAGGCCACTACCGCCAGTCCCCCTCCCTCAGCTCCTTGCCCAGCATCCAAGTCCCATCCCCTTCCCCTGCAGCACTGGGGCTGACTGGGAAAGCTGGAGGCCATGCTGCACCCCACTATACACTACCTTCCGTGCACACAGCTGCTCACACCCCACAGCCCCTCTCCTGACATTACTGGGGAGCCCATCAGAACATGATATCTGGGCCCTCTGAAAGACTTGCTAGCCCTGTCCATGAGGCCACACACTTCACTGACCTCTTCCATGTCACCGCTGAGCACTGATGAGAAAAACCTGGTCAAAAGAGAGCTTTTGCTCTTCATCTTCCCCCACTAACTCCCTATTTCAAGCTGCTCACACCGCCCCCCCCCGGCACCAAAAGCCTCAAGAAGGGCTGCGGTCATGCTATATGCCTGTATAGTGCCTTTTTATTAGCAGAAACCTGAATCTTTATTGGAATATAAAAGAAAAGCTTTGGGATATTTCACAAAAAAAACCCCAAACTCTTCCACTAACTGGACCAAGCACTACTGGATTTTGTCTCATAGTGTTGGCTTCTTAAGAGCATATAGTGGGGACTAGGTAGGTTTACTCTCAGAGCATCAGAAATGTATGGTGCAGGAGAAAGGAGATTTTGGTAGAGCCCAGGAATGCTGAGATCAACTATTTCATAAAAAATAAACACCCAGTGGAAACCCCTGATTGAGAACTTGAAAAAATGTAATTTGTTTCAATGAATTGACAAGAATACGATTCTGGGTACAGTGAACTATTCATAGTTAAAAGTGTTGCTGGGGCTAGGAAAAATGACACCAGCAAAATGTTTGCTGTTCAACAGCATACTACATTATATTAGAACCATTTTATGACATTTGATATATGGGAATTTGAATAAAGACAGGCAAAAAGCTGCATTTTCCTAGTGTGGCAAGTGAGAAGTGTTACAGGAATGCATCATTAAAAACAAACAAACAAACAAACCAACCAACCAACAACAGTCAGGCTGATTAAAGAGCACAGATCTTGTTTTTCGTATCTGTTATTGGATGCACTTACGCAATATGAAAAACACGGCCTGACCAAACTCAAGACCAACAACAAACTCTTTGAACTAATTACAGAAAAAGAAAGCAAGCTCAGCTTAGCGTCCTGTCTCTTGCTGGAGCTCATACACTGTTACAGGATGAAGGGTACTATTTATGGCTTGCACTTCTTTTCCAGTCATTAAGTGTTGACTGAGAACTGGTTTGTCTGAGCTGGTTTTTCCCCACCAATCCTTTCTTAAACCATACAACTACCCAGAGCGGCATGTGGTGCACTCCAAACCTCACAGACCAGTCTGAATTCTTTCCGTAACAAAACAAAAGCTTGCATCTTTGAATTTATGACACAAAGCTTCTGCTTTTTGTACATGACCTGTTACCTCCTTGGTCTCTGTGGAATTAATGGGCTTGGCCTCATTAAAGCCAGAGTAGGCATGCAGGTAACAGTGTTCGTAATGCCATCATCCAGAAGAAATTAATTTCTAGACACTATATCACTCTATTTCGTCTGTTTGTTTGTTACAAGAGAAAGCAAATTCAGGGATTAACCAGGACATATTTTCTGTGTCCACTAAATGGGGCACATTTTGTATGTCCTCTCAATGTACTTTGCTCATTCCAATACAGGCATTGCACTATACAAAACCCCCATGTTTGTTACTAAATGGCAAGGTTTATTTTGAAAATGCAATTAGCATGTAATATCTTGGAAGATGAACAGCTATCGTAAATACAAGCACCATAGCTCTTCTGCTCCTGTATTTGTTTTACAAGAAAATACACACAGCACTAAACTGTGTAACTTCCATAAAAGGTGCTGTCACTAATTTAGAAAGACAATGCCTCAACAAATTAGCATTTCAGATCCACATACATGTGCATGCATGGTTGTAAGAACTCAAAACAAGGTCCAGAGAGCCCTGTAACATGAAATGCTCTTGATCCCCTTCAACTGTGCTTCGAACTATGCAAAGTACCTGTTTTGTCATGCTGCTCTATGCTCAGCTCCTCTGCCTCAGCTCCATAAGGCAGGCCACCAGTATTCCCTAATCAGTTGTGTGTTAGTAAGCCTTGTGAGCTCATTTACATCACTGGACACCAATACAATAGGAAATGAACATATTGATTTCACTCAGATCCCTGGGCAGCTGCCAGTTACCAACAGATCTCAGCTGAGTTTGAAAACAGCAATGCTCTTGATTGCAAAATGACTTTTTCCCTGCTACTGCCCTCCCCATGCTCAATTCTGATCAATATGTCATTCTGATTCATACACACATCTTCCTCAGGAGGCTTTGAACCAACTAAGTACAACTGCAAGCTCAAAGAAAATGATGGCATTTATTTTTTATGTTGCAAACTAATTCTACATATCCCCTTTCTCAGGATTCATGTAAAAGCTGACTCTTTTATTGAAAGGCCCTATAAAAGTGAGGTAAAGTACAAAATTAGAAAGGTAGCTCTAGTAGAAATGACAGAAGATGAAACTCATTGCATATCACACCTTAAAGAACACATGGGAATTTGTTTAAACAAGACATAAGTGAGTTTCCTAGCGGCAAGGAATTTAATGCTAAAATCTATCAGAACTAATGTGTGTCCCATGACTTTTACACTCAGCAGTTACAGTATAAATCAGCTCCATTTCACTGTAACTGCTCCAAAACCAAATGTTTATTATGAACATACATACAGCACAGAATAGCCAGAAAGTCGCTCCTATTCCAACCAAAGCTAGACCAAGCGGAGGCAATTCCTTTTTTTTTTTTTTTTTTTTTTTTGGTTTGGTTTGGGTTTTTTTTTTGAGATTAGCTTCATAAATTATCTTTCAGTTTCGTCTCTAAACTTTTCAATTTCATATGTACTAACATCACTTAACTACATGGTGGCTTTTGCCCATCTATACGCTGACATTTCTGGATAAGGCTGCAACATCTCACCTCCTATCTTCCAACAGGAAGGAGTGGAGGGCAGCAAAACCTATCTCTAATGCTTAAGCTTCCTGGACCAGGCTGGCTACAAGCACAGCTAGGATCATAATCCGTACCCTCTTTCAACCACACATAATAAGTCTTTATTCAGCAAATAGCAAAGTCGTTTCACACCATGCCAAAGGTCAGCTTTTGCTGTATTAATAGCTGCTCTGGGAGGATCACTGTTGTGCTAGCCTACATTTTTTCCAGGGCCTGGAGATGCAATTTCCTACAATCTGCAGGCAATTTCCCACCAATTTTCTTGGGGAGCTAATAGGCTGTGACAGGAGATGGAGCTAGCAAGCAGCAGGTGGCTTCAGAAAAGACAAATTGCATCTCTGCCACCTAACTGGGCAATCTAGAAAGACAGTTTATAGCTTTGTAGTATTATTGGGGCCCATGCTAACAGCAAATCATTCAAGCTGCTATCTGATTTTCATATTCTTTTCCTTCTGAATTTGTTATCACCACATACCACTTTGTAGCACTTTTTCTACAAATGACAGTTAAACACAGATCATGTATGATTACTAGTTTAACTGCCTTTTAACTAGACAATCCTTGCTAAATGCTATTCACATAAGAAACAGGGAAATATACAGCCTCACTGCCAAACACAGTGATATTTTTGATTATTTTCATACTTGTCAACGTACAAAGCAGATGCCTACAGAAAGGGATTGATTTGTAGGCTAAATTCAAATGAATCACACAGTGCAAAATATGGTAGCATTTTAAAAAGCCACTACAGTGACCACACCTACTGTGATAAGAAAGTCTTACCGATCATATCTTGTACAAAATAAAAGCATTACAAAAAGCCAAATCTGACTAGTAAGTTCTCCCTCCACTCTAGCACTGCTTGCAACCTAAAAAGTTAAACTGAACAGTTTATGTTCAGTTCAAAACCATCCATACAACCCTTCACTTTGCAGATTTAAAATTATGTACTTATTAAAACTAGTACAGCTCTAAGAATGTATCACCATATCCACTTCTATAGAAATGAAACTGATTTAAAGCTGCTAACCCTCACCTAAGATATATTAAAAAAAATACTTAAAGGAAATTGTTCAAAGGCACATAACACTAGCAACTATTGCAAGTTTTATCTGTCACTGTACTTCCCCTTACTATTACAGCAAATCCAGGGGATAAATACTGTAAACACATTCTATTACAGAACCCTGTATATCTGTATGTTTTTCTTCCAAATATAGAAGAACAAGTTTCTGAAGGCATGGAGATTAGAAACAACCAACAATATTCATGTAATCATTATAATTAGCACAATTTGTAAGGTTAATATTTTCCCCTCCCCCCCCCCCCCCCCCCAATAAGAATAAATTAGGTAGAGTAAAAACAATCCCATCTAAGTTATTGCTGGGATCACTGGGAGACAAAATTAGTACTGAGATGTATAAAATTTTAGTATAATTCAACCCTAAGGATTTTTTTTAATTACTTAAGTAATGAAAAAATGTAAAATTACAGTGAACAAAGTGTTGAAATATTCTAACATGCATTTTGAAAGTTTCACATTTAAACCACTTGTCATTAATATCCCCATTTCATATTTGTGGTTTTTAATAAGTTACAGCTAGATAAAATACTGAAGAACCAGGCAGAATTTATAAATAGAGTACCAGGTCAATAACTTGCACTCAACAAAGAAGAGTGTCTACATAAACAGATAAAAAAGCTATGAAAACCATTCAAAAAACAGAAGTACTTCCTTAAACAGATTCACTGATAAAACCACAAAAGAATATCAGGACTTGAGAACCTTGAATTTAACAAATGAAAATTAATGATTTCTCTATACAAGTCTACAAATTTCTTGAAGTACACATTCAAAAACTCAATTATATCATTGATTAGCAAATATTCAATCAACTGCTGTCAGAAATACACATCTCACAATTAACAATCAGAAAGACAGAGAAAGGTAGAAGCATTATGTATGTATAACGCATTAAAACATCTCTAGAGAACTAATACATATTCAGGAGGAGACACAGGGGAGCACAGCAGTAAACTGGTCCCTGTATGAAAAGGAAACTTACTCTAGGAAGTAAATTTAATGTGGCCACAAAAGTTGAATCACTCCAAAGTTTTGTTGCATGCATGGCATGCTAAGCAAACACCAAACTGACATTAAGGACATTTACATACTTAACAGCAGTGTTTGGTTGATTCATCAACAATCAAAAATATTTCGCATTTGTGAAGCCATCAGATTGTATATTTACTTGAAACCTAATTTAAGAAAATACTCAGGTCCAACTGCTGATTATTTTTTAAGAAAAAAGGGTAAGCTTTGTTGGTCTTCAAAAGATCTTGCTACAGCAAACCACAGAGTAAGAGTTCTTAGTTTATCATAAATGCAGCCAATTTTTAAAGTAATGGGGTAATCCACTATGGATTGCAGTAAGGAAGTGGGACAAAGACTGTAAAATGAACAGATGGATTTTATTTTAAACGAATTAGGCTCACTACCAGGAAAATAACAAGTGATTTCTAAGTTTCCCAATGCTATGGGTTAACTTCCATTTATGACCCCTTCATTCTGCTTGTTTACTCATTTAAGCTATCATTAAAATCAGTCCTTGAAGGAAACCCAGTATTTATTATTTGCAGTTAAAAGCCACCATCTCCATTTTCTATGCTAATGTCAGAGTATACAAAAGGGATAATGGTAACAGCATGTTTGATTACTTAATCTCCAAACTGTGTGTTATCTTCTAATTCATTCTTGGCAGAAAACAGAGATAGAAACAAGGTCCAAGAGATACTATACCTTTGTACTATGAACATGGCAAAGAATCCTTGCCAAGCTCTACACAGCAGCAACTACCTAATACTTCTTGTAGCATCTCTTCTATGAATCAAGACACCCTTAGTGTGGGCAAGATCACATGTGAAATTTTAGGAGAGGAGAAATCTCAAAAAATTAAGTTTTACCTCAGAAGCCACCACAGAATTTTTCTATGCAGAGCCAAGTACACCAACCAGCAATTCTATAAACAACAGAAGTATGAGTATGGAACAATTATGCTATCTTATCACAGGATGCTTGCTTTACTAAGGGAAATTATTACAACATACACTGGCTGATGTTATCTACACAGCTATCCACTAAAAGATTCCGTCAGATTTTCCTGTAGTTTATTTATCACCAACAGACTTGCTAACAACAGAATTCTTACTAATGCATGAGCCAGAAAGGGCACAGATTGTTCAGCTTCTAGGAGTGAACTATGGGACCTGGCAATAAGTAACATGAGGGGAAAAAAACCAAAACTCTGCTCAGATTTGAAAATCATAACTAACGTTGGTTCCCACACCACCATTTTTTTGGCATTCAGTTTTCTGAGAACAGCACTTTAGCTCCAGGAAAACACAAATGCAGCGCTCTCAGGAATTAATATAACGTATAAGGAATTCTTTTGTTTTGAGATACAGCATCTTTAAGAACATTCTGCCCTCTGAAAACAATTATTCATTCTTTCTTTTTATTTCTTTGTGTTTTCTTGTATTTAATTTATAGATTTTTTTAAAAAGTTATGTAATAAGAAAAAAAAATAAACTAAAAAAAACCCAAACCACACCCATGTGCTTATGGTTGTTCAAAAGCCCAGCTTTTGCTGTTTTAGAAAGTTTTAAATGCGTGTTTGAGCTCTCCTATATAGCTGAACAGAAATTCTGAGTAAACATCTCAGAAATATCAGTAAGCTAGACCCACAGGGCAGATTTTAAAAGGACCCAGTTCTTACATGTAGCAAAATCTACCACATTGCACTAAGCACTTAAGCTGCAATTGGACGTTTGGGAGCACATTGCTGAAAATGGGATTATCAATTGCTGGAAAGCTGATCTTGAGCTACAAAAATATTAGGTAATGGGAAATGTTGAGCACTGGCTGTAATTTAACTGTTTCTCTTAGGATTAGATGACTGCTTATAGATGTGAAAGAAATGCCCACTTCCAGCTCCAACATACAGCTCAGGTGTCCTTGGAATTACTATGGAGAAACATCTGAACAACTTTATGGAGAAATAGAATCCGTGAAATTGCACACTGGAATCTTATTTCAGATTGATTTTGTAGATTACATGTTAGACTACCCCTAAAATGTATGTATGTGTATGTTCCTATTCTCCCTCATCCCTCCATGTATTCCCTGCCATGAACTCTTTCTTTCATTCTGGTGTTCATGTTCATCAGGTCCTTCTCTGAGCTTCATCTTTCCCATTCAGTAATAAAACACCTCTCTGGCAGGACACCATGACTCAAGTCTTGTATAGATGTACATTCTCACATTCTTTCTATGTACTTGTGGTGAGGAAAAAAAGATAAAATCCTTCAACAGCACAGTTGGAGTGAGTCCAGCTTCTCCAGTGAAGTGGCTTAAAGGAGTAAACACTTTAGCAGTAGTGCGAAATTTGAATTCAGTACTATTATTTAGCCTGAAAATATTAAAAACCACCTTTCTTAATCACTAGAATGGTGGAACCTCCCCATTTACTCAAAATTGCACCAATATAATAGAAAATATGAAGTACTACTCTAAGTAGATTGCATGATCTACAGGCTAATAAGTGGAGCAGTCTTTCCACAGAAAAAAAAAAGCCAAAATACACCACTGAAAAAAACCTACTTTGTCAATCTAGGCTTAAGTTACTTCAGTAACTTAAACACTTGAAAATTCTGCCTGCATCACCAATGCAAAGTTCTGACAGAAAAATTATGGTCAATCATTTATACACAAAAGTATGCATGTGACTAGATGACAGATTCTACTTTGATTTTTATATTAAAAACTACTTCTATTTTAACAGTTTATGAACTTGATATTCATTTGGTGCTCCCTCTTCCCTTTAAAGGAACAAAAGCTTCTGGAATGCCAAATGAGTCTAAAAGAATTAATGCAGATGAAAATTCTCTTTCAAGAACCAGCAGCTTGTGGATTGATGTGGGGAACTATCTTTGCTTGGAACTATAATCAAAAAGAGGCACTCCGACACACTGACAAATGCATTGTGTGGAATATCATCATGATTTTCTGCACAACTGATTTATAAAAGGTTATGCCTACTGCACATATACAAAATATACATATTAGAGCTGGCTAAGGATTTTGTTCAGTTGAATTGATATTACCACAAACCAACCCTTCATTAGTTATTGTTGCACTAACATCCAATATGTAATTTGTGAGGACTCCCAGCTTGTAGCTGGCACTAGTGTCTGCCAGTGGCACTCAGACTGAATACTGAGGGCCACCCAGCAAACAAAGACTGTCCCAGAAAGGGGCTAATCAAAGGAATCATTTAGGATTGTAATTAAATTGGGGGAAAAATTAATTACCTACACCATAATTACTGCTGTACCTCTTTCTTCCATGTGCTTTTCCCAGTGCCTTGTCTGTATATTGCTGGTCTGGGTTGGTCTGTTTCTTCATTCAATATGCAATTATTTCCACCCACTACTTTTACACACGGTTGTAAGAACTTACAGAAGTTTTAAGCTCTACAAGTTTTAAATCTTGTGTGCAATAGTGTAGACAAACATGCCAAGATTTCACCAAATGTATCTTTCCATTAAAAATCACACCTGCTGGTGGAATAAGCAGACGACATAAGAAACTGAGAGGACTACTGTATGATGCATCCCCAAGTTTTCAGACCCCGGGCTTAAAGCAGATATTATTTTGGGAAAAAAAGTAATTTCTTAATTACAACCAAGAAACACATGATACAAACATTATTAAATTCATTCACATGTATAAAAAATGTCCAATTCCATAACTGCTCTGACTCACCGTGCATTCTGGAAGCTAACGAGGCACAATATTTAATGATTTTCCTTACACTATAGTTTTGAACCTCCTGGCTGCCAAGAATGTGGTCTTACTAATATGGTTGTTAGTATGCCATAACTTATAGCAGATCCATTATATATGTGTATATATATTTTTAACAATTAAATGAATGTGTTAGAATACTTGCTTTCTTGGTTCCTCTAATAATTTTTAGGAATTGCAAAATAATACCAATAAAGTAAAAGCCAGGGTTATAGTAGTTTGGAAGAAATTCAAATGTTCCTAACTACAGCAAATTTGCCAGTGCTACTAAACAAAGTCAATGATCATCACTGGCAGAGTCAGACATTCAGAAAAGCTTCAATATGAAAACAGGGTCAGCGTGAAAATTAAGTAACCTAGTACATACTCTTTTTTTAAAACTTCTCCTTTATAAAATGGCATAGCATGCCACAGTATTTCAACGTAGCAAACAATTACTTCTTTGAAAAGCCTGATGATTCTGCTTTTTGCCTCACTATGTGTGAGAGGAAAATGACCATTACCTATGCTGGTCTGTCATTTCCATACAGATGGATATTCACAACACAGCAATAGACAAAGATATAGATACATGTGGATAGAACACTAATTTTAAATGTCTAGAAGAGCAGATTATCCTGAACGGTTAACATTTTACATTCCAAATGCAAAGTTAATGTATTAAGGCTATTACAATTCTAGGTCCTATAAAATAGTTTCAGTAGAATGGTCATGTAAATTGAAAAGAAAACTGATATCTCTTCAGACTGAAAATTGAGAGAAAATTTGCCCCCAGATGAGAAATTCCCTACTCGGTCAATGCATCCATCAGTCAAACTTGTTTCTCCCTAGTTATGTCTCTTTGAAAGAGCAGGGATATAGTTCATTGTGAAATGCTAGCAAAATGAAAAAGCACCTCTTCACGGATATGTCTTAACCTGTCTGCCAGTTTGTGTAATCTGAATTATTTGTTTAAAGAGATCGGGCTTTTCATCTGTACTCTCCATTAGCAACAGAAACACTAATTAAGTTACAGAATGAAGGAAATGTATGGCCCTCACTGGTGCAATAGGTAGGTTTGTCTAGCACACAGTGATAGAACTTGTTAATCTAAAAAAAACCATAGAATAAAACGTACACATTCTCTCCTTATCCATTTCTTTTGAGTACATCAAGAAAAATTGATTTGAAGATGCATAGCTTTGGTAACTGGCTGCTTAGCATGGCTCTTCAAAGGTCACACACTGATGCAACAGTGGAAAGGACTCAAAAATTGCTCAGTATGAATACATAGAGCCTATAGACCTGTGTAACAAGGGACACTCAGGAAAATTAAGTCTAATTAACTTGTACAGTGGATTAGTTAAAAATCAAAATACTCCTTTGTCATTACTCTCACAAGAAATTAAGAAGCGAGTTTAACTTAGATTAATTCATTTCACTTGCAGCCCTGCAAGTATTTAACATTGTTTAAGTGATCCCCTGTAAAAGTCACACTTTTGGTAATTTAATTAAATTTACCTGAGTATCTAAGTATAGACAAGACATTAAAAAGGAAATGTTCATTAACTACCACTTCTCTGTAAAATACGAAGGATGCAACTTATCTAGCTTTGTTTAATCACAGACATCCTCAGTTAATGAATAAAGACTCTGATGTACTCTAGTTGAAATGTAGTCTTTCATGAATTCTGTTCAGCTGGGAGAGAAAGGAGAGGGAAGTCATCTCTTCTTCTAGAGAAATGACCAAGTGAGTTATGATCAGGCACATATTACTGTATCTGCCAAAGAACATATACATGGGACATCAGAATAAACTTAAAATAAACTGCACAAGTTTATGAAATGTTCAAATTTTATATTTACACTATAATTAGTACAAAATTGCCTTTTAAGTTTTCTGTAGCACAAGACAGTATCTACTGGACTTGATACCCTAATATGTCAAAACGACTACTTTGCAGTATGATAAAGGAATCTAGGAAGAGTTATAAAGAATAAGACACCATTTTCAAACTATACATAGTGTTTTCTTTTGCTTCTAAAAAGGTACTTATATCCCCAAAAGGTTTTTAATTTTAAATAAGCAGGTTGGGCAGGGAGGGGGCAGAGGGGGATGGGACTGGTTGTTGGTACTAAAGCCTTTACTGTAATAAACTAAATATATTTACAATTTATACAAATGTTTGACCTTCAACAAAAATACAAAAACATATCAGAAGATGCAAAACCAGGAAACAGGTTCATCTGAGACACCACTGCTCTACACAGGACAGAATGCAACTTGAACTGCAAGGAACAGAAAGGTATTTATCCCCCATATTCAGGCAATGAGAACAATTTGCGTGAGGTCACAAAGAAAGAAAAAAATAAAAGGCTCCAACATTCTTCAGTAGACTCGGCTTTTAAAAAACTATGTCAAAAACCTAGGCTACATCTGTCCATCTTGCCTCTGTGTTCCGTTTGGTCCACGTAGCCACTATTTAGTTGCTGGATGTTGCCTTCTATTTTGAAAAATCGGAGTAGTTTCATGGCAAGGTCTGGAACCTCAGTATTTTTGTTCCTTTTTAAAAGGCAAAACCTTTCTACTTCTACAAATAAGAACAATTTTGGCCCAGTTCAACTTCTAAAAGTTATATCCCCATCATATTTTTCAGTAGATAACTTCATAGACTGTAGCCTTTTTGTCTCCAGAGCCAGTGACTATGTACTTATCATCCACAGAGATGTCACAGCTAAGCACTGATGAAGATTCTTTGGACTAGAAGAAAAATAGAAATATATTACTTCATTAAAAAAAGTTTGTTACCCTCATCTCAGAATCCCGTTTTGGGTAGATCACATAGGTGAAGATATCCAAGTCCACTCTTGGGACTCTGGGTGTTCTAGTTTTTTCTTTAAAAGCATCATCATCCTCACCTGGAAGATACTGGCTCCATAAGGAGTTCTCCATGCATTAAGAAGATTATCTTTCCCAGTACTCACAAACCATTTACCTATAATATAAAACAGGACTATGAAAACATATGAAACAGACTTCTGACAGATTTTGGGTTTTTGACTCACATCTATGAAATCTGTTAACAAGTTACCATTACAAAAGCTCTCACCACTAATCGATATAGTACTTTTGCTTACAATCAACATGGACACACATGCTTTTGCAGTATGTTACGTACACAGTCTAGGGATTTCCTAGTAAGTAAAAACAGCTTTTTTTACACACAAATCAATCCTCACAGCAGTCTTTAGATGAACGGATGGTTGTCTGTCGATAAGTACGTTTGAATTCATAAAGCAAAGATATTTATTTCTAACTTCGGAAACTGAGAAAATAAGTTTTGATTATCAAATGATCTATGAATATGTAATAACTAATCAGCAAGGCATGAACTAGAGCCCTGACCTCCAGTTCTGTGTTCAGGGCAACTTACCACAGTAAGCAAACTTGAGTGACAAGACACAACTCTCATGAAGGTGCAGTTGATATTTGTCTGGTTTATTTACATGTAGCACTTCTACATTGCTGCTTTCCATTCCCACAGCTAGCCATTCACCAGTAGGACAATAACCAAGGGAAAATATCTGAAAATTAAACCACATTTACTTTTTTTTTTCCTTTTTTTTTTTCCTACAGTGGTTAATTAATTGGGAGTGGGAGAGAGAGAAGAGTCAAGTAAAATTCACACAGTTCAATAGCAAGACTACTGTTCAAAATTCAAGTGACCCAATAACCCCTGTTCCCTATTAAGCTAGAAAAATAGGATGAGAGTAGTGTCAAGTTATCGTTTTGTTCTGGAAGCTAAAGATATGAAAGCTCCAAAATACTGTGTTGTGAGCAGCCAAAAGGAAGAGAGGGAACAATTTGCCAGTTGCACTAGGCTCTATCTCAGCTTTCATCCTACATGTGTCCCCCCCCCGACCCCACCCCACAAGCTGTAGGAAAATCCAGTTACCTGTGATGTGAAGTCATGCTGTTGTAGCTGTCTTCCCTCTCTCAAGTCCCAGGATCTGACAGTGTTATCCAAACCTCCTGTCCAGAGCTTGGTACCATCATTAGAAATGTCAATACAGCTGGCTCCATCTGTGTGGCCCTGGAATTGCCTGATAAAACAAACGAGATTGAATAATGATTTCCTGCCAGAGCTCAAGGTAAACACTGTTGTGGTGTTAGTTTTGGACTCTGCACATGTGTGTCATCTCTTCTGTGTCTGCTGATGGGCAAAAATCAGCCCCTCCCTCTTACTGAGCAAGAAATACAACAGTATTACAAAAACATTTTCCAGATGCTAGAGAAATGATTGCATCATGGCTAGCTGAACAAAGTCAAATATTTCCTATCAGGTTTTGGAAAGAAAAAAAAAAAAACCAAACAAGTTTTCACAAACTTTTGAAAACGTTAAAGTACAGTAACTATAGTGAAAAGCACTAAGGAGAACACAGATTAAAACAGATGCTGAGGGAACAAAACTCCTCCACTTTCAGAAAACAGCTTCTGTATTTTTCTTTGGCTGCAAGTTAAGGTGATAAACAATAAGGAGAGATATTAATAGGAAGGGATCCAGACAGAGATCCGGATAGTTAAACACAAGCATAGCTGAGTCAGCAAAGTTGCATTCTCCGTAGGAGATCACAAAATCTAAATGGTGCAGTTTGTTTAGAAACTTTATCATTAGCAGTTCTCAGCTTTCAGCAATAGAAGGTCATCTTAAGTTTTCCTTAATCCTTTGGCAAAAGCCTTCTGAGGCTCCTGCATTTTTCATCAGCAATTAGCTTTAGGAAAGTCCTATGCCTTAATGTGAAAGGTGGAGGGTAGGGGCAAAAAGGCAACTAGCCTGGGAACGAAGGGTATGAATTACTAAGAGCTGCCACAGAAAGGACACGGGGCATATTTTATTTTGTAGCTCTGGTCTCAAAATGCCATGTATTATTAATTAGCGAGATCCGCCAGCAAGCGGTGGGAACACCTACAGCAAACATTCAAAAGGCATGACAGTCATAAATGGAGAGACTGAACCTCTACAGAGACTAAGCATGCATAGGACAAACTGAAGATTTTGTATAATTAAAATCTTCTCTGTTGACCTAAAAGTTCTACAGAAAGTAAAATTTGCATGCACATTAATATGGCTCTCTGCGCACTAGGCCAATTATTGATATACAGGGAATTCAACTGAAACACAGCAGACTAAGCAGATTCTACAGTGTTTGTGTTCAGAGCTTTTAAAATATCAGTCTTTCCCAATTCAGGCTCTCTCTTCTTATAATATTGTAAGCCACCACTACTTTGGTAAACATAACCCAAAATTTATCTTCTAGTAAACCCCGCAGCTAGTTGCTAAGAGCCATTTCACACATGACCTTATCTTTCTCTGTCATAGCATTAATGCTGAATATTGACTTGACAGACACTTTAATTTTCTACTAATATATTAATTAATCAAAGGCCTAACAAAATATTTCAAAAGTAATTTACATGGCAATCTATTTACTATGCTCCTTGTATACCCATTCTAAGTTTTAGAGATCAAATTCCCCCAAAAAACTCAAATACCTTTCTCCCATGAATGACCGAACAGTCCTTTATGCTTTCCTACAAAACTGAAGGGATCCATCCTTTCAACCACTTCTGTAAGATTAATTTTATTACTTATTATGACTAAGTAAGAACTGAAAATTCTCTTTGTTACTTGTTTCCTTAAGTCAAAGGAAAAGAATGAACCTCAAAGAGTTCCCTAAAAGGCATGTTCAGTCTACATCAGTCACAAACCGGCAGAAACACTGCTTGTAGAAACTTGCAGAAAAATCCCAACTAACCAAAACCTACAGGAACTTTTACAATGACTGCACTAAGTTATGGACCAATTCTTTAGTCCCTGAAAGTGCATCTTCTAAGACTAGGTTGAAGCTACCAAAACTAGTTTCTGCCCAACTTGGGTGCAAACTGCGTTCTTTGGATAAGAAATGCTATTTACTTTGCTGTCGTGAACCAATTCAGGGAGATAAATATTTATGTAGCTGTCCAAAGAGTAACTTCTATTAAAGTTTTCTGTAAACAAGTAATGACTCACCTGACCAATGTCTGATTGTGCAGATCCCACACTGCAATGTTCCCATCACTGCAGCAGGAAAAGCACACCTTGGAATCAGGGCTGATAGCCAGGGCATAGCAGGCAGGGGCTGAGGATGTCAGCTCTGCTTTGATGCGAGGAGTTGGTGCTGCCAGGTCCCAAATGGATAACGTGCTGGCTTCCCCGCCAACAATCAGGGTGCATCCATCAGGCAGCAATTTACAGGAGCGGATGTAGTTATCTCTGTTCTGTACAACACAAATCACCCCGGTTATGTTAATATATGCCTGCCAATAATGACCACTAATATGATTCTGACTGCATCCAAGTTTTAAAAAGTATGCTTCTCTTCCCATTACCAAAGTACTGAAGAGGAACCAGCAGATCCCAAAAGGTTTCAAACACCTAGCTCTCATCACTAACCAGAAACTGCAGCTGCAGAAATTAAACTGCAGACTCCTGTTGCCACAGTCTACTGTTTTAAACTGACAAATGGCAAATCTTCCATCTCATTACACAAAAACAGAGCCAAAGTAAGGTTGCATTTCTGCAAGGGCACTCCATCAGCTAAGGTCACCAACAATAGAAATATTAAAGCAAATGACCTTTCATTTGGCATTTAGGCAACACCCTATGAAAATGCAGTTCAAGTCTCATGCCCTTCAGGTTTTAGAGTTCTCTTTCAAATACTATTTTGCGTTCGCTATTTCAAAGTTAAAATATTAAGTATTCCCACACCAGTCCTGGATTTATGTTGGTCCTTCTTTGTTCAACATTATTCTTATTGCACTTGTATTATTAGTTTCACATTTGTGATACTATTGCTGACTGAAAGGTACTTAAAGGGGATTTAGAGGTGGAAAACTTTTCAGCCTTCACTTATTACAGGCTAGACTCCTTAAGTGTATTGGATGTCTACTTCTCTGTAACAGCTGCCATATTAACATGGTAACAGTACTTTAGGAAATGGAGGGTTAAGATCTGTAACTCAAAACATACAAAAAACCACTGCCAGAAGTAATCAACAGCATTACTACTACTACTATTTTTTTATTATTATTCACAGCACAGGAACAGTAAGTCGTGCTGTGGAATTGCTGGCTTAGTTAGCCATTGCTGCTCCACAACTAAAATGAAAGGAGCTAGGACTGTGCATCCAAACACATACCTGCCACAGAATATAATAGAATGCATATGCAACCATACTTTTACTATCAGACAACTAACATAAGGGTAGCAGTAAATAAAGTGTAAAGGCTAAAAAAATGAAACTAAAACAAAAACCCCACCACTTTTAATTGAGTCAACAGGGAAGACAGAATTATTTTCATTCAGAATATGTATTACTGCGCTTTACAACATTAAGTCTTCTCAGTTAACATTTCACAAATGTCGATGCCACTCCTAATATGAGAAGCATCTTTTATTATGCCATTAATTTTTTTGAGTTAGCTTTCCAGCTACCTATACTATCACACTCAGTCTCTTTTGTATCCCACAGATGTAAAAACAACCAACCAAAATGTGTAACTTGTGAATCACCAACAAAGCACAGCAAGGTGTAAAAGTGATATTGGTACCTTGCCACATTATTTTATTACGTGGTTGCTACTCTTCTACAAAAAAAACAAACGTTGTCACTCCTGGTGTAAGTGAAACACCTAGGAAGGTTCTGTGCAGCCTTGCATAAGGCAGGCTACATTCCTTTTAACCTCAGGCACAAAAATCATCAGCATGATTAGAAGGTTAAAAAAAAAAAGGGAGAGAAAAAAGTCATGTACACTCTCTACACAGAAATCTTACCTAATCTGTTATCTGACCCTTATTGATCTTATTTATCCCTAAACAAACCAGGACTCTTCTCTGTATCTCCATCTGTTAGGTGTTTAAAAAAAAAACCAAAACCAAAAAAAGTGTCAGCTAAATACATAAAGCAGGAAACAGAACCGCCTGCTCTTTCCTTGTAATATGAATGAAAGCCAGACAAGGACAGCTATTTCCTTACTGAGTCTCCAAAGAGAAGCTACCCTTGTGCACAAGTTCCTATTCACCTACCAGGCAGTCCAGCTGAGACACAGGGCTTTTGTTGCCAGGCTGGCTGATGTCCCAGACTTTCACGCACCCCTTCCCACCCGTGTACACATGTCTCGTGGGGTTGCTGATGGTAACCGCACACACAACTTCCCCGTGGTTCAGAGTGTTGATCTGACGGGCATGGCGAGGGATTCCTGGACCAATGAGGGCATCAGGAGGGAAAGGAACCGGCTGCATCTGACCATCTGCAGTAACATGAAAGGAGTAGGCTCTTTTGGGGAAGGGAAAGAAGAGAGAAGACAAAAATGTATCAGCCAGTTACAGCACAATAATGGCAGAAAAACAAAGTATTTTTTTATTTGATTCCTTTGGTAATCTTTCTTATGCAAGTCAGAGCTACAGTGTTAAGCAATGCAAGCGGACGAAACCTCACAGGGAAGCAAGGATTCACAATAGATATTTTCAGTTTGCCTCACCTAAAGCATTTGTGCAGTGGGGAAGCATGTTCAATGGTACCCTTAACTCTACGGACCAAGGTCATGGCTGCTATCTTTCAGTCACCTGGATAATCAAAAGATCTTTCAGCCCCTGGGTTTTAGCCAGTAGTTCCAAGTCTGCGCACCACAAGTCCTGTAGCAGCAATCCCTCACCAGACACTACTCTTTCAGCCTTCTTTCATGAGGCTTGCACCTGTTGCCTTGCAGCTGCACTAGCCAAAGTTCAACTTTTGCTCCATTTCTGCACCTTATCTTTACACACCGCAACACCTGATGGGCTCACAGGCCTCTTTCTATCTGGTTAGGTAGTGCTTTAAACAGAAAATAGAAACATTCAGACTGGTTGCACACACCTTTCATCAGAAAGCTGACTATCTTCTCATGATTACTTTTTCTTGAATAAGTATTTTGGAAAAGCTGAAAGGCTGTTTCCCAGGTAGCTGTGCCACTTCTGTAACACTTTTTATTTGTAATCAGTTCGTGATTTCAAGTACATGGAAACTGAGGGCTGAGGAAATGAATCCGAGCACTGAATAAAAATGCTTGTCCTTGGGGAAAGTACACAGAATTATTTCCTCATGTTCACTGCAATGTGTAAAGTCAGGTCTACTCAAGGACCAGAGCACAAACAGCAGCTAATAAACCTTTATTTTCCTATATTCAGGTGCAGGGGGGGTCTTTTTTTGTTTAAATAATAACAAAAATACTACTGCAAAACATTGATTTTTATTACACTGCTGAGCTCCTTTTTTGCTTCTTCTGTTTTAAGCACATCCATAGCTCACATTTTTGATGATGCTGTTACATTAACAGTAATCTTCAAGAGGCCAAGTGAGACAAGTACTGTGGGGTTTTTTTACTAATAAGCTACTGTCTCCCTAGTTAGAGCTTTATTTTTCTAACATATTCTTGTGTTCAGAACTGCCCTTTCTCTTCCAAATGAACTTTCTTCCTCAGAAATCTTCAGTCACTTTAGCTTAAGTATTAGTATTGCATCCCTCTTCCAAGGACCCAACAACAGATAATTCAATTTAAACTTCCATTCCAGGCTCTGAGCTAGTATTTTCGAAGTATTTTATTGCATGTTTCCAAGTATTGGACAGTTTGAAAGGAAGGAACAAGCAAGATGCCTGGATCCATAACAGACATCACAAAACAACTGAATACGCCCAGGAGCAGACCAGAAGATACTCCTTTTAAAAAAAGTGAGAAGTGGAGAGGTGAAAGAACTCTAAAGTTCTTTCATACAGAAGGTAACAGTAAACAGTCACCCCATGCAGTATCACAGTTTTCTCAGAAGGGAAGGATCATAACTCGTTAACAGTAACTGCAATTAAACAAAGAAGAAATTAATAGTGCATATACATGTGATTCCTGTGCCTCAATCATGTTTCATGCTTGGACATGTGAGTTGAAAGTCTGTTCAACGAACACACAAAAATGGAGGATAAGCAAGTGCAAAAGATGACAGATCTTTCTTGCCACAGAAGTGTTAGAAAAGGGAAATGCAAGGTAAGAAAGTTAAAAAGCACAGAGTTCACTCCCTTACAAGCGTACAAGATGCACAGTACATCAAATGTATTCCTTCCCATATGATCCTTTCTCTTTTTTTGTATGAACAATTACAGCAATGATAAAGGCTTAAATAGAAATCTATATAATTTCTGTGAAGAGGAGTAGAGACACTACTGTCCCAAAGTAGCTATTCACTAAACAGATGAGCCACAGGATGGGAGAGGAAGCAGGAGTGTCAACAAGACTGCTCAAGGTTCAGGTTCAGGTATGGAATCCAACTAAAGAGTCACAGCGCTTAAGAAGCTGAAGCTGCGTCCCATCATGGGTTCCAGATCAAAGTCAATTGCAGAGTAATTTTTAGCACACAGAACTGCACAACTCTGAAGTGACAGCCTGCCCTTGCTTTTATCATAGTCAGAAGAAAAACAATTAAGCAAGTATTAAATTTTTTTCCTAGCATGTTTAAGATTAATAATCCATTTGTACAAGACTTTTTTTTTTTTTAAACAAAAGATTATAGTGTAAAAGTTCTGTTCAGTTCAAAATATCTAAATAACTGGGTGTTCTGAAATGCTTCTGCACATACACACAGCTTCTCGGTTCTTGCTGAGATGGGGTGGGACAAAGACAATAGGAACATTTTTCAAGTGCTTCATGCATACTGTGGAACTACGATGACTCTTCTGCTCTGAAATGCCAGACTTACTCAGTGTACTTTTAATGCTATAGAATTTTACCAGTCTGCCCGTGTTTGAAGCACAGTTATATAGATAATAAGAGCAGTCTCTTTTTTACCATCATGAGCAGACATTTGCTTCCAAGACTGGTTGGTCAGGACTCAGGATGACTGAGTTTGAGAGCCTAACAAACAAACCAGCCGACAGTCTCTTACAAGCCAAGACAGCTTTTTCTACAGTGCAAGTTATCAGCAATCCACTGTGTAAAGAAATGGCTACACATTGCCAAATCCCTCTGCCCCTGCCAAGACAAGCACACAAAAAAAGTAAATGTTCCTGTTTGTTTGAAAGTGTGTGGCATGTCATGCTAACATCATCACTGTCAGCATACTTAGGTGGTCTAGTAACTTGTGTCTAATAGGTTTTATGGTAGAACTTCTCATTATGCATAACTTTTACTTTGAAAAAAACTTTTTGAAAAAATAATTTGCCAGACTGATACTCCCTGGACTAGGAAAGCTGTCTCCAGAAGAAAGTACTGGAGACAACAGGGTAAACTACTATTTGCAGCTCTTGTCGTTGGCTACCACTCCATCACATCACCATGATACAGGGCCTACTCTGCTGTTTCTGTTTCTGGGGAGGACTGTACTCCCAGTGCTATACCTAAAAAAGGTGTAAGTGTACTTACATATGATTAAGAAATGACTCAATCTTCAACGCACTAGATATATTCAAGGCTTGGATTCTCAAAACTGACCAGCACTTTGGTTGCCCAACCTTAAGAGTCAGTTTTTAGTAAAATTTTATAGATTCTTAAGTTCTCTAAAGCTCAAGGCATTTCTTGACAGGCAACCCTTGCCCACCTATGTTTTTCCTCAACAAAATGCTACTGACATCTGCATTCCATAACACTGCAAAAATGTAATGTGTGGTTTTGCCCTTTTACAAAGTTTTTTTGGAACTGACAGTGTATGCCAGAAACTGCTGCTCAGCTTCATGACAATGATGCACTTCTGTCTCACTCACAGCATTCTGCCTCTCTGTAATGACTGGGTTCTACGACTATCCATCTTTGATCAAATGACTGTTATCATTAAGACAGCCCTTCCTCATTTTGGGCTAACCACCACAGCAAACAAAGAAAAAGTTCTTAGGGAATCCAACTGTAATAATAGAACACAAGCTAAGTACACATCAATTAATATGTGAATATACACTTGCAGTTAATTGTATATTATGAAAAGCACAGTTACAAGAAAAAATTGCATGCCTTTTACTTAGAAAAACTCTTCTGATCTACTGCATCCAAAGACTTCTCTTAATGAACCAAAGCAGCACTGAGAACCTGCAGTTCCTATAGATTATAGCATAGTATGCAATACTAATACAACTCAGTTTCTCAGCTTAAACTTGGTAATTATGGCCCTCCAATTTCCAAATAAGTCTCAAATAAGTATACAATAAGGAAGTATCATTTGATATGCTGATGAATGTTCAGAATAATTAATTCATTGCTCAAGAACATGGCAAATCAACTAAACTACCTACCTGCCAGCTACTCAAAGTATTCAGATTGATATAATGCATGCAGTTCCTGCCTCCACTTCATCCCTCCAACTGAAACAATTCCTTAACTACTGCAACTGCAAAACACAAAAGCTGACAGTTCCTTCTATTGATCATGCAATTTTACTTCCAGCTCTTCTTTGTACTCCAGCTTACTTTTAGTTGTAGTTATCACAACAAACAACAAATACCCAAGTATGGTTTCATTATATAGGACAAAATGCCAAGAAAGAAGGATAAATAATAAAATATGCAACTTCATACTCATCACCAAATAATTCTATCCAGAGATACAAGGCAGGGGGAAAACAACAACCACTTATTCTAGAATATAATAAAATTAGCCTTCCTTTAAAATATGCCTCATTGTACATTCACTGAACAAGTGTGAAGATCAGGAGAACTGAAATCTTTATTTTTTCCCTTGAACAATTGCAGAACAATATACTATTCCTTTCCAAATACACCAAGAAAAGTCAGCTTATAATTAGAAGTTGAAAGACTTAACATTTATGACATTAAATTTCCCTTTCCTACTAAAATGAGAAACATGTATTTTCAGCTCTTTCTGGTGTCTGTATGCAATACCTCAGACTTCAATTAAAAACACATTTGGAAAAAATACTGAGAAATACATTTGTCCTCAATGCTATCATTAATTCAAAACTCTAGACACTAGGGAAGAAATACTGTGGACATAAATCTTACCACTGAGCTTGAAAATGTGTTCAGTGCACAATCCAAGCATTAGAAGGTGTGGTTCACATCAAGGAGAAATCCCTAAGAACATTCATTTAGCAGCTATAGAAAACTAAAAGCTAAATAAGTACTTTGTTAGAAAGCCTATGCAGAGCAAAAAACATGATTACAGCAACACACCAAGAACTTAACAGTCCAGGTGAGTTAAATGTATCCAAACAACATAATACAAGACTCACATAGCACATGCCCATATCCAAAACTAGTACTGATTTCACACCCCCAAACTAAGACAAAGATAATTCTTGATTAGGTTACTGCTCAAAGCAGTCTGGAAGGACCCCCTCCCAAAACCATAAAAAAAAAAAAAAACCACAACCCAAAACCAGATTATCTGATAAGAAAAGAATAATCTGCTGATGGGAATCAACTGTGAAACCAAAAATATTAAAACTTAATTTATGCACATTCATACACACATACAGATACCAAGACCTTGTCCATAACATTGATTACTGAACTACACACTGCTGAAGAGAGAAAACAACTAATACAAGATCACAAGTGTGTACACCAAAATATCAAAGCAATATGAAAAACCTGAAAAGCCTCATAGGAAATCATTAAAAAGACAAAACAAAAAACAAACAAACAAGCAAAAAACCACCCCCACAACTTGCTACCAAATGCAAAAAACTAGCTCATTTAGAAAATTAAAAAACTGCTGAAGACACTCTGACTTCCTACGTTGCTACCCAATTTCCCAAGTACATCTGTATCACCGCTAACAAAGTTACACTCTGCAAAGAACAAAACTGAAAGATTCACATTCAGAAACATAAAAAGATGGTAGTAAAGACTTACATTTAAATAAGTTACAAAACAAGGCAAGCAAGTGACAAGCTTTCCAGACAACAGCCCCCTGATGAAGCAGATAGACAAGTATAGTGAGTTCTTAAGAGGCTACTAATTTTTCTAACAAGCTAGTCATTAACAGAACTCAGAATACACAGGTTTAGAAAACTGGGTGCTATCAGAAATGTCATTCCTTTAGAAGAAAGGAATTAGATTTTCTATTGGAAGCGGCGCTGGGTAAAAAAACCCCACACAGTCCCAGCATAACCATTGGTAAAATGTGCAGCCATCAGCATACACATATATGGCTGGGGATTCAATAGTTCAATTTGAAAAAGTCTCTGTACCACTCGCAACAAGACTCAGACTAAAATTCCACATCTCCTAAAACAAATACTCCAGGAAAAAGCAGATTTTGAAAATAAACCAGGAGTACTTCATTAGTCTGCATGATCATATAACCCATGCACTTTGTAAAGAAAATACAAGAGATACACAAAGATGTTGCAGGTAGCAGACAGCATCTAGCTAGCTGTAACCAATCAACACTAAAACAAGAGATCACTCTGAACTGTCAATGGAAAGATAACAGATCAGTTTATGGATTTTAGGCTTGCCTCACTTCTTAAAATAACAATAAGCAAAGAAATCACTTTGGAGGAAATGACTGACGCCGTCCAATAACAGGACCACAAAAAAAAAATCACAGAACACAACAAATGAAGTGGGGAGCAGTGAGCATGTATCAGAGTAGGCAATCTATGAAGCAGTGTGAATAAAGTGCTGAAAAGACTAAATAAAAAGATTTTAAAAACCAAACCCACGCAGAACAGTAATTCAGCTCTGAAATACCAGGATATAAAGTATAGCAGCATACATGCTTTTGTGCCCTTGAATAGTGCAACAACTAGAACTCAGCCACAGAACACTTCTGACTGAACAAAACAGGTTCTCATAGCTCATAATATAAAATATTGCCAGGCATTACCAATGAAATCTAATTGGAAGCTTATGAATATACTTTTTTAAAAGTAAAATGCTTACACCCATTGGATTACATGATCTCCAAAAATCTTTTATATACAAAGTATTCCAAATTCTAGCAAAGTCCGCAAGAATGAGCCTGTCCCTTAATAAAAGGATGCTTTGAGAGCAAAGCCTGTTCCTTACTGTACTAAATTTAAATACAGCACCACCTGACGCATAACACCAATTCACCAAGCTCTCACTTCAGTTATCTTGTCAACATACTCTTCCTTAAGTAAATCTAAGATTTAACAGGTTTCTCACATGCCAACAGATAGTTCTTAGTCTGTTCTCAGAAGCATGGTCGATAGGCTTTCCTAATTAAGTCTGCTGCTTTCCTACTGTTACGGAAAAGGAGCAGAAGAAAATACACACTTTTTTGCCTGTAATCTGGTGTACTTTTAAGGTTGTTTGCATAACTGACATGACAATGTATGACTAGCTATTAACAGGAGTTAAAATGAAGGCAAACAGAAATATGCACATAAATAAAATTTGCCAGTTTGACTTACAACTCAGTATCTTAAAAGTAATAGTTTCTGAAATTTTTCCTGAAACTCCAAAAAGAAAAATTTTAACCATGATAGATTGAAGACGACAGTCTGTAACAGGAACACTCAGCATAGGAAGTGCAAAGTGTTAAGTGACTTTCAAAATTATGTAAGTAGCTAGATAGAGAGAAACTACTCTAACTGCAGCTTCCTTTTGAAAGAGAAGACGGACTGAATGCCAGGTATGAAGGGACAAAGAACAGGTTCTAACAGTGTCAGAAAAACCTGTTGGAACTGTTGCCCCACCCTCTCCAAGAAAACAGATGCCTCAAATTTGCAGACTATGCTCTGTTTGTACATGCATAACTAAGTTGTCCAGGAACACTTAAAAAATAATCATGTTTTAAGAGGTCGTATGTGCTCATGAATCTACTACACATGGATAAACTCAATCTCAATCTGCCAAAGCCAAATTACTGAAAAATTTGATGTATGCTATTTCAATTTATTTTATTGTAACATCAGTAAGCCCCAGCATCACAGAGTATTTTAACACCCTCTTCATCAATAATTAAAACTTTTAAACAAAAAGAACCTCTTGTAAAAGTTATCCTACATCTATGCACTACCTGCTGCACCACTGCTTCGTATCCTCTTTAATTGCACACTTACACAAACGTTTTATGTCCTATTACATGAGGTGTGCATCAGTTGCTAAAGTTAACTGTTTCAGATACCCACTGTGACCAACAGTTGCAGACTCTTATGCCTGATAAAGCAGGTGCCAGACAAGGAGTCTGTGTGTTCGCACTACACGTTTATGCTCAGCATAGTAGGAAGTTCAGTTTCAGTATATTTTTTTCTTAGACATTTCACCATTGTCTGCCAGACTGCAGTCCCCTTAACTTCTCCCAGAAAGGAGGAAACTAAAATCCTGAAAGTATACCTTCAACAGCTTTTCCTTGGAAATAGGTATATGCACACCTGTTTGGGGATATGATAACTACCATTTGAGAACTTATATGCTGCACCTCTTACCAGAAGAAGGCTAAAACAATCTCTTCAGAACAACCAGACAGTACCCCCTTTGGAATTCTTGTTTACTGACACAAAACTTTATTTTCTCTAGATATTGCATATGTTACCAAAATGTTAAAAGTTACTTACGGTTTTCCCCCAGGAATCCCTGCTAGATTTGGAGGGATTCCAGGTACTCTCATGTGAGGAGGAGGATCAAACCCAACCTGACAATGAAAAATGGATTAATCTCACACTTGCAATTCCTCATTCAGCAAGCCCCTTTTCTTCACCCCCAAGATATGACATACTTAATCAAAATGTGGGTTTTACCCACAGTATTAGGTAAGTGCAGGTCCCTTTATGGGGGAGAGAAACAAGACTTTTTCCCTAGGCATTCTTCTGCTACAAGTATTCATAAGCAAATAGAAAACCAATATCGTATATCAGCATTCACACCACTGCGCGCAATAAAAATACCTCTGTGTTAGCCCAGAGCTAGCCCTGGAATTAGTCTGTGGTGTGTCAGCATGTAGCTCTGCGACAGCTAACACGTACCCATGCAGGCACAGCACGGTGCTGGAAAGCAGCTTCAGGCCCCAGCTAGAATCTCTGCATGGCTCCACACTGCACTGTGTGGGCACATCAGCTGAGATCTCCCTCACAGAGCTAAACTGCAGGGTGCAGACAAATTTGTCTACAACTTAAATATACTGTGGTCTCTTTACATACTGCAACTCCACCAAACTTTTATATCCTGATTAAATATGTACCTCAAACAAACCAAACAGCAATTCTGGACCAGACTTAGTTTTTCTTCTAAACACTATACCAGAGTTAAAATTCTTATTGCTTTAAGAAGTGCATATGCTATTTAGAAATTCCCATCGCCAAATAAAAGACCTGTTTACCAGTTTAAAAAACAGTGGCCATATCGACAACTATAAGAAGGTGACAAGCTTAAGTCCAATCTTGTAAATTTACAAGTAGGTAAGTTTGTCTACATACAAAGTTGCCACCAAGCTTGTGTTTGCACAACCAGGCACCTAGGTTAATTCTGCTTGACAGCAGCTGTAATTACTATGCTCCATTTACTTACTACACCCACAACAGCAACTATTCTTAACCCATCTTATTGCAGAGCTCCAAGATATGTACTGACCAACTTCTCATGTTGATTTTCACAGAAAACAAAATACAAGGACAGAGATGTAGATAAAAAGTACCACCATGCTTTGAGATTCATTTGGTACGTCTGCATGGAACACAAACCTGGTTCAGCAAGAGAAAAGCAGATGTCCACAGCACCAATGAAATACTTTGTAGCTACCAAAAATACCTTTTCACTGAAAGCATAAAGTAATTTTTTGGCATTTCTTAATCAGTCAAAGTGCTGATGAAGGTGAAGGGAAAAGGAAACATACATAAATACACTGAGATTCTTTGTTTTCAAGGTGCAAATTCATTTCTCCAACCACACAGCAAAGTGAAACACAGTAAAGCTGTCAAGCCTCTGGTGCTGTTATAACTTGGGAATTCAACAGTGCTAGATGAAGTATGTAGCTCTTCTCAGTGAACCAGAATTCACACAACTGACATTGCATGCAACGTATGGCCTACCATAGGAGATCTTCCATAGGCAACCACAGCAGCTGCAGCCGCAGCAGCACTCATCTGGGGTGACATATTGTGCAGACTGGCATAGGCTGCCCCTGGACTGGTTAACTCTCCATTCATGCCAGCATGAGGTACCATTCCAAATGGAGCAGGGTACGGCCCTGGTACTGCCAATGGTGTCCGCAAACCTGCAGCTACAGAATAATGAAATCAAGCAGTTTTATTTATAAATTCTTGCATACAGGGAAGAAAAGAGCCCCCTTTTTTTCCCCTACAGTACCTAACCTTCTCCTCTCACATAAGTACACTGCCAAGAAACATTGCTGTAATTTACCAGTACCACCACCTCTTTACACTCCACGTAAATGAGATCTACTGAAGTCTCAACTTGCTGATTACTTCTAACAATCTCTTCTAGCACTACCTATTTCCATTTCTGTGATATTTCCCATTTACAGTAATCTCCTTTGCCAAATTAAGCTGTACAGCTGACAGACATGGTTTACACAGCTCATGTCTGAAGCAACTGTGCTGTAGCAGTCTCAGTAGCTAAAGTAAACTTCCCCCCTCTTTCTCAAGATTTACACTACAGCAAATATTAGTAGACTCAGACAAGAGCTGGAAAAGAGACTGCATTCAGAATAAGTACCAGAAGCTTCTGAGAAGTCTTTTTACATTGCATTCAGTCTCTGGATTATTTGCAAAAAAGATACAGATGAAAGTAAACAAAGAAGGATAAGAAATAGAAAGATATTAAAATTCTTGATCATCCAAACATCTGCTGCTCATCAAGCCCTCTCTTGATAGGAATGAAACAATACATTTAGCTAACATTTGCACAGAACTACATACATTAAAAAAATTAATTTTGGAACCATAAAAACACATGAGGTAATGCATTACCAGCTTGGTTAACAAGAGGGTCCATTGTTGGAGGCTTGCCAAGGCCTGGACGAAGTCCTGGAGTTGCACTAGTGCCTGGGGTTGGCACATCACTTCGAGGAGTTGGTGTGCTGGATTTCAGAACAGGCGTGCTGGCTTTTTCATGCTGGTATCATTAAACAAATTAAATGAGTATTATTTTTAATTCAGGCCATATTATACAATTTATCACAACAGCAGCTGGGATGCTGGGCACCTACTACCCAGTCCCCCAGCCAATTTTCATAAATCCAGGCAACGCTGACAACATTAACTCACAAGAGAGAAAAGCTGACTTTTTTGATTGCTGCCAAAATTAAAATAAGGAAAGAAACAGAGAAAGTTATTTTTCTTTCTTCCATTGGCACAAAATAAAAAAAAAAAACAAAAAAAAAAAGCCTGAGCTAATTTTTTTTCAGGACAGTACTGTGCATTACCAAGTTATTTTAGCTTGAAAGCATTAGTCTCTCAATCATTGGACATAGCAAATCTAAGTACAAAAACAAAATACCACCATAGTTGATAGTATCAAAAAATCGTGACACAAAAGCTACAGAGAATGTGATCAAATTACTAGTGATACTGCAGGAAAAGTTATTAAAGAGCAACAGTTTATTTAGAAGAGCTTAACAAAAGCCTGGAGAACTTTAGTGACTATATACAGACTACGTTAAACCATAACCTGTTGCTCAAGAAAAAATAAATAATGCTGAAGCGACTCTTGTACATTGTAATAGATTTGCAACTCATTTGACAGAAATGTAGGAAACAAAAAATCAAAATGAGGCAGGAAATATTGCTGAGGAGAAAAGCTGAGTAACACTATAAACGTCTTGAAAAGCAGTAGTTTATTTTAGCTTCAAACGTTTAAATGTCATGTAATATCTGCAGTTGCAGGAGAATGGAGAGTTTGCCTTTACAAGAAAGTAAAGCCTGGACAACTTTATCTGGACAACAGACTGCTACCCACCAGACTCATTTCTTTGGATTTGAGGGAAGTTGAACTTCCTGAAGAAGCTGTTGATGCTGGACTGCTAGAGGCATCTTTCTTCAGTAGGCGAGTTTTATCTATACCATTTTCACGTGGTGAATGAGTGGGACTTGCCCTTGGGGAAGAAGGATCCTAAAACAATGGGAAGGGAAGAACAACATAAAATCTGTCATGTTTGGTACAGAAACACCACTAAGGAGTCTAGGGGAAAAAATATCTGGAAGAGTTTAAGCGCTAAGTTCAAAAGACAAGATATTTTGTTATGTCTATATAAAGAAAGCTAAAATCCCTTCATCAATTTGGAAATATAAGTAATCTCATATAGAAAGCAATCTGGCTTTATATTATGCTACATGTAATCATAAACTGTTTGCAAGCATAGAGGTTGCAATCTAAGTATACCTAAGTACAAAATAAGGCAAGTGTGCACAATGTGCGATAAAAGCAAGAAAGACCAACAGTAACTGCAGTGAGCTTACACTGTTTGTTTCTTCTATGTACCTGCTCCACCCGCTGCTAGTGAACAATGAACATTTCAATAATCTCTTTTAGGCCATACAAACCTTGCTCATTTCCTTCGTCAGAAAAGAGATAAAGACACATGCTCTATATGCCATAATATCTGTCACTTAATTCTAAACACCATCTGAAATTGCCTTGCTACCTAAATATACAGGAAAAGCTGAAATCACCTCTCAGGTGATTATCTTTCTCTCTTCCAGAAGCACTCTCTGTATTTACTTTAACCTGAAATAGCCAGCCCAGCAAGCTAGCCATCAGAGCTCTGCAGGTTCTCCATGCTCCTGAGAATTTGGCTCATGAGAATACCAGCAGGGAGGAAGCAGTCCTCACAAGAGGGCACTAAGCCTACTGATTAATTATTGAGTAGTTTCATTGTAAGTAGGGCTTCTGAAAGGATTACTAAAATCCCTAGTTGGATACCCATTTTTCTACTTGGCTGACATCATTTGGGCACTTAAAGCAGCTGAAGACACTTCTCTATCAGCTTCTCTTCCTGTGCTTTTCACCAAGCAGAAGAGCCTTGCTACCATATACATGCTTCCTAAATCTCATTGTTGTATGAAATAAAAGATGAAGAAAAGGGAAGGCCCATCCCTTCACCTTGATGCCACTGCCAAATCTCTGCCCTGGAGAAAAAAAGTGGCTACAACCTGTGCAAAATTTTGTGAACTGATAGACTTCATCTTGACTTTAGCTGACTTCATTCTAAAAAACAAGCATTTCTGGAAAATCGTCTTTAACATAGGACATTAAAATAGTCGTAAGTTTTAAGGTACCAAAATGTTTTTGATAATATTCCTGCTATTAAATACAAGGTTAATTAATGTCTTCCTTTTTCATTTGAAGACAGTAGTTTGAAAACCTCAGCCCTCCACCTGCATCTCTCCACAACTCTCTCCACTACAGAGCAGCTGTGAAGCATCAGAATGTAACTGCAGAGGGAACAAACCTGGACAAAGCAACAGAAGGAAAAGCCAGGAGGGCAACCAGATAAAGCTCAGAGGAAGACACAACTGCAGTACTAACAATAAAGGAGAAGCTGTGAATATTTTAACATATCCACACAGAGGGTTCTTTTTCCTCTAACATCTAAATGCACTTTTCCTTTAATCTTTGGCCAAAAAGTCAAGACTACAAGAATGAAAAAAGTTACCTCATTGGATACATCTACAACCAAGTTATCGTCACTCTTGTCCCCATCACTGTCCTATTAAAAATAAATAAATATAGTGTTCATTTCAATTAGTACATCAAGAGCCCAGAGAGAAAGACTAAGCATCTACTCAGACATTTTTTGTTTTTCCTAAACAATAAGCAAATAGCCTTCCATTAACTTATTAGCAACAGGGAAAACAATGAAAACAGGAACACAACACCTTTTTTTCTGCTTCAGTAATAAAACCCAAATAAGGCAGAACTAGTAGAAAGGTGGTTGTCTCACCATCAATGCAAGATGGTCCAAACCCCTCCTTATTACCATCATAAAGAGTGTTATCGCTAGTACTAAAAAAGAAACTCATTCTGTTCATATGCTAATCTTGTGTGTTAATCTTATGGAAACTACTGCTTGTGCATACCTAAAAAACACAACAGATCTCAGAAAACTGGTTTGAAGAATCAACTTCCTCAAAGTAATAGGACAATTTTTCTCCTTCTCCAGAAAGTAAAGATTTTAAATGGAAAGTTCAGGGGAAGAAAAAGCTTCTGAAATGCCAAAGCATTTCAACATTTCTGCCTAACAAGACCAAAATACTTTCACATTCCTAAAGGGAAATGTTTTATTGCGGCTTATGAAGCTGCATTTCCACTGTTTCAAGTAAATCTGTGTTCACCTGAGCTGCTCCAGTGCCTCACAATAGCTGTTACTCCAAGGCCTCCTGATCCCTATCTCCAATAGGGGCTGGGATGCCACAGCAGACACATTCTAGATACACAGTGGTCTAGTGATTTCTGCAGTGCACCATGGTGGTTCAACCAGAAGGTGAGTCTTGACTCATAAATAAAAATAAACACAAAGCAAGCAAATGACAAAACTTACATTTTTCATGTGGGCAAGTGACATTTCTAGTAACAATATTTTTAGTTAAAACATTTCTAGGCAAACAAATCAGATATACAAGACTGCGCAAACTGTCCCCCATCTCTTGCTTTCAAAGTGTCTGGGCTATCACACTTAACACTGGCAGATAGAAACAGAAATAAATAAAACAAAAAAAAACTCAAAACACCAGTTTGTTCCTCTCACCTCAGGCCATAAATGTTAAAAAAAGAAAAAACACCAAACCACACCCAAAAACCACCAACAGGTAGTTCCAACCTTTCCCTTCTGCTTTAGCAGCTGAATAATGCTTCAAGAAATACAGCAAACATATTAGGGATCCAAGAGTGCCACTGAAGACAGAATGCTGGCTCTGTTTGCCACTCAGGAAGCTGTCCAACCAAAGGGTGCAAAAGGAGAAGAAACAGTAAAGTTTCAGCCCCAGTGATCTACCACCTTCTGAAAAGTGTGAAGTACTCAGCAGGAAAGAATAAGTTAGAATGCATTTGAGCATGTGGGAGTACAGTAGGTGGGACACTTGTTCACCAGAAATACTGCCCCTAGTGAGGGCAAAAATATCTGCCAAACAATGATTAACTGTACTCCACTGACTTTGTCATCTTGAGAAATAGACGTTGACTGGGACTATCAAAGGCATCTCCCTACAGGTACTAAGAATATCAGAAGATTCGCCTCACCAGCAAACGCACAGGTTGAAACTATACAGATCCTTACATGAAAATCAGTCAGAAGTCAAAATGAAAACAAATATAGAAAATGCATTTTGCATCTTATTTCCAAATACAACAATTCCTACAACTTGTTTATCTCCCTTCTGGCAAAAGCAGTACTTTTTGTCCATACAAGGATCTCATCTAAAATGAGATCAAAATCAGCAGCTCTCTTTACAAAATTGGGGAACATTTAAAAAGAAAGATCTTCCAGATTAGAATAAATCTGGAACTTTCAAATATCCTTGTGTTACTCAATTCTTCGTTTTGATGCTGCCTGTATCTGTAAAATCCCTTTCAAGTCAATAGCAAACAAAACCACACATTTAAAATGTGGTTTAAAACAAACTGCTTCTGCAGAGCAATATCTTTACTGTTTCTTTCCAGTATAAATACAAGAAAAAGAATCAAGTTAAGCTTTTTCTTCCTTTTTTAATATAAGATGTAGCTTAAGAATGCTTAATCTTCAAACATTTGAAATGGAAAATGCCCACAGAATATCAAACCCTCAAAACTGAGGGATTAACATGGGGAAGTTTCCCAAACCCTTCTGTAATGCAAAAAAACATTATTAGAAAGTGGTGGAAATACAACTTGTACAACCATAACAGTACTACACCACCACAATGTGCAGAAAGGGGAAAGTAACTTCATCTACTCTCAGTAGCTGCAGAGATATCCACTAGATGCTCAGAGATATTCTGGGTCCAAGTGGACAGATATTACACTACCAAATACTGAGGGGAAAAAAGTGCACCTAATTTTCCCTTGTGTTTCAGTAACCAGGAAGTATTTAGTGATTGGATTCATATAAACCAGACCATCCACCACATTATTGCCATGTCAAAGAATAGTATCTACTGTTATATTTAAGTTCTGCTTTTCACTACTCTTCCACACCAGTTCTAGTCTCTAAAGCCTGTTCAAGTATCATCCTGCCATTTGGCTGAGCATAGACTTGAGCTGAAACCCTGTGCGTGAGGTTCACATATGCCACACTTGTACTGAAATGCCTCTTTGAAACCAAGCAACAAGGAAGCTAAGTCAAAAGTGCAGAACACAAACTGTGAACAATTTGTATTTCAATTTGCTGCCTGTTGAAACCATCATATCAACCAAAAGCAAACTAGTAAGTTGGTAGGGCCTCCTAACAAAGCCAATTTGCAAAGGTAATTATTACCCAAAACAGTAATAGCTAGTATTCAGAAAAATATACTACACCCCCCTACACCCCCCCACCCCACTCCCCCCAATCAACAAAACCACAAATAGCTATCAATAAGATCCTCCATTTCAAACAAACCTGCAGGTTTTATTTAGAGCAGTTCAGAAACGATCTCTTGCTCAAACTCTGAGAAAGGTCCCAGAACACTTGTGAATCCCAAACAGCTACTCCTGGCTCCTTATTCCCTGTCGAGGTGTATTACTTGACAATAGCTCAAATTATTGAGTCACTGCTCTTCCCACAGCATGAATAATGGCCTCCCTGGTGCATAAATTCATGTACTAAATCAGCCATAGGAAACCATTGCCTTGCTCTTCACAGCTCTTTTACTCCTCATACTAGCACAGTTATGTGCAAATAAATTAACTACTTCTTTGACACAGATTTGCTTACATAGTGGCTGGAATCCTTATCATCCACCTTTCTCTTTTTGATGTCATTGGTATATTCAGGGCCATTCCTGCGTTTATCTGTGCTTCGCAGACTGTCCGGGACCAACAGAGAATTACTCTGTAAAGAGAAAAAACAAGGTCAATCAAAAATCCCTCTCAAGATGCCTTCATACATGCTTAAAAACTCAAATTGGATGGGATAGATGCTTTAGAAATGTGATACCTACATAGTCTTTTATTCCATTTAATTCAATTCAAAGTCCTCCAGGCAAACATGTACAGCTTCATGCATTCTAAGAAGCTTGGCTTTTCATTGTTCAACTTATCAAAAGTTCAGTTCACTTGTCAGTCACCATCTATTTAACCAATTAATTCAGCTGAACGTATTGTTTAGGAAAAGCAGGCTTGCTGTTTATTCATGAGCAGGTAACAATGATTTATTTATTTATGTATTTTTAATATACAGGTCCCATTTATAATATGGAATATAATCTGATTGATAGCTGACTTCTAGACCTTCATAAATAGACGCTTTGATACATCTACACCTGCAGGTATGGATAGATATATGGCAACTTGCCTTTAACTCGTAAATATTTACCAAATAAAGTTATGCAGTAATCATTTGTTATCTGGAGTAAACTCCAGTTGGAAGCCCTTAACAAATGTATTGCAAACAAAGATCAAATATTTTTACTTCCAGCATAACATTCCCTACTAGTGTGAAATTAAGGCTAAAGCGTTGTTTAATCAGACTTGATCTGAAAAACTGAGGCCAAGACACACACAAAAGACAAAAGCAAAGACTAATCTTTTCCTCAAACTACATGGACTGCTTTCATACATTCTAAGTTATGCTAAGTACAAACTGTTGACCCAAAGAGAAAGGCATTTTAGACATTTTTGTCACATGACAATTTGACATGGCTGTGATTCCCATCTCCATCGTAGTTCCAGCTAAAGCATTAAAACGTGTTACAATGAGTTCTTTTAAGTGCAGGATTAGCATATGCAAGAGGGCAATTTGTTCAGTGATGTGTTAATGCTGTGAACAATACTGAATGAGTTGAGAAAAAAATCTCCTTTCACAAAGACCTGGTAAGTCTAGTTCCTAAAAGCCAAGTACATGCTTACATAAATATGTTCACATAAATATATAAGTAAATATGTATTTACACACATGCATCTGTGTCTGACAAGAGAAAAGCCCAATACCAACATACATGATATGTCTAAGTCCTCCAAGGAAATACCTAGATCTACCCAAGAGCCAGGGACATTCACTCTTAATATATCATAAACGTAAATTAATGGCCACTGAACTGTGCACTGAATGGCTTCCCCGTTAAAACCTAAGGACACCACGGTGGCTTTCCTCAGACATTAATGTTTAGTCCCAAGGAGAATGAAAACAAAACAGGGTACACAAGGCAATCTGAACCCTCGTTTTCCTACTTCAGAAGCTGCACTTTAAAGCGAACTCTAAGCTCTTTTATTCGTGACTATTCAAGCTAAACAAATGCCAGGGGGCTTACATAAAGAATATAGGAAGGTCTAATGAAATTCAGTATAAAGAAGCTCAAAATAATGTTTTTACCGTAATGTTTTGCAGCTAAAAGGTGGGTTTGTTGGATCACTGAACTAATTGCCTTGACAAATGCAGACTGAATTTAACCCCTCATCTCCTCCCAGATGCACAAAACTCAGGGATTCACTAGTTTTAAAAATATTAAAACCCATCTTCAGCATTTTAATATCAAAGCCATCATGTCTGAAGCAGCAGAAACACGTTAATAAGCAAGCTGTCAATTCAAATTTGACCACTGATTTGAGTACCGCAAATGTCTTTTCTTAAGGAAGAAAGTATTTTAGTTAAGAGATACTTCCCTTAAAAATAATTTTTAAAATCTATTTTACCACTGAAGAGCTTAGAATAAAACAATGAAGTAAAATGTAGTAAAGTGAATAAACTCAGTTTCTCATTTTAAACTGCCAAAATTAAGCATGAATAACATTCAAGTGGCAAAGGGGCAGCAGCTGGGAAAATTTAGCAACCCTGCCATCTGAAGTTACTACCCAGAAGTGTAGGAAACAGCTTGCAAATTTTGGCATCAAGTATGTGTAACGACAGTGTTGACTTTTTTTTTCTGGTTTAACATAAAGTCTACCTAGACAATGCTGACAATATTCTGTGCAGTTTGTCTTGCAGGATTTCAAACTCCTAGATACACCTAGCTCCCACTGTGATCCTAAATGCCAAACAGATTATTAGATTCGATTTTTCCTCAAAACAGTGATAGCTTACTTAGCACATAAACATAATTCTAACAATAATCTACAGTCCTCACAAGCCTATTCTGAAAAATGTCTTCCCTATGGTCATATTTACACTGCCTTTCTCTAACTTAAACACATTCATTTAAAGCACTGTTCGCTGCAATAAGAGCATACACGCCAGAAGGTGTTGTAGAGCAGTTTAAATAAGAATGTGCTGTTACTCTGGCAAAATTTACCAGTAAGCTCAATAATTAAAAAGTTATTGTTTTCTTTCCCTTAGGAAAGGGAAGTTCTTACAACTGTGACTAAAATCTGTGACTAAAAAAGTGCAACTTTTGATGAAAAAATAGCTTGCTACTATAACCTACTACCATAATTCAAACCACCAATTCTGTAACATTTCATTCAACACCACAAAAATATGCATCTTTTTAAGTAGTGCATATGGTTGATCCAGAACACTAAAGTAACAAAGGCAATAGATGAAAAAACAAACAAGAACTGGGGAAGAGATGATCATATACACCTGGGGTTATTGACATCTCTTACCCACATAATGTTAAAGTTCAGGGAACAGTGTAGACAGCCACCTAAAAGCCACCTTTCCTCATTTCAGCTCTGGTAGAGTTTATATTTGCCACGTGTTCACTATCAAGCATAGAGCCAGCTAGGAGCCAGCAGTAACAACTTTACAATGAAGAATTCTTATCTTCTCTTTAAAAAAATAAAATAAATAAATAAATAAATAAATAAATAAATAAATCTGTTTAGTTCTTCTACCAGGCCTACTGACATCTGACTTATTTTCAAAAGTAGGACAAGCATTTTTATGTAACTTTTTTTAAAAATAATGTTATAGAAATTTTCAATTGGGATTTACCTTCAATAATAATCAGTTTGTACAAAAAGGCAAAAAGATACATACACGCATAGCTGATTTCCTAAAGATAAACTGCATGACACCAGTTTTTGTTTTGTCTTAACTTCAACAGACGAGACACTAACTGAGGATAATCCTTGCTTTCCTACTAGGAGTTCAATTTATTAGGGATTACCAATACAATATCTGTAAATCATAAATCTTAGATCAGAACAAATAGTCAATATAAATTTTATGTGTTTTCTTTTTATTCTGATAATTAAAAAAATATTCACATCAATTTCTTCAAATAACTCCTGAAAGAAGCAAAAAAGCCCAGTGTAGCATCACTTCCTGTCAGAGTGACCAGACTGCAAAAGGGCTGTATAACAGGCAACTTGGTATTCTAAAGCAATTTTGCTGCCAGCAAAAGTTAAACTCTGAAACCCCCAGCAGCAAATGCGAAATGAAAACCTCGTCACAATTCACAAAGAGAAGGCAGGTTCCATATTAGGAATATAAGGCACATCATTCAAATACACTTCTTCGACTGCTATGGCATTCCCCATAGCAACTACTTCCAGACCACAAGTACGTGTGCCAGAGGTACAAGCTGAAAGCCCACAGTACCTCATTCAGCCTCAGGTATAATAAAGCAAAGACAACTCACTAGCACACACAGAACTGACAACTAACTCTATGCTGACCATCACAATTAAATAACAGTATATACAACACAGCTGTGATCATGGTTCAACTACACCTGGTCCCAATAAAGATCTTCTCTAAGCACTGGGCTCCTTATCCCTCCTACTTGCCTCTGCCTCAAAGACACACACACTCGCTCTGTGCTTGGTCATTCACTGACTGTGCAGCTGCACGCACCTGCCATCACAGCCTGCCATTAGTTGACAGCTTGCACTTGTCCATATCACCAAGTAAGGCCACTGTGTCTGTTTAACAGTCACTACACCCGTGCTGCTGCACCACACACAAACACTACCAACAGGACAGCCATACATAGATGGGCACAAATGCAATCCCTTGTTGAGTAAGCAGAACAGGATCAAGTCTAACACCTAAACCAAAACACCAGTTGCTCAGCAGTCCCACTGCTCATTATCAGGACCTACTGATAGGAATACAGTGCATGTTGGAAGAGGGACTAGCACTTAATCATCCTCCAGCAAGGCACAAAAAGATTAAATTCAAAGTTATTCAGCTGAAGAATCATTAACTTCCATTTGGTGAATACGGTTCTTGCAAACACACATGTCAACAACCCAAAAGTTGACTTATAAAGTCAGTAGGTTTTGTTTTAAATTACCCATGATTGAAAGCTACTCACTTCGCCCTCTTTTTGCCCACCATTTCAAGTTATATTTAGACTAGTAGGTTCATATTAGGAACAAGGAAGTCTAGAAGCTTAAACAGATTTGAATCACTCTCCACATGAAATCAATAATCAGGACACATTAACAGAGATTAAGGCTTCTGTTGATTTCAGTATTTTCTAGCTAACGTTTGTCAGAATCAGGGTATCCATAGAAATTTATACCACGCTACCCCAATCCTCCTGCCCTTCATTGTCAGCCTCGTGCTGCTTTGTATAGACTACAAACTGAACTGCAACACAGCATCCCACAGCTCTTCTGTGTGAGCAATTCCCACTGAAGCTAATTTGCTGTTTGCATCCATAAAGACTATAAAATCTTATTTTAATTTTTTTAAAATTGACAGCGCTAATAAAAATAAAAGACATAACTGATTAAAGAAATTCAAGTGTTTCTATTACAAGCTATACAATGGAAAACAACGCCTTCTTCACAAAGGTCAAGAAGCATACATGTGCCACACTGAAGAGTACCCTACTTTCTCCTCTAACTCCTTTTATGACCTCCCCCCACACCCAATCAGGAAAACTAAAACACAAACCAGAACCAGCCTGCATATAATATCAACTGAAAAGTAGCATTCAGTTGTGCATGCCCCCTTCCTCCAGGACTGGGAGGGGAAGAATAGGACAGAGAATATTTTTCTGCTGTAAGAAAAGAGCATTTGCTTTACAAAGTAATTGCAACATTTATGCTTAACCATGAAGGCAAAAAAAATTCTTGGGAAATTTATGAGTACTTCCTAACTCTTAGAAAACAAGTTCAATGTTGTCATGAGGACAAAAATCAACCTTAATGTAAATTCCAAGCTCATAATAAAGTCAGTGTTTACTGTATACTGATTATTACTGATACAATAGAGTGCTTCAAAACATTTCCATTTCTATGCTGTCTGAACAAGATACTATAACAGTGGGAAGACAAGTGATAAATGAACAGCTAAGATGAGTTTGAAAAGTGTTGCCAGTAAGTTCCCTTGAGGAAAAAATGTGGACATCAAAGTTCTTTTGGATTGATGTCTCCCAAAACTTTATTAAGCCCCAGTTGCAAAACTTGCTTACTTTGCCTGGCTTCATTACCTGCAGCCAGACTATGCCACAATAGTAGGGAAGCCTGCATTCCCACAGTAACATGGCCCAGTTTTGGATGGTTAAAGCTACATCAGCCAAAACCCACCTGCCATTATCCATGTAGTCCTGTAATTTAATTTTGACCAAATTTTAGCAGTTCATATATGAAGTATACCATTATTACTAACCTGAATGTTACGCATTTCACAAATGTGCATTTCAAATAATTCCTTTCATTTTACTTCCTGAAACCTTCATATAAAAAAGAAAAATGTAGCCCTTGACATTTAGATACAGCAAGAGTAGGTAGAATGGACACTAAACACAATCAAGAATAATATCACTAAATCTTTATATTCTTTTATAAATGCCTCTAACTCTTACTGCATTATGCAGTATTTCTAAACATACAATACATAAAAGCTTTAACTGCTTGTCTAAGGAGACTTTAAAAAAATAAAACTAGAGCTCATTTAAAAATGAATATGCCTAAATGATATGTCACAATAAGCTTTCACTCAAAGCTATGTCAAAAAAAAAATATTAATTTAAAACCAAATAGGCAAGCACTAAATGTAATCTTTCAAACCTGAACACTTAAAGCTGTCAGCTTCTGCTGATGACACTGGAAGGTCACACTAGATATACTTGATGGAAATCATACTTACAGGACTGCACACTAATACCAAATACCATGGTTAATTTGGGTAACTAATAGCATGGGGTTTGGTGACTTGCATGATGAAAGTAAGCCTTTGTCAGATTTTCTGACAGCACCATTACATTTAAAACATCATTCTGAAAATCAAACTGATCTTATCTTGGTCATCCAGATGTTATAAAGGCATTTACAAAATAATAGCTTACTGCTCATAACAATGAAACACATGTAATAATTCCATAAACCTGCTGGTATGCCTTGTATACTTGTAACCAAAGTTGTATTATCCTTAAAAATATATTTTAAATTAAAAAGAAATTCATCAAAATACAAGATAATTAGAAAAGCTCAGAGCAAATCATTCCCAGCCAATCATTTTAGCCACATTTGAACCTGACCATTACTTGAATTATGGTTCTTTCAATGAAGATATCATTTACTGTTAAGCCAAGATTCTAATTCAACACTGTATACAAACAATTTTAAGTTCAACGTAAAGTTCACCTGTGTTCAGCTATCAAAGTTTAATTTAATTATGAAGTATTATTCTCCACTAGGACCAAAAAGAAACTATGGCCACCACAGTGTAGAAACCCGAACTCAGTATCTCCATACAGAGGAGTTCTTTTATTAAATGAAGCCTCAGATAGTTTAAAGATTACTTAGTGGTAAACCCAGCATAAAAAAGAGCCTACTACAGGTACCAATTAAGTGATCATGAGTTACACTTATGGCAACAGAACTAACTGCAACACTAAACCTGACATATAGTAAACTATGCAAGTGATATTGCAAATCTCCCACAACACAAAAGCCAGGTTTAATTTTTGACAGTTCTCCTTCCATAGGCAAGTACTATTCTCAGATACAAGATGAATTCTGAGTCCATATTTCATAGCACTGTGAAGCATCTGATTTTAAACTCAAAAACCTTTTAGCAAACAACATGATGGACAGGGCAGGGGAGGATGGGAAGAGAGCAAGGATATGAAACATAACCACCACAGCAAAACACAAAGCTATCACTTCTACATGTGCACACACACACCATCTTAAAATTATTTCCACAGTTACCCTGTCATTAATAACATTAGGCAAGCTGAAATGAATGCTTTCTTAGTAATCTAAAAACAAAAAGATTGCTGCAAAAGATATGCAGATAGTTTCCAGTAAGTGATTGTCAAGCCCTAGTATAAAAACAAAAAGCAGCAATAAAAATCAGAAGTTTAGTACCATAAAGATATCTGTCAAATAACTTTTCCTTGTTCTTGTCTTTTCTAATTGAGCCTAAGAAACAAAACAGAGCCCAAATTCACCTATGACATCAACAAGCAGAACTAGCTTTGTTACTTAAAATCATGTGGAAGTTGCACATGGCCATTTCCAACAGACTAATATAGCAATATTGCTCAATACGCAACGGTATAACAGCTGTTACAAAGGAGCTGTTTAGCTGTTTTTCAGATAGAATTGTCTTAGACCAATTCTATTACAGCTTATGTCTAAAGGGAGAAAAAGTATTGCTATGGAAGTCATACCCGAAGCACAAATTAAGCAGTAAAGACATTAGTAAAGCTTAAACAGATTCAGTTAAAGAAACTCCTAGGGCCAAACCCCATTATGACATATGAATTTTAAATTTCTCACCTGTTCTGCAACTCTTAATTCCTAAAAATCCTACAGGAAAAATCTTAGCTCCAGTAACATTATACTTTTAAGTTGCAGTCAACATCCTGTTTGATTTGCAGCTTTCCCCCTGCCCCCACCCCATCCTTCAGTAAGCAAACCAAAGTTCAAGCTCCCCCAAAATCATTCTGCTCAGAAAGAAACCTGATTCATACAGCTCTCCAAACAAATGACTTTGTGTTCTGCATAAACCAAGAGATATCTTAACAGAAAACACACTTGCATAGTATCATGAATCTGACTAAAAAGACAGACAAAACAGATTAACAGTGCAGCATCTGATTATTACATTATATAGAAGTGGAAATATTAGCAGGAATGTTGGTACTTACTGTGCCTGGCTCTCTGTCTGCTCCCGTAGTAACCAAGAAATGCACAGACATGCCCGTTCAGACACAGAGGCAAGAACAGAAATAAAAAAGGGGGGAAAAATTAGAACACAAGCCGCAAACAGTTTTTAAATGGCTTTTATTTATATAAGTCATTGCACATTCCTAATACAGTGATTTCCTGAAAATTACAGTACTTTGTAAACGTGATTTACAGTTTAACCATACACAAAGCCTAGTTTTATTTCATGACAGAATAAATTTTTTTTTTTTTCAAAAATTAGTCAAGTGCAATTTTGCCCAATATTTGTGCCTAGAATTTAAGCCTATGAAACTAAAGTAACAGATGCAATTATCTAAATATTTTGTTTGAACACATTCACTTCAACATTTAACTTCTCGTTCCCCCTACCTTCCCACCCATCCATTTAACAACATTACTTTCTTTGAAAAAATTACCCATTATGCAGTTTAACAGTTTTTCACAATATGGTGCAGGCCACTGGTGTTACAACTAAGCATTTACCAGGATGTCAAAATGCCCTGCAAACTGTAGAGCAGGTGACACCTAGTGATCCCCTTTTATAATACTGAAAATTTCCAAGCTGAGTTTTGCATTAGTGGTATATAAGCAGACATTTTTAAGTTTGCCAGCAGTTTTTTCTTATTCTATATAACTTGAATTCTTTAAAGATGCACAGTTTGCAGCAATGCACAAATTTGACAATGTCCTAATCAGGCCTGCCATGCCTCTCACCTCTGTGGTGTTCTGCATCATGATGCTTCTTGTCATCTTTTATTGCCAAGTGAGACTGCCCACCCAAAGCGCTAGAAAGGGCAAGAAGGCCAGCACTGCTTCCAAGTGGGGGGATTCCTGGGGGCTGAAGTCCTGATGGATGTGGTGTTAGAGGCACTGGAGGTCCATGGCCATGGGAGAGATGTTGAGCCTGCAACTGCTGCTGCTGTTCCCAGCGGTATCATCATCCCCAAAAGAATAACGCATAGCACATAGTTTGGGAAGGAGAAGGGAGAAGTTTGGTTAATTACTGAGAATCAACAGTGGATTTTTTAATTTGTTTATCTGTTTTAAATCTAGCTTCTCCCATTTGTCCCACCACACTATACATCTTGCATTATATCATGCTGTCTGTGGGCAGCTCTGCTCACATCCCATAACCAAAAAAGGCTACCTGGATGCTTGTTCTGCAGCCCAAGGAATAGGTTCAACTACTGCAGGTTGTTTTGAGCAGCTACTGCCTGCCACAGCATCACAGGTGACAAACGAACAGCAGCACCAGAAGGCCCGAATACTTTTCCCTTTCTATAGAAAGGAGTATCACTGCTCTGTGAAAAAAAAAGGTTTCACTGGCAAGATGGATTTAAACTCACATCACTCTTCCCAATTTGGAGACAGTAAGTAGGTTTCTGTTCCGAGTATTAAAAACCTTAAAGATACTGCTCAATTTCATACTTGGTGTCTTAAATTTATATTCCATTCTAGCCAGTCTTTTTTAGGGGGGAAAAAATATTCATGAACTAACATTGTGTTTAGAAACCAACTTTGAACTTAAAATTCAGGTATTCCAGATAGCATTAATATGGTCATGGAATTCCCGGCAAGAGACATGGTATTAATGAATTAAAATACCTCCATCTGTTTCAAAAGCAGCCTGCAAGATCAGTAACATAGTGAGTGGACATGCAACCCTGTAACCAATCTGGCAAAATAATTTCAGAAACAGAGTCCTTACAATGGAATGACTTCCCCGTAGTTTAAATACTAAATGTTAAAGCTGTCATGGTTTCATTAATATTTTCCAAGTTTAGCTAACCATTTAATTTGTCCAAAAATGCTCAGCACAGATTTATTTGGAAAACTAAGCTTCAAAACCATCTTTAGATTAGTCATAGCTCCTCTTTAGTCTGCTACAGGTAAACAGATTTTCTGCTTCTTTCCTGCTTTCTCGTGCCTGAGCATGTGAACGGAAGACAGAACAAACCTCTCCACTTTGGCCATGCTCCAACATCCCTCCGCTGAAGGGTAGATACCATGAAAAAAACTAGAGTACCACCCAAGTCATGGGATCAAAAAGACAGATAAGCAAATGTCTGAACAGGATGAGCTCAGGTAGACATGACAGTCTGACCTTGTGAATGCTAGTGGTCCTCTAAGAGCAGGCAAAATTGTTACAGTACTGCTTGCTGACAGGTACTGAAATAATATCTAGACTAAAGCTCAGTATTTCACAAGTTACTCCAAAATAATCCAATGCAAATAATCCAAAAATATTTTATCTGCTTCCATAGATCCCAAGACTCTTCAACTGTCAGCAATACCTGCATAATATCTACTGGTATATGACCGACTGAATTTATTACTATTTAAATAACTACTGTGCCCCTACACTTTTATATCTCATAACCCCGTATTATGTAGACAAGGGACTGACACCAAAGAACTCTGGTCTAGACCTGCTAATCTTTCACTTTTGTGTTGTCCTAAGTGTAACACAGACATTATTTACTTATTTTTGATATACAAGACAAATCTTAAAATGTATCACAATACCTTTAGTCAATTCTATAAGCCACAACTTTATAAAATCTTTCTCATACCATGTATCAGGAATTTCTTTCCATGTGCTACATACAAAACCTCACTAGTCTTCACCATAATATGTACATCTGATCACTATCCTTACCAACTTTTCAGTATGTTTAAAAAGCAAAGTGAGAAAGGTGGTTCTTATTCTTCTATTTTTATGTGTTTACAACAACCCAAAAAGTAACATTTTGAAGGAAGTATTAAGAAATATTTTTTATATTTCTGTAGACTACCCTCTACAAAATCAAGCCGCTACTGCTAGTGAAACTTCATGTAACTGAAGAAATATCAGTGAAGAGCACTGTGAAGTCTGACAGGACTGTAGTATTTCTGTGGGCTTGTTGGTCTTGGTTTTTGTTGTTGTTGGTTTTTGGTTTGGTTTGGTTTTTTTATCCAGCCTCTAAAACCAGACTTCAGTAGTTTCCAGAGTGTTTCCACAAATCAGGAGATAACCTGATGTTTTGGCAGGCTCTCTCAAAGTCTTAGTCTGGTATCTTAGTTGTTCCCTTACTCACTGACCACTTGGCCAACTCAGTTACCTGTACCTTAGCCATGAGACAACATCTATCAGCAGTACTGCACTGAATTCATGGCATTGGTCTTACTTGTCCCCAGCTGCACTATGACACTGGATTACCTAGTTATTGTGTGCAGTTAACTAACAAAAAGTAATTTACCCCTTCCAAATTGGTTTCATGGAGAAAAACCTCCTCCCTTTTCCAAGTCAGCTCAAATCAGTTTATTTTGCAGTGTGAGCACAGGAAGGTCAAAACAGGGAAATGAAGTTAAATTGTTTCCATTCTTGTCCCTACCCCTTTAGGAAGCCATAAAGATTCCCTTTATTCTTGCCTCTCTTGCTTAGTTTAATTAGCAAACAAGTTAACCCACATAATTTCAGGAAGCATAGTTTAACATCTTTCAAAATTAAACTCTTAGGGACACATTACCTACAATTTCTCTGGCTCTAGTTTGTAGCCTAGACACAGGGTATTTCAAAAGTCCCAGAAATGGAAAAACAGATTAATTCCCACTAACAGCTTCTGAAGCTGAAAGCAGGTAAAAGGGCTAAGTTTGGTTTTTCTGACAGGACTGCATACAAATGGTGAGGATCAATGCCCAGTGTAAGGTGTAGAACGGAATACCAGAGCTGTTTATACTTTAGCAGCTTTGCCAAATGGTTACTGAGAGCAGTAGAGGAAAACAGTCCCCAAAGATGCTTAAATATCCAACTACATTAAACAGTTTTAAGACTGAGAACCTGCTCATGGTCTTTTAAGCCACCAAAGGTATATTATGATTTAATGTCTATTACTTGAGACTCATTGCTGTTTTAAGACTGAAGTATACAGATTTATTGTTTACATATTACCTATTCATAACAGGTTTAAAGTTTTCCCTAACACAGATACAGATGATCCTTTCCAGAAGTTCATGCTTTTTTTATTAATAAAACCCTGAATCATCAAAAAAATATTTTTTTTCTAGAAGGGGAAAAGGGAGTATGTACTGCACACAAAGGAAGAAACTGAAGACCAAGGAAATGGATAACAGGCAGTGCTCACCAGATGTATTTAGTAACTAGACATTTGCCATAGTAGATCCTGGAAACAATTGTGTTATGCATATAATCACTTTCCTGTCACTTCAAAGACACTAATGCCTGCTCTGTCACCTTTTAAGAGCTTAGCAGCAGTAAGATATAAAACAGAAGAAGTTGGCAGCAGTATCATGGTCTACTAGGCACGTTCATTAGCAGTTAATTAAAAACTAGACACCTGCCATAAGAAATGTGCTCAAAAAAGGATGAGTAACAGGTCTGTGTTACTACCAATTATTATCATTACTTGCAGAGCAAGGGCTGCGTCCACTTTCAGAGGAAAGTGGGAAGGTAGAGAAGAGTGCAACGATGCGTACCTAAGTGACTGCACTGAGATAATTAGCCATAGTAGAGATTTTAAAACAATCAGTAGTTCACCCACCATTTTCTTGCAAAAAAACTAAGTTCTTCGTATTTGCAAAGGGAGAAAAGAAATGGCAAATTCAGCTTACTGTACAGTCTAGATGTAGATTTTATCACCTCAAATTCTTTTCCCGGTATCCCCTAACCAGACCACAAAGATCCAAAAATCAATATATGAAAAACACAGCACTTGCTTCTCTGAGCAAGCACTTCCTAACAATTTTAAAGGCAGTACAGTTTTTCACCTCCAACATCCTAGGCAAGTTCCAGCTATAAAGAGCTCTTTAATTAGGACTTACAATTTGGAATTCATTTTCAATCTCTGACAGAGACTTCCAGAAACAGAGTAAATCTTTATGAAACAAGTGAGATGTCTCCTTTAGGCTCTCTGCTTATCAAGATAGAACAAGAGCTGCTACAATCCCATTTCCCACCTTAAAGAAGCTCTACTGGGGTCACAAACAACTATGGCTTACTTAGAAATCTAGTTTTGAATTCCTAGCATTAAAGAGTTGGAGCATTCTTCTGTTCTTAAACGGATGTGTGATGTACTATTCAGTACCTGCTGAAAAGCACTGAATTAAAATTCAGAGGTGATGCACCTAACAGTGGAAAAAAGGTTATACCTGGTCCTAAACTGTAACAGCTGTCTTCTCTTGTGCCCTTCTAAATAAACATCAGAGAGTAGAAAATGTTTAAAAAACCTTATCAGCCTAGCACCAGTAATACTATCAACAGATTCCCTCAAGCTCCATAGAGATGTTATGAAAAAAATATCTGGCAAGCACAAAAGTAATTTAGAGACCTAAAATGTAAAGGGCACTACTTCACGTCAATTCCTGTAAAATTGAAGAACTGTGATTTTGATGAACTCAAGCAGGCAGAAAGATGTGACAGAAAAACATGCATTACTGTGTTCAATCTCATTGCCATATTCTCTCCCTTCCTAAATGGAAATCTTCAGTGTTTTTATTTGCTTGCTTAAGTAGCAGAAAGAACTAAGAGCCTGTATCAAATGCCTATGGCAAATAAACATGAGGGCCACTGACTGAGCACAGCTAGCTGACCAAGCAACCTTCCCCCCACTGTTTAGAAATACATTTTAAACCAACATTGCAAATTTAACCTTCCAAAAAATGTAAACAACTCACAATTATTCTCCTGTTAGATCCAGTCTTCTCCCTCATTCAAAACACAGCCCAAACCCCTGCACACACTACTTACACCACCAACAGTCAAATCTAGCAGGAGAGAAGTCATTAGACAGTCTAAGCCATTAACTAATACTTGCATCTAAGTTTCTGCAGATGCTTTCAAAAAAGTGTTTTGGCTACAGGGGAGAACATACTGCAGGATGAAAACCAACTTCCCTTAAGAATATATCCACATTCTTCTACAACAGAGTGACTGCATCAGTGTACAAGGAAAGAACTACAGATACCATCTACAGAGACTTCTGTAAGGCATTTGTGCCTCACAACATCCTTGCCACTCAGGTGAAGAGATACAAGGTTGATGGATGGATTGTTAGATGCATGAGGAACTTGTTGGATGACCGCATCCAAAGAGTCAACGAGACTCATAATCCCAGCGGAAACCAGTAACCACTGATGTACCCGAGAGTTCATAATGGGGCAAACACTATTCAACACCTTCATCAATAACGTAGCTAAGGGGATTGAGCACACCATTATCAAGGTTGGAGATGACACCATGCTGAGTGGTGCAGTTGATTCACCTAAGGGAAGGGATGCCATCCAGATGGAGTTTGACAGACTTGAGGAGTAGGCCCTTAAAAATCTCATGAGGTTCTACAAGGCCAAGTGCAAGGTCCTGCACCTGGGTCAAGGCAATCCCCAGTATCAGTACAGGCTGGAGTATGAATGGGATGAGAGTAGCACTGTGGAGAAGGACATGCAGCAGCAATATGCACTTACAACCCAGAAAGCCAACTGCATCCTGGGCCATATCAAAAGAAGCAGAGTCAGCAGGCTGAGGGCAGCTGAGCTCCTCTACTCCACTGTCATGAGATGCTCATCTGGAATACTCTATCCAGATCTGGGGTTCACAGTGCAAGAAGATGACATGGACCAGTTAAAGCAGGTCCAGAGGAGGGCCACAAAAATTATCAGAGGGCTAGAACATCTGTCCTATGAAGACAGACTGGCAGAGTTGGGGTTGTTCAATCTGGAGAAGTTAAGTTTCCAGAGAGACCTCGTAGTAGCATTTCAATACTTAAAGGGGGCTTATAAGAAACATGGGGACAGACTTTTTAGTAGGGCCTGTAACAACAGTTTTAAACTGAAAGAAGATAGATTTAGATTCAATATTAGAAAGAAATTATTTACTGTGAGGGTGGGGAGACACTGGAACAGGTTGCCCAGAGAAGTTGTGCATGCCCTGTCCTTGGAAGTGTTTGCAGTCAGGTTGGACAAGGCTTTGTGCAGCCTGATCTAGTGAAAGATGTCCCTGTGCATGGCAGTGGGGCTGGACTTTGTCTTTGAAGGTCTGTTCCAATCCAAACGATTCCATGATAGGTGAACAGACTGAAAATATGAGCTAACCAATATGGGTTGCTTACTACTCCACCTTCTAACCCAGCTTCAGCAGCAGCAGCTCTGTTTCCTCTTCATTGCTTTCGGATGTTTCTTTTTCCTTGACTATATCACCACTAGATTAACAGCAGTCCCCGCAACACAGTCCCTCCTAACCTATCTGAACCCTAAGCTTCAGTACTGTAGCAGCAATCTGCAAAACTAAGCTCCAAATTTGCTTTCTTTTGCTGATGAAACAAAACTGGGAGGAGTGGCTGATACACCAGATGGCTGTATTACCACTCACAGGGACCTCAGCAGGCTGGAAAAGTGGGCTGACAGGACTTTCTTCAATTGCAACAAGGGGAAGTGCAAATGGAAGTACAAAGTCCTGCACTGGGAGGAACAATTCCATGCACCAATATATGCTGGCAGCTGTCCAGCTGGAAATCAGCTTTGCAGAAAAGGACCTGGGAGTCTTGGCAGACACCAAGTTGAATGTGAGCCATCAATGTGCCCTTGTGGCAAAGCAGGTGAATGGCATCCCGGGCTACATTAGACAAAATATTGCCAGCAGGTCAAGGCAGGTGATCCTTCTCCTCTACTCACCACTGTTGAGGCCACACCTGGAAGGAGTATTCCAGTTCTGAGCTTCCCAGTACAAGAGAGACATGGACATATTGCAGAGCATCCAATGATGGGCCTAGAGAAGGCTGAACAGTCCCCCCTCTCTCAGCCTGTACTCATACACGAGATACTCCAGTTCCTTAATCATCTTTGTAGCCCATTGCTGAATGGCCCAATGACGGGGAAAGAGGCAATGGGCACAGACTGAAACACGAGAGATTCCTCCTGAACATCAGAACACATGGGGGTTTTTTACAGCAATGGTGACAAGCACTGGCACAGGTTCCCCAGGGAGGTTGCAAATTCTCTATCCTTGAGGATACTCAAAAGCCGTATGGACACAATCCTGAGCAAGTGGTTCTAGGTGGTCCTGCTTGAGCAGAGGGGATGGACCAGATGACCTCCAAGGGTCCCTTCTAACCTCAGGCATTCTGTGATTCTGCAATTCTTACTGCTTACCATTTTCTCCCTGTTTAAATGTGTTTTAGAAAAATGTGAGTCAGCTACTTTCATTGCTTAATTTTCTTCCCAAGTCCTTTGAAACATCTGTGTTTAGTTTGGTTCATTTGGTTTTTTTACTTCCCCTTCTTCTAAATGCTCAGGTTTTATTCTGACAGATAGCAAGCCACACTATACCCCAGTAAACAAACTTGAAAGTGCCCACTACTGCATCTCTAGGTAGTGAGCCAGGAATTGAGCCTTTGTAGTTTTGTAGAAGTCCTTTGAAAACACTATCCATGATGTGAACAAGACACAGTGCCTTGGGTGCAGGAAGAGACTATCCCTTCAGAACAAAGAAACAGCGTCTTCAGCAAACCTCTTTCATCTATAAATCACGTGAAACGTTATTGTACTACAGAGATGTAAGTCCACAGTGATACCAGGGGATTTTTACCAGTGTGTTTAACTGTAAATGTTGCAACTAATGTATCCATGACATTGCTGAGCTGCACAACGCTGTATTATGTACTTTAGCTAGTAGTAGAACGCTGCATTTTATAGTTTAGCTACTAAGTAGATAAGAACTGGTCTGAAACCAAGACATGAGCCAAGAGTGCTGAAACAGGGCCAGAAGAGAAGGTCATGAAAAGGATAGTAATAAGAAAAGGAAGATGACGAAGAAGAGGATTAGGAAAGGATGGAGAAGTCTCCCAAATGACTACCAGAGGACCCCCAACCCATTATGCTACACATGCGTATAAAAGTGTAGATATGATACATAGTTCCTGAAACTGTAATGAGTATGGTAATAATTTCTCAGAAACATCATTAATATGTATAGATCAGCCATATATAGATAAACAGTGAACAAAGTCAGTATGCACATTGGGTGAAGCTTATCCCCTGTGTATCTGGTGCCAAAAATAAAGAATGCCTGCTTTCTAACCACTCTAAACTGGGTATTAGAGAGTTTTGTCTCCAATTTCTCGGTATTATTAGAAATCAAGTCTGGTTTCCTCTTTCCTCTTCAAAAAAATAGGAAAAGCAATGCAGATTTCAACTGGCTCACAAAGACTAAAAAGACCACTTCATGCTTTGGTGCTGTCATTGCATTTTTACACTGAAATATACCTGTTTCACTCTAAAATGTATGTCTTCTACAGATCTATGGTACACAGTTTTGTCACAGAATCCCAAACCTGGCCAACTGCTCTTTTCTCCTTGCATTAGAGATTAAACTACATTGTTTAATCTTGCTAAATTAAGGGAAGTTAGGATAAACACAAGCACAATTCCTCATAAACTTGCTCTACAAGGCTAGAAGTTCCTCTCTATCTAAAGAACGAAAATAAAAACTAGCTGCACTTACAAAGCTGCCACACTAACTTCTCTGAAATAAAATTATATATTTATTTATTGGCAGTGTTCTTCAAGGAAAAACAATTCCATAGATGAATTACAACACAGGCAGAAATACAGATTCTAATGCAGGGGCAGCAAAATCGGTCACCTTCAAAGACCCCACAGAATGCAACTGTAGCAGCCAGCACGGGTCAAAAGCAGTTATACTGAAGCCTGCATCTACCTAGCAAAACTCTAAATTCAATTTTTCATTACTACAACAGGAAAATGTTTGAAAACTCCTTAAACCCCTTATATTTAGTATTTGTGTCTTATTCTTTAGCTTGTCTTTTAGAATAGATTCTGTATTTAATGGGGATTTTTTCTTTAAAAAAGAACAAGAAAAATGAAATCTCTCAACAAAAGAAAGGCTTGGTTGTTATCAATTTGAATTGCATAGCCAGTACCAGTCTACCTACAAGTACACACATAGCGTTTTTGTTGAATCACAAGATCTCATCTTTAAATTTTAAGACTGAAGTTCGCTTTACACCTACAGAACTGAGAAACAGGTCTTCAGTGCTCCCCAATATAATGCAAATAGCAAATATAAAAATAATTTCCACGTGTAGCTTATTAACTGCTGATTAGTTCCCACCACCACTATAGATCACATATACAGACTGCAAGGGAGAAAGCAGCACTATCTTTTCCTTAGCACTATGCTGAGCATCAGCTGTAGTCTTTGCTGTGCCTTTCTGTCTCACTTTGAACAGCTAGGTTTTTCTGCCCTTCCTTCTGGCATTCTGGAGGGCAAATCTATGCACCAGAATTAGAAAGATAAAGAGATACTACACTTCAGACCTCTTCAAAATGATCACTCTTGTAAACAGTAATGACAGATGTGGGTGACCCCACCCAAATGATTTGTCACCTCACCCAATGAATGAGCACATCAGCTGTTTTTCTGCCAAAGTGATCAGCAATTAACTATTTAACAAAAGTTTAGTGATAATTGTGAAGTGGCAAGATTTTTAACATCCCGTTGACATAGAGGGAACAATTATATAGTACTGCCAGCATGACTGGCACTTTCAAAAGAGCAGACCTGAACTAGCAGCCTAGCTATACTGTGGAGCCTCTGTGGATCATCCCACACCGGCAGAGCCCTGCAGCAAGGATGCAGGATATTGCCAGCAGATGGAATTCTTCCAGTTCAGTGACATCTTCTCCCCAAGGTGCGTTAGCACTCCACTGGAGTGTGTAGCTGCAACCACATAAGGGCCTTTGCCAACTGAAAAGTAGGGTTTTCTTCCCTCCTCCATGCTTTTAGGCAGTGTAAGTCAACCTAAAACTTGGCAGCTTGTACCAAGTTGACCAGACCCCTTGAAGCATAGCTAGAGGTTGTGTCAGCAGCTATGCTGGCAACACAACAAGCAGCCTATGAACTGCAGAAGCCTTTTTGCTAGCATAACCTTATATGTACATACACACATACAGCATTTTATGTATCAAATATATAAAATGATGTAATTTATATCATAATATATCATTAACAGTTATATACTACATATACTCTCATATAATTACATCACATATATTGCTTGTTTATACTTTCATATAAGAACGTAGAAGTTCTTTTGTGTGTTTGTATATATAATCTGTTTATAGGTGTTACAGGGCTGCCTTAAGTACAGTTGCTGTCTTAAACAGTTTATAGCAAAAAAAGGAAATAGAAACAAGTCAGAAGAGCAAGTTCTAAGGGTCCTAGTATTAATAATGGTTGTGGGTTTTTTCCTTAGATTACATAATGTTGTGGGTTTTTTTCCTTAGGCTAAATTCTTAAGAAATAATGGACAAACAGCAAAGCTGAAGCTGCATTGGAGAAAAAAGACTATGCAACAATAGAGGACAGATGTCATAGGGCAGGAGGGAGTGGATGGGAAGAGTCAGAGTAAAAGCTGAAAAAATTATGCTTGTGCAGGAAAACATGTCTTCAGAGGACTTCCTGACTCTAAAGGAAAGTAGCAAGTTCAAAACCACAATCCAAAAACCACAGAAGACAACCTTAAATTCTCTTGATCCAGACAAGACAAAGGCTGGTTTTCTGAAACCAGTTACATTCTTCTGATCACTGTCAAGAGTAAGTCAGTTCAAAGCCAAAGCTTTTCTTTAATTTTGGTCCACTAGATACTGCTTTCTCTGAAGACTCAGATGCAAGCCTTAAGTCACTAGAATGTAGCTGTCAGCAAACAGTACTTCCAGTTTGCAGAAACTGCCAGCACAGTTTTTTTCTGTGGCAACCATAAATTCCTACTAGTACTCACCTTCTAATCTCTAATCTACATTTTTGTCTTATTAGCTACTGTTAGCACACCGTTGCTGTGCAGCAGCACTTCAAAAGCATGGTCCTGCTGACAGCAGCCAAAACCAACTAGTTCAAGCATGCTCCAACTTGGAAATGACTTAAAGATATTAATCTAGGAGGTTTTATTACTGACATGTGATTATCTTAAGTATTTAGTTTTCTTGCAGCCTCTTTCAGTCTCCAGAAATTTAAATCTGGCTGTAGATGAAGATAGTGATGATGGAGCAGAAAGGCTTTTTGCTAAATTAAAATCCTTAAGTTGAATATATTTTAAACTACACTCTTCACTCTTTTGTCCTAGCTACTTCTAACTACAACATTTCAGAGATATCAAGGAATGAAAAATATGAGAGTCATGAGAAAAGCATTACATGGATTTTTATTTACTGTTCCAAGCCACAGACCAGATTCTTTGAAATTCCCCGACACATTCTGTAACTACTTCCACCTACAAATGAGAATCGCTTCTTAACATGCATTTGAGCAATCCACTTTTGCTAATCCTTGCTTTTACCACCTCAATACTACTGTTTGTAAGTATTTAAAGAGCTACAGTTAGCCAGCACCTTTCAAAACAGTACTGGACGTTCACAGAAAATAAGTGTTATACAAGATGCAACTTTGGAATAATGCAGTTACCAGATACCAGGAATCCTGTAATTGATACAAACTCTTCAGCATACTGAAAAGTTGCAGCAAACTGCCCCCCAAACTGTGTCTTTGCCCTGCCTTTAATATTTCCTTAAGTTATCCTAAATGCCTATGCTAGCCTCGCTTTGTACAAGAACAAGGAAAGCAAGCTTCTCTCCCTTCTGTTCCAGTCCTCCCACACAGCCCCCTGTCCCAACAGTTTGCCTTGCTCTTCCCCCATGAAAAACATCGGGGGTTGCTGTTTTCTTGTACATCTCTAGTTTAACGTTTACAGTACTTGCGTCCCCCTGCACCTTCTTCCAGCCCCTTTGCGCTTACCTCTCTGTGCTTTCCTACCCCCAGTGACTCCATCTTTGCCACAGTTGCCCACTTACAGGTACATTTTGCCAGTGCAGTGCACACCACTCCCACTGGCACACTGGCAGTTCACTTCAGTTTATCAGTGTTTGCTTCTCAGAACCTAACCTTAGTGCGTTTCAGATCTGTATGCTTCAGTTTTTGCACCCTTCCCTCCTACCATGAAGTAGTCCAGTTTACAACCCTACATCATTCAGCATGTAAACGCCTGATGCCTTTCTCTATTCTTACTTACGTTGAAGGACAACTCCAAGACCATGCTTTGCTTCACCCTTACTCAACTAACTTTGCATTTGATTTCATCTCATGTGCATCAGTCCCAGCTGCATTTCTCTTTTTTCTGAGCCAACTGATTAATTCTTCCCCTCCAACTCCTTCCTCCTCCAAACCTACCATATCTCAGACTTCATTCAGGAGAAGCACTGAAGGTCACATCACATTTTTATCTCAGCCTACAGACTCCTCACCTACTCCACTTGTCTCATTTCAACTATGAACACAAAGCAGATGTTTGTAAGGGGGAAGAAGGTACGCTCATCACTTCAGTTTGCCTCCTTTTACTTCCTTGATAGCTTTGGCAAAAAGTGAATATTCACAAAAACTATCTTCAAACATGGAAAACTATTCTGTCTGCATATGCTTTAAATGTCTCTAGAGGAAGCAATCCTTTCCACCAGGATTAAATAACCTACCTTTCTGTGCCAAGGAAATATATATGTATTTCTGCTCCTCTGCCTCAACCATTTTCAAAGGCAAACTCATCCCTAACCCCCATTTTGCCCTTCTGGTAGCCCTTCCGTAGTCTCATTATTAAAGCTCACTGAACACACTTTCTGTAAATCCTTGCATTTAACTGTACTATTCCAGTATTTTGACTAAATTTTGGTCCTTTCCATTCCACCAAAACTGTTCCTTCCAAACCAGTCTAACAGAGTCATTTAGAACCAAGATCACAAAAAGAAGAAATTGTCTCTTCTGCCATATCAATTTCCTCTGCTTCTATCTACCTAACCCTTCCTGAAACCACATTCTCCATTGACTTGTCTAGTCTTCTGTTTACTACTGCCACATACACAGGTTTTCCTATCCATCCCACTTGCACCTCTCTCCTGCTGCAAAACAGACCAACTTACATCTCTACACCATTCAACATGCACATCCCACATCCCCAGAATCTGCTCAGTAGACAGTACTCCAGCAAGTGGTACCAGCTCACCACTGGTACCTCACATGCTCATCTCATCAGTCTACCTTCTCTCTGCATTCACAGTAGCTGCTTATCTTCAGGTTTGATGTCTAGCTACCCACATTTTTTTTCCCAATCATCTCCCTTTCACTTCTTTCTTGAAACCTGTTTAGCTTCACAAATCCGTAACCATATACTTCGTCTCACCTTTGACTTGTAACTTAGAGACTAGATCTAAATAAGAGCCACCTAAAGATCTTCTGCCTTTCTTTCTGCCCAAGATCCAAGATGCAACTTTTCTACCCACCCACATGTGAAACTTTGCAAGGTAAGTGAGGTCTGGGTTGCAACTAAATTACATTTGACTTTTGAATGCAGTTTTCCTCTCTTCAGCATGACTGAAGACATCTTATTGTCTCATTTTGATACTACTCTCCTCTATATTGCTGCTCCAAGGTTCTCCATTTCCCCAGCAGTTCAGAGTGCACAAAATGTGTAAGGAAGGGCACGGGGGTGGGGGTGTCAAGTGGAAACCAAGTTTGGTTAACACTATCTCTTCATTCACATTTCACACACCTTCTCCCAGGTTGTCTGTTTTGTAGGACAAGCTACAAATACGCATCAATAATGCTCTCATTTTTTCCTCAAAACTTAGTGGCACTAACAATAAAAATCTAACCATTGTTTGGGGACTGGTATTTTGAGAATACCAATTGTCATGCTGACAAATACCTTCCCTTGCAATCTAATTTAAACTTAAGTTTACAAGTCTGGAGCCTTTGTATTCTGAAAGCACCTACCATGACAGAATCCTACCATGTAATTAACATATCTATGTTTTTTTAAAAGAACAAAATATGACGAATAAGCCAGCATGTTGCCACACAATAGAGTTCCTATTGCCAGAGTTCAGTAATTTAGACACGAGGTTAGCTAGTTTATGTTAGGAGTGAGTACACAGTGTCTTGTGCTCACTAGATCTCATTTTATTTAAAAGAACTAGGCAATTTCCCCTCCCTCTACACATAATACAGATCATGGCTGAGGAGGATCTGAAGTAATGCTACAGCTGCTTAGCTCTTCCCTTCCACTAAGTTCTGCATTCATTTCTGCCCTAGTCTGTATTTCTATTTTATAATGAAACATACAGCCTAGTTATTTATAGGCTTTCTAAGGATTAACTACACACTCATAAGAATAAACCCTCAAGAGGTTAACCTCATCCTCTTAAGCTTCACACACTACAATCCCAGAGATAGCTGGCAACCACAGCCAAGAAAGAAAAAATAATCCCACATCTTGCTAATCCTTTAGCCAATCACCTCATGCAACAGTGGAGAGGCCTCTCCGAGGCCTACAACTCAATCTGTCTCAAGAGTACTGTCAAATCCAAAAGATATACATTTCACAGAACCATTAGCAATCCACCTCAAAAGGCAAAATAAGACATACCTGGCTACCCGGTGCAATGCTGAAAGATTCCAGTTTGCTACTTTTATTTCCTATTTATGTATTTGCGTACTCTACCCAATTTATTAATTTGAAAGTAAATCTAACAAATTTTGCATTGTTTACATCTAGATAGACCCATTTAACCATCTCTTATGCTTCCTAGCATGAACTTTGTGTACCTTTGATTTTCCAGCCAAACCATATCTCTCACAAAAAAAACCAAACAAAAACAACAAACAAAAAACCCCACATCTTCAAGTTAAACAATGATAATTACTTATGTTCTTCATACCATAATCGATTCTCCCTTTTCTCCCTTAAACCCAAAGAGCTGCAGCAGTGTCAAGGAGTTAATGGATGCATTTAAGTCAAAGGTTTCTGGTTTTTTTATTACCTATCTAGCAAAATTGCTACTTCATTCAACTTTAATATAATAAATATTAAACTGTGCCATTAAAAAAAAAATCAGCAAAGAGGTTGTTTAGCCACTCTGCTAGCCCACAGCTGGAAGTTAAGGCCTTCAAGAACATTCACAAAAAGTATAAGATCAGAGGTAGGACTGTTAATAACTACATGTCATCCACAGTTCTTTCCTGAAGTAAGAACTTTTAATCAACACAGAGGATTAGCATTTATTTCTTACAAACCCATAGAGTCTAACTATTATTACCTTTTTTTCTAAATCTGTCAAATTCATTCATTCACTTTTGTATATGCTCAATATACAGATTACAAAGCCTCACTTTTGACTTCGTAGGCAAATTCTCTGAAAAATCTCTGTCCCATAAGATTACAAATCCCTACCCTCACAGTCTGTCCTTTAATAGGCTTCCACTTTCTCAACTGGAAATAAAAAAAAGTATAAAATAAATATAGTTCCAAATCATCTTGTATTTCAAAAAGGCCAGCAGCAACAGTAACTGCTGTAAGTCAGGCAAGCCAATTGGGAAGGTCTTGAATCATTCAGCGTCAGGCAACAGTTACGTACAAAAAGAGAAGGGGCGGAGGAGTGTGTGTGTGTGCGTGTGTGTGCGTGCGCGTGTGTCAAACCCCAGCAGAAATGCAGACTTTTATCTAATCAAAAGAAACTACACAAGTGAACATCAGCTAAGAAAATTAAAGTTTCCTCATACCCTCAAAATTTATTGTACATAAGTATCCTTGGTAGTATGACTCCAGAAGCTACTCGGTTGCATCTTCTACCGTTACAGATTGGTCGAGCCTATTTGCATTCTGAAAAGGAGTTGCATGATCTTTCATGCTCATAATAGGTGTCTAAACCGTTAAATTACTATTTCTTTTCTTATCTTGAAAGACACTGCACTTTAACAGCATGGCCCTTCCATTGTTCTTTACACCAAGTCATGTCCCTGAACAATACCGACAGCTGCTATCAAACTGGGCTGTGCTCACTCTCAGTGCAGCTGCCGCTTGTAGGAACAGACAGGCTTCTGATGTGTGTTCCCCCTCTGGGGAGAGGGCTTGACATGCTGCGTGCTCAGTGAGGGGGAGCAAAGGTCCACCGAATTGTCAACCCAATTTTATGCTATTCAGTTTTTCCAGGATATACACCATCCCTTTCAAACAAAATCAAGCATATGTCAAAGCATGAAATTCATTGTGTGGCACAAGATAATTATTGATCATGTAGACTGTAAAAGATCACTGGAACGTACATCTAATTTTAGCATTATGTATATGCATGCATCTACACAGTCCAAGAAATTTTGTGCCCAACAAGTTAATTTCCTCATTCACAGTTTTGGATTTGTATGGAATCATTCAGCAGTCTTTCAGAAGACAGAAGAAAAAGTATCTCTTCTAGTGAATCTTTGATAATTTAAAAGGAAAAAACATGGAGGGTTCTATTCCTGCTTCCAAACAGGTTCCTCTTCCCACCCCCAAAAGAGAAGTTCTTAACTGCACACGATACTTAATAGATCCTATTGCTTTTAAGACTATTGTGCCAACTTTAAAAAGCGGTACATGACATGCTAGAGATAGCAAAATTTGGTTTGGCTAAATAGCACTATTCTACATCCAGTAAGAATGTTTTAAAATATGTTCCAATACATATTTCTATTTACTGCATATTTTTTTCTTTAAAACTAGTTCATTAAAAAGAGGTTTCCATTCTATTTTCATCCTAAAGTAATTCATTTTTTAAAATGCAAGAAAGTACAGTTCTCTAATCTTTGTTAATCAAATACCACAAATGTACATGTGTTGTATTTCAAAGATCAAATCAGGTATTCATAAAGTAATTCATTACACAAGCAAAACATAGAGAAGATTGTGACAAATACAGATGTAATTGTGTGGGTTTCTAAGATGTGATTAGTAAATCAACTAAGTAACAGTCAAAATTTGATACGAAGGGAAAAACAGCACAGATTTTAAGGGGGGGGGGGTATGTTTATGCAAAGCTAATCTGTCAAGTGTAATAAAGCAGCTTGAATAAAATTTAAGCTGAAAATCCACTGAAGCTCCCCATTTCAGGGAGGAAAAGCTATTAAAAGGAAATGAAGGTCACCCTCCCAGTTTATTTCACCTAATTGACTGCCAACAGCTTACCACAGGCAAACCGACTGCAGATCTGCAATTGAGAAACTGATGAAAGGAGGGTTTTCAAGCTGAGGCTCATTCTTTTAATCCTCCCTCACTCTTTTTTTTTTTCTTCCATCTCCAGTTGGGATGTAATTTTAAGCACAGATGGATTAACTGGTTCCATTGTCTGTAGATGTCATTGGACTATGGCACTGTTAATCCGTACAGCAGCATGTCTAATTATCATTACAAAGTGTCTGAGGGAACTATAAAGACCAGCAGGGCATCTTCTCACAAGCAATTAACATAAATTGATAAGTGAGTAATTTGAATCTGCTCAAGGCGCTCACATATGAATAAAATCAGAAAGGACGAGTTCTTGTTTCAGCTACTTCTTTCACTTAGTCTGGAAGGGCAGAAAACATGAGAAATATTCTAGACTTAGTGGCAGGGGACATGAACTCATACAGTGGAAGAAATGTATGGTTCAAAAAGTTCATTAATACAAAGCAAATGACTTGTGATTGACAACCAGTCACAAGCAAGTAGTATTAACTTATTTCAGCATATTTAGCACATACTTAGTGAAAGGCTATGAGAACACTGTGTCAGACAATTAATACTACTTCAAAAGCAAGTGAAGTTTCTTTTCAGTAGTTTGCTAATTTAAAATTCATGAAAGATTCACAAGAAAAGGAAAGAAAGAAGAATGAATAGTTGTACAGGCTCCAAGAACCCAAATGTCACAAAAAGCATGAGGCAAAGGTAACTACATCAACTGACATCCAATGCCTACAAATAAACAAGCATCATTATATATCTTGCAGGGAAGGTTTCGTTACACACAGCATCACTGCACAAAACTACGTACTAGCAAAGTAAACTATTAACATTATCCCTACTAAAAACTGTGTGAAGTAAGGCAAACACTTCAGCAACACCAGGTATCACAAAGCATTAGATATCAAAGCACTAAGTGTAAATAGCAAAGCAGTAAGATATGAAAGCAAGTTATACACACTGTAGGAGGTAGACCTGGAAGGCCACGTACCCCGATGATGGCATTCAGTTCAGCCATGGTCACTTGTTTGGCACGTTCTACAGCTTGGGCCACTTGCTGCTGATGCTTTTAAAAGAAGAAAGGGTATGGGGAAAAATTTGTGTTAAGGTATTGATCACACCAAATCAAACCAGGATCACAAACACATGAATAACTGGTTCATCTGCAGAAGCCCAGGCTACATATTACAAGACATCTTACACAGGTAAAAGTGCCCAGTTTCTTACCTATTCAAAAGCAAGCAAGAGCCCTGAAGGCAGCAAGCTCATCTATTCCCCCTTCAGTATTGATTTTCTGGCAAATGAATAATTAGGTTCTAATTGAGTTGACAGGACAATAATGTCAACTTCACATTAGTGTCACTTTTAACACATATATATTTTGTGCCTACACAGCAAAACCTACTGAAATTTCAAATATGGACAAGTGCTTCACTTAACGAGAACTACAAACACTCTTTGTAAACTGTAAAGTTTGGCAAGGCTTATCCAAAATAACAGGCTTCAAAATCTAACAGCAGCTGCCCACAATATGCTACAATCACAATCATGCAGACCACATGCAGGTTTGTAACATTAAACACTGTTTTGAATGTGAGCTAACTATTCATTATATTAATTGTAATTTTATAATTTATATCAAAATATAAACTTGATATAAATTATGTAGACAAGATAAGCATGCTTATTTCACTAGATTCACATTTGACAACTGAATATCAAATAACCAATCACCACGATTAGAAATGAAAGCATTTTGTTGCATTGCCAATATTTTACAGACTCCCACTCTCCTCAGGCAATGAAATAGGCTGAGCCATTGTCACTAGTTTGAACTTAAGATTTGTTAGACCAAATTAGCAGGGGGTTTGCACACTTCAACTATAACAGATGTTCCTTACACTTGTGTATTGTGATAAAATTAACATCTTAAAACTAGCTAATTTGCAAACAGAAAGGCAACATAATTGCACTTTAACAGATGAACAGTTTTACTTACTTCCTGAGACAAAAACGGGATGACTTGTGCACAAATTGTGTTCAATCTCTTGGCGATTTCTGTCTATAAAGGAAAAGTAGTTTGATTAAAACTGTGTTTTAGTGCTTTTTTTTGCCATATATTAACTAGTGTACAGGATTACATTAACTTCACATGGTGAAGAAAGTAACAGAAATCCACATCTTCATACTACTGGCATACAAAAACAGCTAATATACATATAAACCCAGATGAGGACAGAGATTTAGTTAGCTACTCTAGGACATCTGCCATGTCTAAAGCACCTAATCTGAATACATGTTTAGGCACAAATCTGGTCCTTGTACATAGCTCATTAACAAGTGGAGCATTTTTGAAATCCATTAAGTCCAAAATAAAGCTTTTCAAAAGATAGATTTATTACTCAAATTATTAAACAGCATAAAATGATGGTGACAGGCATAGAAGAAAAACGTTTCTTTCATGATCAATTTTATCTGCCTATCCAAAGGTAAAATTAATTTTTGCTGACAGAAACACACCATAAGGAGTACAAAAGAAATACCAAAACAGAAGTGAGGCAGAATGGAGACAAAAGATACAGACTTCAAGATTTCCATATTGAGAGAGAATTAAAATAATGCAGACAAGAAAAAGAATCAGATTAGAAAATGTGATAGTCAATAACAGCAAATTAGTGAAACCATGAGTAACAGGAGAACAATAAGGCTAGGAACCAGCAGAGAACAGAACAATCCTTCGCTAAAAGCAGCAGAGAAGACAGCAGGACAAAGTGTTTGAGTCCCACTTTTCAATAGCTTGATGTATCTCCCACTTATGGCATGTCAACTTGAGCATGGGATTTCTGGTGGGGTACAGTGATCTTCTCTCATTACACAGTTTTACCCCTGCTTACAGCTTTTCAGACCCATACAGAACCTATTCAGAACTACCATTATAATTAATCCCCAAGGTATTTGCACAACTCCTAGTTTTCCTTAAAAACACCTCCTGCAGTCACTGTAGCACAGTGGCAAAAAAACAAAATTAGCGTCCACATGTGAACACAGCCTACATACAGGACATTCTGAACAGCTTTTTTCACTCTGCCATATCATTAATCCATACAGCTATTTCTTGGGGGTTTTGTTTTAAGACACAAGAAATAAAGAGATCCCTGCTGAAAATCATTAGGCCTTCCATGAAGGACATACATAAACCTGAGTAAAGATAAACTCTTTCAAAGAAGTCAGATGAAAACATTGGTAACCATTCTGCTGAGACTTTCCCTGAGCCCTCCCATCATCCTGAGTTTTTTAAGACACTGTGATATGCTGATCCTTATATATGAGTGAAGCAGTAATCAGGATACAAAAGCCAGCCTCTGCTTTTGTCTCAACAGACAGGTGATTTGGGATCTAAATACAACTGGCAAGCTTTAACACCTCTTTTCCCACCTCCGAGAGACACAGGGGAAATACTTGATAGCACTGAGATTTGTAAAACACCATCTCTCTCTGACATAAGCTGAAGTTCTCCACCTAACCAAAGTCTGGCATTTGATACATCCACCATAAAGTTCTGCAGACAGAAGAGTCTCCAGAGCAGTTCTGGGATGGTTTCTGCTTAGGACAAAAAGGTTCCCCTTCAATAAGGGCAATGAAATGACAGCTGCTTTACAGCTAACCTTTCTTACCTCGCAACAAGGGGAACAGACCTCTGTTCTGAATAGAAACAGCTACTGTTTCACACAGTAAGTACCACAGCAATCTGCTTCTGTTTCACTTGGGCCACAACCACAGAATACCCACCATTCCGTGCATGACCCTTAGTACTACATGTATATCAGCAAAGGCTATACAAGGAAGCAACCAGTTTAACTATTCTAAGTTATCAGACTTAACTATTACCAAATCTGTTGGTACTTTCAATGGCTGTTATCAAGAGCAAAAAAAACCCCAACACAAACACCAGCACACAACTCTTGAGAATCTATGTACCAAAGGGCATTTTTCCACATACCTAGTATGTGTCTCCATAAAGCAAGGTATGTCAGCTATGAAAAAAAAGTCTGTTGGCTCCCAGTCTACTTGGCTGATGTTTAGCTGAGACGTTTAGGGTCCAAGAAGTTAATTGCCTTAGACCAATGGGATCACCTTGGTTTTCAGAATAGAAGCCAGGATTAAACATAGCAGGTGATGAGAGCAAAATAAAAACTCATTTGGTTTCTACTGAGAAGTTCTTTGGCCTGAATGGCCTACATAAGTGTCCCTTTACTGTAATACTGAAATAAGTATCCTTATAGCTGTAAGAAAAAGATAGATCTATTTTCAGTACAGTCCATAAAATATGCAAGTTGTCCATGTCATTGGGTTTTACTGGACAGGATCAAATATATGAGCTTCACTACTAACATAGCATACAGGACAGCACACAGTAAGACAAGAAAACTCAACATCATGTGATAATTACCAGTCCCAACACAGGTTGATAAGATTTTTAAAAAAAAAAATTCTAATAAAAGTGGGCATAATCAATTTTTCCCCTTTCACAGTCAACCTTACTTTAAAATTATTATCCCCAGTACTATCATACCCAACTTAATATCAGAACTGAAAAAAATGTGTCCTTCTGAGTTTGTCTTTACCAAAGCAGGGCATCACTGATGACCGTTAAGTGAACAGCATCGTTAATATTCATCAACAGTGCTTGGTAAATTTAAATGCATATTCCATAAATAAGTTTATTTTGAGATTTGTTGCTTCTGTCACAAGTGCCAGTTGAGATATTTACACTGAAAGTAAACTGAAAAGACTATTCTATGCTTCATAACAAAAATCTGCTTGCATTTAAGAGGCAGTCTGCCTGCTAGTCCCATTTGCCACACACAATTAAGGTACTTAAAATTATTTAACCGTGATATTTTATATGCCTCCTGTTTACTGTGCTCAAGTGTTTAGTAAAAAAAATTCTTACTCAAAAACATATTAAGAAATGTTGTTTTTTCTCTAGTGAGTTGTGAAAGTTAGGTTTTAATGTACAATTCACCTACTCTTGCCCATCAGGAGTTGCAAGAGGTTGTTTTCAGAACTGAGAAAAAGGAACTTACTTTAAATATAAAACCAGTTGTTCAAGAGGCAACACAGATTCACCTTTCAAGATGAAATATCTTCGAGTATACGTGTGTGTGTATATATATATATTCATTCACTCTTGAAAGCAAACACCTATTTTGAAGGAGTCCAGGAAAGCTTCCTTAATCAAGTCTAAACATCAGTAATCGGTGGCATTACAGTAAGCTATATATTCAAGATTTGGGGCTCATGCATTTGAAAGTCTTAAAAGTAGGGTACTTATCAGTTACTTCTAGAGGCCTCCCAATGCAACATCGCTATTATTAACTGCTGATCTTGGGACATATAGGGCAGTCAGAAGAATGAGTCAACAAACAACATTTTGCAGAAAGCTGCTCGAGCATAGAGAAACATGACTGATTGGCCATGTTCTTTGACTCCTTGCTAAAGCAGACTGTAGAAGCCTGCATCTCTCATGAAAGCCCTCCTAGCTCTATGGCAGCTCTTAGCAAAGCATCTGAAGTGCCCTTAATTGTTTGTGTTCTTAATGCAGAGCCTCTTGAATACATTCATTTCTAATAGAGGACTTGAGTGTCAGGCCCATCCAAGAATGACAAAACTACATCATTCACTGGTTCTTGCTGTTATAATGACTGTCTTTTGATTTATTTGCAAATGACAAGCTTGTCAGACCCCTGACTGAAGTGCTACCCTCCTTTCTGAAGTACCATTAAAAATTAACATGAAGGAATTCAGCTGCATTTTGTAAAATTAAGTTCAGCTGACAGATCTTTTTCTTCACTCATGTAAATTTTTTGCCTCCATTCCATCTAATTAAAGACTTAAATGTTTTGACCTAACCATTGCCAAACCTGAGTGTTTGTACTTAAGTTAGTCTCTTGCTAAAATGAATTCTTAACATAATGACAAAGAACAAAGCAGCCAGACTAGTTACTAAATATAATATTCATTTAAACATCATTTTACTATGCAGTTAAGAAAGAGCTTGTACATACAACTGATTTTTTTTCTTCATTGTTAAAAAAAAGTATTTAAGTGTTTTCCTCTACAGTAGTCTATTCCAGATCATTTTGCATTTTGAGAGCCTGTACTTTCCAAAGCACCATGTAAGATATCATACGTATATCAACATGATTTCTTAAACTACAGCTTTTTGCACTGGAATAAAAAGAAGAAAGTATAATACAAGTACCCAGACTCTGACTGTTTTTCTCAGTACACCTAATACCCACGCATATTTTATCACTTAATGCTGGAAGTCCCAGCCTACGGGGACCATCACTCTCACTTCCAAGTGAAGAATGCAACCTTCCTCTGAGAAGAATTAATCACCTTTCAGCTTCAAAGGTTTCACCAATAATAATTTTGGGTTTGCTCCAATCAGTGTCTACCATACATGCTGCAGTAGTGACTTTAGCTTTAGTGACTAGCATCCATGGTGATCAAAAGCAAAAATTAAGTCTGTGAAAACAAACATGTTGCAAATCAGCTGTACTGTGACAACTGCTCTGTTATCAGTGCCAAGATTCCTCAAAGCTGTCCAGACCTTCCTTTACAAAACAATGCTCAGTTAAAACTGTCCACTGTATGTCAGAAGCTTGTTATTCTTTCTTGCAAACTGCACTTCCTATATCACAGTTAAGTCAGTATTTGAACTCACTCCACCACCACTTCTTAAGGACAGGTTTATATATTCGCATTTATTACATCTTTATTTACTTCAGTTACTTTAACGCAATTTTGAGAATCATTTTTGTCGTTACATTAGGAAGAATACAGTTTAGGAACAACATGATTAAAAGTAAAGCAAGAAAATCCAAAGTTCTGATGACACACACAAAGTCCTGACCCATTCCTTTAAAGCAAAAGAATCACAGAATCAGCCTTTAATGCAGAAATAATTTACTGTCAAATCACATTCACAAAAGCTTTAGAAGGTAATTCTTCAGTACTCTGCCTCTACTTAACACTTTCAATACAAAGAAAGCCAAGTACAATACTGAACTCCTTCAGGGAGAACAAAATGGACTTCCCGCCATTTACAGCATGTAACAGTAATCCACTAGGGAGTAAAGGTCAATGTTGCACTTTTGGTCATTACTGAATCATTTGAGATTCTCTATGGTAAGGATGAGAAGAAAATCGAAGGCTATGAGAATGCTGCAAATGGCTTTACCTCATACCAACTTTGATCTCCATCTGTCTAACAGACCTGTGGATAAAAGCCCTCTTTATGGAACGTGCTTGACCATTTTTTTCATCCCTGTTGCAACCCAGAAATCAGTTAAATATTGCATACCACAAGTCCTTGAGTAAGAAACTGCATGTATATATATTAGTCTTGATCTAAAGTTAGTACTGATTTAGTATTTTCATTTTTCCAGTAGAATCATCAAAACAACCAGTATACTTAAACAATGTAGCCTTTATTCTTTTTGTGACAGAGATCTTCGAAGACAGCAAAAAGCACACACAGGCCAATTCCAAAAAAACCATTTTGCTGCGCTTAGCCATGTGCATGCTGTTAGAACTTCGCTGCAGGAAGACTCAAGCACTTCCAAAAATTGCTAAGAATTCAGGGGGCGAGGGCATGTTGGAGGTATAATTAAAACTCGAAAGTTAAATATTCAAAAATCTCAAACTATTAAGGCTAGCATTCCATGAACTTTGCTGTTCATGAGTTACTGAATCCATGCTGGGCACTGAGATATGCATATATTGTTAATGTCCTTTTATGTAAAACTAATACACTACAATCTGTTTTGGCAACGGCTGCAAAAGGGAAAAAAGATAACATGCCACTTAAAAGTTTAGGCCCCCATAGTATATCAATGTCAAACAACAGTGTGTCAGGCTAAGATTCAATTCAGGTAAGTGCCACTGCCAAGTTTTCTTGTTCCCAGACGTGCTTTGAGATTATTTTATTGCTTAAAATTTAATTTGTTCCAACTTGCGTCTCCATGACAACGTTGGCTAACCCTGCAAATCATTTGGATAATTGGATATCTTATCTTTCTATTGCTCTCAAATCAAATGATTCTGCTAGAAATGCAGCAGCCAATCAAATTTACAGGCCTCCTGAGTAATTGACTCACACAAGTAGCCACATTCATCTCCCTTTTACCGCCATATTAACCACCCCGCCACAAACTGTGGAAGGTGGCCTTCAAATTCAGTTTTAAGTTATGAACGCTGTCATTACTAATATTCTTACCAATAGGAGAAGGTGGGAAGGTTTATTCTCAAAAGATACTTGAAATTCAATCTGACAAGTGGTAACGGGTAGCACTCATTTCAGCAACAGCAACAATCTCTGCATTTTGGGCATAAACTCTCAGTTTAACATGACATAGCATTAACAAATACAGCTTCCCCTCTGCCCTGCATTTGTACTACTTATTTTAATTGCGAGGTTAGCCACCCACAAAATGATATTAAAACCCCAGAAGACTGGCATGAAGAATCTTTAGCTATGAAAAAAACCAAAACACCACCATATTGCAAGTGGGAGTGCGGAGAGGAAGAAGTAACAGAAGCATTAACAGAATAAAAACTCAACACAGTAAAACCACAGAATGCGTTTCCAAAGTGAAATTAGTATTTTTTTAATGCAGTACCTAAACTACACTTATCTGAATCCTCTTAGATGTCAGTTTAAATTACAGAAAGGTCATGTTAATTTAAACATAAGCTACTTGAAATGCACCAGTCAACAGCTACACTTGCCAAACATCTAGTACAGGTTTGGACCTCGTTCAACTGTGAAGTGACTGGATATATTTCAGATGTCTAATTTCAATGCTTTCTATAATAATAGAGAAAGGCTGCTGTTTAGCTCTCAATGAACCACTGTACACAACTGCCCATCCCATTTGCAGCTGTAAATCCTGTTGAACCCAAGCCAACTGGCAACAAAGAAGCTGTTGTCAGGATGTTAAAGTGCTCTTTTCACACATCTTCACCAAGTCAAGACTCTTCTTAAACTTGGCTAAACAGGACAGTTACATTTCTCCTTTAATCCAACTTTAGCCCATCTTGCTCAATCACTTGAAACTACAAAAGGTGTGTTTATCCAAATTTTAGTTCCACAGCTTAGTTTCCATGCCTAAGCTAACCTTCAATACACACAGAAGTACTTAAATCTCTGAAGTGTGCACACAGCTTTATTTTACTTTCAAGTTGCTTTCCAGCACACTCAGTTCCCCCTTCTATTTAGATTCCATGAGATGCTGAGCAAGTCAGAAGCTGACTCAAATCCAGAAGAGGTATTGCCACCTTTGCTTCTAGTAGCACGCTTTCTTCAAACCATGCTAGAGGCAGTTGGACTTGTCCAACATCTCAACTAATAAGTCAAGCAGAAAATACTACTACAGGAGGAGGGAAAGGACCAACTTACTAAACCACCATGTCAGCAAGTTAAATAGGCTCACAGGAGGCATTGCTCAGGTACCAATGCAGCCCAGAAGGTGAGAACCAAGCTGGGAGCAGACGTTTTTGGGGGACACAATAAGCTATCAGATGAGCGCCCTTCCTCCCACAGGACTGCACTTTCATGTGCTCTTATCGTGCTCTAGAAGCAGCACAGTCTCCAAAATTGTCCAGTATACTTCGCATTATTACCATTAAGGACATTAAGAGCTGCATTTACTCTGGACAACTGAGAAACACTACACTATGTAAGAACAAGGAGGAGACAAAGAGAAGAAAAAAGAAAGAAGGCATTAATAAAAGCAGTATATCTGTAACTGCTACACCTCTATCAGAAGAGAGCTCTGTTGGCTTTGCATTTAGTTTAGGACATTATTTTAAAACTGCTTCCTATTTCATTCTCACTCCCACAAATTTCTGCATACATCCTTGCAGCCCTTGCCACACTAAGCCACTTTACTGGGATGGCAGCAGAAAGTTACAGCTCTTGCATAGCTGCAGAAGTGCCTAGAATCACAGTTTCCAGGGATCAGAGCATAGGGTTCCTCAAAGAAAGCAGACATTTTTACAGTATGTAAGCCAGTAACAAAACTCCCTGTCAGGATTCTGTTTTTATCAACATTCAAGACTGTAATTGCAGTAGAATCTGGACTAAAACAGTAAGTGTGCCATCTCACAAAAAAGATGGCACACTAAAACAAGGGCCTGAAATACTGGGGGGGGGGGGGGGGGGGGGTTGGGAGCAGGATCCAACATGCTACCTTTCACCAGGACATCAGAAATAACTACCAAATTAAACTCATCAACTAAATCACATGCAGTGTTGTATCTTATATGTAATTTTGCCTTTTTACAATACTGAGTATATTCACAGCTCAGTTTCAAAACTCTATCAAAGTCAGAGAAACAATTTAAGGCCTTAAAAGGGTGTTCATATCGATGTTTCAGGTGCCATCAGGAGACTCAGTAATGAATAGCAGGTTGAGAGGATTGACAACTCTTCTGTTAGCAACTAGCAGAATAATCCACCCCACAGGACTTCTACGGAAGGTGAAAATAACATGAGATTTTTCACTACATGGGGAAAAGGTTTGGAAACCTTTCAGCAAAACTTTGGGAACAGGTCAGTAAATTTCTCCACCCTTTTATTTTTATATATATGTATGTTCTGTGGCTCATAGAATAGAAGAGAACTAGTAAAGATACCATCTAGATTACATTCTGATAGAGAAGAACTAATTGAAACTGTCCAAAGAGCAACTAATTTGATTAAGACTGTTCATAATCCCTGCCTAGTTTATAATCATCAGGGCAGGAAGGAAGAATGAAAAAGCTGGTAAGACTTCAGGAAAGTGAATACCACCTGGTAAGATCAGCTTTGTAAGACCTGTTACTGAAGAATGACATTAAAAAAATGGTATTATGTACATTTTCTTTTTGAAAAAAATATTAAGGACATTGATGATAGTCAATACATCTGTGAATCGAAGAGGAAGGGACAGATGAAGAAGGGAAGGGATGGAATTGTGCCAAGAGACCAAATTCCAAATTATTAAGTGACTTAATTCACGCAAAAAGGAAAGCACACAGGAAGTGGAAACTAGGCCAGGTGAGACAGTATGAACATATACCACAGAAGCATGTGTTTTGGTATCTACATGCCGCTAGTAAACAACAGCTGAAGTAAAGTTACTGCTCTACAGGCTGGAATAGCTGAAGGAGAAAAAAAAAATAGTGGTCCAGTCCCCTCAATTAGAAAAGGAAAGATGTGGTCAAGAGACACCAAGAAGTTCAGAAAGTCTATACTTTTTGCCACCTGTCTTGACTATACAAGAATCATCACCAACCACATAATTAATATAAATTACTAGTTACACATGGTCAACACTGCAGCTTAAACAGGAAAGGAACAGATCAGAGTATTCCAGGTAAAATGTCTCCAAATTGACTAGGCCTGATGCAACAGAAAGAGCACATTGGTGAAGACTGAGCAGCTAGTGGACACCCTGCAGAACCTGCAGATGCCAACTGGATACAAAATTATTAAAGAACAGTGCCCAACAGACAGAAAAGGGAAAGCAAAGGAGCAAAGACACACCAGCTTAATTACTATTCCTTACGTTTGGGGCACTAAAAAGCCCCTTATCCATAGACATCTAGGTGAAACTGGGATATAAATCACAAAAGTATTTTTTAGCAGTGAACAGCAATCAGAATGATGCAATGTCCAAAAAGTAAAGTAATTATGGCTGAGAGGCAGATCATATCAATGTCTTCACTAAGAATTTGTTGCTTATAGCACTATAGGGGCAACAAACAGCACAGCTAAAACTTCACAGGAACAAGTACAAAACTACTTAGTGATTAAACCATGTATGAATGCACCCTTCTCTTCTGCAAATTAAAAAGTTCTGTATGTATCATAGGTCCAATATTTTTCTGTATTTCCTACTAGTAAGCATGAAGATCTCTTCATTTGCCCTAAGCCTTAATTTGCAGAGAGCTTCAAGCTTGGAAAGACAGAATATGCTGGAGAATAGCTTCAGAACTCACTTTGCAGTGAATGGAAAAAATGAACTACAAATGAAAAAGTAGTATAGGAATAAATAGGGATAAAGGACCATAGCACGCCTAGACAGGAACATAAAGGAAAAGGAAATAATGGGCCAGGAAGGAATCTCTCAGTCACAGCAGATCAGAAGTTGAACATAAGTCAATAGCATGCTGTTGCAAAAAAAGCTACCACCACAGTAAGATGTACGCTAAGTAACCCTTCTATGCTACTCAGCACAGCACTTCCTCCCCTGGAGTACTGCACTTACTTCAGGCACTGTACTTCAGCCAGGCACCAACGTTCAGAAAATGAACATTAGACTCTAGGGGTATAGAAAATGGTTCTGGAAGGCAAGGGAATGACCTGCTCTCCCTCTGCTACCTACAGAGCTTACAAGTCACCACTATTATTGTCTTTGCTAACAGGACAAGCACCCTATCAGCAATGACACTGGTATAGCTGATCCTGCTAGGACACAAGAGAGGCACTAGGTCCTTTCCAGTGCTGTGATTCTGCAGTTCATAATGTAGACTGGTTCGTATTAGATCAGACTTGAACTTTACGCAGAGTATGTAAATATCTACAATGAAAAACAAGAAAGAATTTGAAAAACAGAATGTTACAAGCAGTTAACAAAACACAACCCCGGGAGAAGGAACAGACTCCGTAAATATGTCAAGCTGGGACATAACAAAAGAAGATCAAGGAAAACCACACAGTTGAGACCAAACAGAAAATTACTGGAACTATGTGTAACTATCCTACTTAGCATATTAAAAGCTCCACCCTTGAGCAAAGAAAGCCCCAGACTAAAAAAAGCCCCCTCCCCACAAAACAGGTGAGGCTGGGGGGAAGCTGTACTTTCAAATGCAGGTGAAGCTCACAAGAACAAGTGAGAATTAAGTGTGGCTAAATGTAATTGTTTACAATAGTTCAAAGTGTATAAAAAAGTAGCTATGCTATGTGTTAAGCGGTGTGCTAGCGGTGTGGATTGCCACCTAGCACCCACCTCTGCATCGACATACAATAAATGATATCTTGGCTCTGTCAGAGCTGCTCTTTGCACACTACATAACAAACTCCATTTGTGAGACAGTATTTCAGTTTAAAGAAACAACCTAAGAGCTTCCCATAGGTCTTGTTAATTAAAGATTTTGCATTCTCTTAACTGCCAATTTATGTCCATCATTCGAGGCCAGACAGCTAGCTGTCTACAAAATAACAGCTGGAAACCTTATAGCCAGTTACAAAAACAAATTCAGAATGACCTTGCACTCAGACTCGCCCATGAAGAACAGCAATAAGTGTTTCAGCTTTTTTTTTTTAACAAAACAAAAAACGTAAACAGAAACTACTGTGACAACCCCACAAAAGAATGACCTTCCTATTAGTTATGTTTCCCAAGAAATTATGGTGTTTTCATTCCCATCCCTCAGGAATTTAACTCAAACTTTTACATTTAATAAAGTTGAGGACATCATACCATGAAGCAGAAAGCACAGAAATTCAGGTATTTTAGAACACTTAAACCATTTCATAAATAGGCAGATTTCTGCAGATCATTAGAACCACCCAGTTTCAGATGTCTTCTCCTTTTCTTGACCTAACAACTGCAGGTTTCCTCATAGACTTAGTACCTAATCAAGGTGCAGCTGAAAAGTATACTCATTCTTGCTCCCCTTCTCCAAAACTGGAAGCTATTTTTGGTTTTGTCTGCTAATCCATAGAAACCTTTTAAATGGTACAAACAGAGGCAGCAGCATTTTGTTCTCTAAATCAATTTTATCCTTAGCCATCAACTAGATGTTCCAGCACAGAGAAAGAACAGTCCTTCCCTTCTAATTCAAAAATCCATACTAACATTGCCCTTGCAAACTGCTAAACAAGCAGTATCGGCAATTCACTTGAGTTCTGTAATATATTTACTGCAAATCCCAATGGCTTGCCTCCTAATGCAGTTTTCTGTTGTGTCTGTTCTTGTCAATACACTGACTGGCCACCTTACATGTAAGTTGCTTTGACCAACTGTTTACACAAACATCAAAAAGCTTCAAGAGGAATAAAAAAAGACAAAACAGGAAAAAGAACACCCATGTGTCTGGGGGAGGAGGGCAAAGAAAACCCCAAAAGAAGCAAAATAACCCTACACCAAAACACAATTTAACTTCAATTTTCTGTTTTATCACATAGTCAAAAAGGCTAGTTAGCTCTTTGGATCACCTATTTCCAGATATGCAGCCCTGACAAAGATTACTACTCAGCACCCCTCAAAGAACTTTAATCTGTAATTTATATCATCTGTGCTAATTTGTTCACACATCTGAAGAACATAAAGAACAGGTGAGAGAAACTCAGCCAATGCCCAATTACAGAACAGACTCCTCTTAGACACTGCAATTTATCATTAGCCACAGTATACTATCATCATTATGAAAAGTTCAGTGAAACCCAATCTGATAAATTTCCTGAAATGTTTTCCCCATACTAGAAAGTACATTTCATAGCTTGCTAACCACTAAAATAATGCTCAACACTTACAAAGTTAAAATACTATTACCCTATGAAATAATGCTACAAACTATAATAAATTCTATTACAATTCCATTTAAACATACTGTGATTATGGTTCCAAACAAGAGAATTCAACATTGTTCTTAGTCAGATTCAAACTAGCATTCATTTAAGAATAAACTCTATTTCAGCAAGCTCTAAGCTACTCTTCAGTCATCTCCAGCACTATGCCATAAACAGGTCACCAGTGGAGTTCCATAGGAGCCTTCACTACAATCTCCTTTATGAATATGTTCAGCAGTGCAGCCTAGAAAAGACAGCAAGCGGTGAGTAAGCAGTGAGTGCTCCATAAGAGAATTCAAAGTAAAAACAATGGCTGAAGAACTGCAATGAGACTTACAAGTTTAAATGGGCAATGAAAAGAATTGCATATATACAAAATTTACACACGCTGGGAGTAACCACCCGTAGACTCAATGTAAAATGATGGCTCCTGAGCCTACGATCATCATTCATCAGCAAGAACTCAAACATGAAAAGAGAGTCCAGCAGTTCAGCATTTTATGGCAGCCAAAAGAGAAATTGGATATGGGGAACTTTACTAAGAAGAAAAAAAGAAAAACATCCAGAAAACAAAATAATGTGGTAACATAAATCTCTGGTTCACCTGCACCCTGGGAATTACATGTAGTTCTATCCCTTTCATTTCAACAGGCTAAGCTAAAAATGAAAAAGGTTGAGGGAAAAGCAAGGAATATGATCAAGGAAAGCTACACAACTGCATAGGCTGGGACTGCCCAACCTGAAAAGGAGTCAGTACAGATGGGTTATGAGAGAGAGATAATATTTTGAGTGCATTGAAAAAGCAGCTAGGCATCAACAACTTGTCTATTCTGAGAACTGGGGGCTATCAAATAAATACAGTGCAAATAAGGTTCAAAGCAAACAAAGGTTGGGTTTTGTCCTACACCTGGGACAGCCTCCTCCCCACAACAGCACAGCCAGGGTGGAAACACATTAGAGCAAGCAGTTTTGCAGAACAGGGCACAGGTGTCCTGGAGGACAAGTTGAATATGCATTCAGCCCCACACCCTTGTGTTGATGAAGGCTACACCTCATACTAGGATGCAACAGTATGACTGTAACCAGCTGGCTGATTAAAAGAAATTGTTCCCCTTTCTGTTCCCCTTCTTTGACATAAAGGAACATGTTGCCAAACTGGAACGAGTCACTAAGTGACCAGTAAGATAATCAGGGAATCGGAGCACACATGTACCAGGAAGAAATTAAGTTTCAAGAAGAAAAGGATTAATGGAAGAGGACATCCAACTGCAGACTGTCCTGGTTTCAGCTGGGATAGTTAATTTTCTCCTTAGTAGCTGGTGCAGTACTGTGCTTTTGATTTAGTACAAGAATAAAGTTGATAACACACTGATGTTTCAGTTGTTGCTGAGTAGTGCTTACTTTAATCCAGAAGTTTCCCATGCTCTGTCAGTGAGCACGTCCACAAGAAACCAGGAGGAAGCAGAGCCAGGACAGCTGACCTAAACTAGCCAAAGGGATATTCTGTACCATATGTCTTGCTGACTACATAAACAGGGGTAGTTGGCCAGGACTTGCTGATTGCTGCTCAGGGACTGGCTAGGCATCAGTCAGCAGGAGGTGACCAACTGTATCGTACATCACTTGTGGTTTTTTTTTTTTTTCTTTTGGGTTTTATTCCTCTCGCCTTCTCTCTCTCTCTCTCCTTTTAATTACAATTATTATTATTATAATATGTTATTTTATTTCAATTATTAAATTATTCTTACCTCAGTGCATGAGTTTGACTTTTTTCTCGACTGTCCTCCCCATCCCACTGAGGGCTGAGTGGAAGGATGGTAGTGAGCAGGCAGCTGCATGGTACTTAGTTGCCAGCTGGGGTTAAACCATGACACCAATTCTTGATTATGGAGAAGACAAACCCACACTTTTCATAGAGGTGCACAGCAGAAGAACAAAAGGCAGGCAATAGTCACCAGTGCAGAAAGGCAAAGTCCCAGTTAGTGAAGGAAAAAACTCTTCACAATGAAGGAGGGTCAAACACTGGAAAGTGCTGCCCAGAGAGGTCACACAACTCCTCCACAAAATACTTAAGATGGAAATTTGATACTTACAAAAGCACAGGTTCCAAGTTCAGATTGACATTGGGACCAACCTGCAAGTAATTTACAAGCAAGCCATGGCCTTCAAGTAATAATGTCTGATCTCTTAAGCAAGCTATTCTGACAAATACATGCTGAAAAACCAAGAATTCTCCATCAGCTGTTGGCTTTCCCCTTTCTGGAAGAAACTATGTGAGCAACTACTATTGCTTGAATAGTTACAATCAGAGTCCAAGTAACAAGTGTGATGGAAAAGACAAAAATAGTAGTGTTTGACATAATTGCCATTAAATATCCCCAAATCTTACTTCAAGTGGAAACATAAACTCATTAGTTCTACTCAAAGCTGTTACCGTTTTTTAACAGAACAGTATTGTGCAGTCTTCTGATAAGCACCAGTTAATCTAAAAGTGTTTCTAAAGGCTTTTACTGTATGCCAATGGTGACGTACTATCAAAGCTAAAAGATCCTATCTTCCACTTTGCACCAGAGACACAATGCTATTTTACTACTTTGCCACAAACACTTGCTGGAGCAGGGTGGGAGAAAAGGCAATTAACATGCTCAGCTTGACTTGGTGTAACAACCAGCAGAAGGGGGAAAAGCGTTCAGCTTTTTCCCTAGAATCTGTTGTGACAGAAGGGTACCACTCATTCACAAAGTTATCTTCCATCTTACTCTTCTCCCTGCCCCAGAAGATACCAGGACATTTTTTTTTTTTTTTTTTTGCCCATTTGAAGCAATCTGTAAAGTTTGTAAATCAACAGACATGTGGCAATGTAAGTTACAGCAAAGCAAGGGAAATTTAAAAATGTAGCCAGTAGGAACAGGTTTTCTCTCTCCCTCCATGATTATGAGGAACCTGAAATTTGGCAGACCAAGTCTAAAATGTGAGATGATCAGGCGGTATTTAACATATGTACTGTGTTTACACTGTGACATACTTCAGAGATTAAGTCGTATATGGCGTTGACATAATAGATGGTATCTGACAATATGGTTATCTAAAAGCCACATGGAGACTTATTTCACACAGTGCCCTGAATCTGTCAGATAACTCCCTCACGATAATGCTGACCTTGAGTTGGAATGTGGTCCAAAAGTCAAGAAAGGTCATTACGCTAGTCTTTCCTCCACACTCAGACTGGCAACTCTGTGGCTGAAATGGCTGCATGCAGTAAAATAAAGTACAATTTTTGAGTGAAAAATATTATGTCCCAACCAACCTTACCATTTTCTCTTTAAAAAAAAAAACAGGTTTTACATTCTTATGTGGCACTTCCAACGGTAAAATGCTCTTGAAACACTTACTGCATACCACCAAAACCTTAAGGAATCATCAAGTCTTTCATTCCAATAATTAAACTGCAAGTAGGAAAAAAAATTAATTTATCTTCAAATCCCTTTTAACAGCACAGCCATCCTACTCAGGAACTGTAGAGAGCTAAGTAAGCTCTTAATTCCCTTCTATTAAACCCACTCCTGAAGACTGATATTCTAATGAGATACCAGTAGAAGATTCTGTCCTTTGCTGTGGAACATTAGAAAATATGCCACAAAACAGTCCAGGCTGAAACAGACATTTAACTCTTGTACAACTGGTTAACATACACAGTTTTGGAGTTTGTATACTCTTCTATAAGAGGCAAAGTACTGAATGACAGGTCTGCCTCCTGACAGGTCAGAGAGAACACAATAACCCACCCAAAGAGAAGGAAACCAAGCTGTCACTGCTGGGAGAGCTGAAACCCAGATACTATCGTAGTTTATACAGTCTGTCAATTGGTTCAGCGGCAATGAATTTTCCTTTCTTTGGCTGCCTGCCACTGAACACAACCTAATCTTGCACCTAAACAATCCAGGTATTAAATGCACCGGAAGCCTTATCTTCTGACTTATGACATAAGATGACAGAGCTGGTTAAAATAAAAAGGTTATTTTCTAATAGCCAGGGGCAGTAACCTTGTACAGTGGTATTTTGTAACACCCAACCAACTCTACATCTTGGCCCTAGCAGCTGATCATAGAATCATTTAGGTTGGAAAAGACCTTTGAGATCAAGTTCAATCTTTAACCTAGCACTGCCAAGCCCGGCACTAAACCATGTAACTAAGGTCCTCACCAGGGATGGTGATTCCAGCACTTCCCTGGCAACCTCTTCCAATCCTTCACCAGCCTTTCAGTGAAGAAATTTTTCCCTCATATCCAATCTAAACCTCCCTTGGCAAAACTTGAAGTCATTTCCTCTTGTCCTACTGCTTGCTACCTGGGAGAAGAGACCCACACTCACAACACTACAACCTTCTTTCAGGTAGTTGTAGAGAGCTTCCTGAGTCTCCTCCTCTCCAGACTCAACAGCCCCAGTTCCCTCAGCCGCTCCCCATCAGACTTGTGCTCCAGACCCTGCACCAGCCTCGCTGCCCGCTCTGGCCACGCTGCAGCACCTCAGCGTCCCTCTTGCAGCGAGGGGCCCAAACCTGAACACAGCGTTCGAGGTGCGGCCTCACCAGTGCCCAGGACAGGGGGACCATCGCTGCCCTGGTCCTGCTGGCCACACTGTGTCTGGTACCAGCCAGGGTGCTGCTGGCCGCCTTGGCCACCTGGGCACACTGCTGGCTCACGCTCAGCCGGCTGTGGACCAGCACCCCCAGGCCCTTTCCCACCAGGCCCTTTCCAGCCGCTCTGCCCCAGCCTGTAGCGCTGTGTGGGGCTGCTGTGACACAAGGGCAGGACCCGGCACTGAGCCCTGTTGAACCTCATACAATTGGCCTCAGCCCATCGGTGCAGCCTGTCCAGATCCCTCTGCAGAGCCTGCCTGCCCTCCAGCAGGTCAACACTCCCCCCAGTTTGATGTCATCTGCAAGAATTACTGAGGAGGCACTCAATCTTGTCATCCAGATCATCAATAACGATATTAAACAGAACTTCCCCCAATCTGCTTTGCAGCCACAGATGTCACGGTGGAGAAGATCTGACCTGGACAGTATAACACAAAAGAGAAACTTAAGACCACACAAAACATCCTTAATTATTCTGTCCCCTTGACACATATGAAAACAATATGTGAATCAAATGCATTTAACCTAAACAAATCCTCAGGTGCTAGTCTCCTTTTCAGGTATGCAGAACTTAGTAACTATTCACCTTAAAGTAATTTCTCTGCAAACATGTAAGAATTGACACACAGCATCCTCTTAATTTCAGAGGTTATTTCTTAAAAAATAAGAAAAACACACATAGAAACAAGACACCCCCCCCAAAAAAACCAACACCAAAAAAAGCCCCAAAAACCACCCAAACCTACAAACCAGGCACAAATATGCCAAAAATGATTATTTCCTGAACACTGTTCAGTCAGCAGGTTGAAATGCAGCAGCATGTCAATTTAAGTACACAGTTATGCAATAAACTCTGTGAAGTGTCATGCCAAAGCTAAAGTTGTGAAGGAATCTTTCCCATGGCCATTTCTGGACTCAAATGCAACATATTCAAGTGGAAAGCTCTTCAGTAAAGCTGTTTGTGTATGGAACATTCATCCTAATTAAGTCTGTTTATAGCAACAGTCAAGTCTTGACTAACTGTTTTGGTCAAATTATAATAGAATACCAAATTAAATGAAGAGGGAAGTACTGATACAGTTGTATCAGCAGAAGTAGTCGACCCTTTCATATGCAGGCAAACTGCAACTACTTCACTTTATCATCAAAGCGGTTCTACCTTAAGAGTGATGTACACAGTGTATGCAGTGTAATTTTTTGGTTTTCAATCAGCAACCCAAGCACTCTGAAGGGCTTCACACAGAGTGCAGCATCCACATAGGAGGCAGGCCTTAAAACGTTAAAGCTTGCTCAGTGGAAAGTTTCCCCATCACTGCATTTTTCAGTAACAAAGATGTTGTCAGAAATGACAATTTTTCATGTCCCCTGATGATGCCTTGCTAGCATTTGGTTATAAGCCTTAAAGCAGGAATAATTTCAGCCTGTCAGGAGTCTAGCTAATGCCCAGTTTCCCCCTAGAGAGAACTCCTGTCAAACATAATGAGAGCTCCAAAGGCCCTCTCTACAACATAATGAGCACTTAGGCCATGCTGGTGATCAGCCAGCAAAAAGCATCAATTTGAGCCTGGCTACACCCTTGGGGCTAGACGTCACCGGTTTTTAATAAGAATTATGATTACTATCTGCCAAAAGCCTCCTCAGAACTTATTGTTAGCAGTGCAAATTCAGAAGAATGTCACTGGTAGGCTTTTTTGTTTCCTGTAATCTAAGGCCACCTACATACTGAACTGTAGCACCATTTGGCATCCTCACTTCAGGCACCTAAATCAAGAGTCTTTAAAATGAAGGTGCTACTTTTATTGGAAGTTAGAATTACTTAACATGTAAAAACATAATATCTGAGATTCACATCCAGGGAAATGTATTTATGCCTTCAAAAGCTTATTATTTTCTTAACAACATACACAGAGCAAGTTGCTCTACTCTCCCTGGCTAGAACCAACATAGGTATAATGCTCTGCCAAAAACCTTAAAAGCTTCTGAAGTATCACTGCCTACTGGGTATGTAATTATAGTTACCATATATACAGAACATTAAACCCTTGCAATACACAGATGTTAAGGTCAAAGTGGAAACCTCAGTTCTGACACTCTTTAATCTTGTGGGCTTAATTGATTTTTACCTAAAGTTAATTCCTAGTACATTTACTGAAATCACACATTCTCCTGAAAGATCTTCCAAAACCAACATCCACTTTGCACCAAATGCAGTTCCTATACGGACATTGGCTTCCTCACAGGTTAATGTGCCAAAAAGTTGTTTAGGAGCAGAAAAAAAAAAAAATAAATCAAAAAACAGAACATAAAATCCAAGAAAGAAATCTCCAAAATCACAAAGCCTGAAAAAGCCACCTCACAGAAAAACTGACTTTCTCCTAAAACACAAGACACAAGAATACTAATACAGATACAGTACAGAACCAATTCAAACACTACTCTAGTTGTGCTGCCTTCCTATTCATTGCATTACTTTTTAAAGAAAACGAGGTGTCATAATATTTCTTCTTTTACCAGCATTTTGGATTCGAACATGCATTCCTCTAAAAAACAAGAAAATACCTACCCAGCTTTGCAGACAGAAAGTAAGTTATCATGGAACTGCAATATCCTTATCAATATTTTTAGGGGAAAAAAAACCAAACCAAAAAAAATATCAAAGAGTTCAGAGTTACAAAAGCAAAATTCAACTCTGCAATTCACTTGCTTAATGAAAGTCTTTGAATATACTCAAGATCTGAAGCCTGAACTAATCAATTTCTTCGCTGTGCCCTAGCCGGTCAGCCATGCTCTTTAATTTAATGAAACAAGCGTTTTAGATGAAATAGCACATACACATCAAGAAAGAATTGTATTGTTGCACTTTGAAATGTGTCCAACTGTGCAACTTCATCTAATGATAATTTTTTTAAAGAGGCCATCGATCTCTGAAAGACTTATTGTACCAGCATTTTGATGAAAAAGTGAATGTCAGCGTATCTACAGAATACTTACACCCTGCCATTAATGCTTTATTTGGCAGACAATGACTACTCAATTGAGGGTCCTCTGGGCTGAGCAATCATTTAGCTTTTCTTCTCTTATGAGGTCCTTAGTGTCTTGTTCCAGTTCAATACTCTTTTTATTCACCATAATAGTGGCCATAAGTGTGAATTTTATGGGAACTTGCAAACTCATAGTCATAACTAGAGCTTTCCAAGTCACTGATCTTTTCATACCTTTGAATGGCAAGGATTGGAGCAACTATCACTACATATGCTACACATGCATAAGACCAGTTCTACACATCAAAGGCTCACTAACAAAATAAAACCACATAAAGCACTGAATTATATTTTTGAAACCACAGACACAAGACCTTTCCTATTTTTGCCAACGTCTTTCACGACCAATACCAAGAAAGCCTTGTCACTCAACCTAATCTATACATCATTTGACAGCAGGTAGGCAAAGGTTTACTAATCACAGCTACAAATCAGCCTATTGATTCAGACACATGATATAGTCACCCGAACATAAAGAGAACAGCTACATTTAAATGCACTAGACACACCGCAGATTTTGTGGTTTAGAAAACAAAATGCCTTACCTGTTTGTGCATTTCAATGTTTAATCCATACGACATTTCATAATACTGCAAATAAAGGACCATACGTTATTTTCTTATGCTGCTTTACATTGTATTAGGAGATATTTACCGAAATAAAGAAAAAACAAATATACTTACCATCACATAGTGCCTCTGCATTTCTGTCTTTTCGCTTGCCAGTTTCTCACATTCCAATTTAAGGCTACAAAATAGATCACACTTTAATATAAGTGTTATGTCACTTGTTTTGACATCTACCTACTTCATTTGTATTTTAACAGATACAGTTAATTAAAAAAAAAACAAAACTCATTAACACACAAATGCAGACAGCAAGACCCAATTCATTCTTTAAGCAGAAACGCTGAACAGGAAATTTAAAAGGTATTTCATGGGTGCTGTATGAGACCCGAACTGTCTCCAGAACCCAAACATATCCAATCTTCATGCTTTGACAAGGAGCTGCCATGAAGTGCAACAACTTTCAAGCTATAACAGGATCTGAATTTCTTCAAAGTACTTCTCAGTAGCAAAAAAATTAGTATTTCCTTGTATACACCACTTAGTAAGTTACTGCCAAGTAACACCACTCAGGTTTACAATTACAGCTTGAGTATGTCTATAATTCTTAACCTTAGGTACATTCTAGCTAAGGTTATCTTGCCCAGAGCTTGAAAAAATCAGTAACTATCATTTACTTGCAAGTTTGGTTTGTATTTTTGTTTTGACAAATGAAAAGAAGTCACATTCAGCACTTGCTATCTCATCACTAACAACGATAAAATTCTAACTAGTTTCGCTGAGGGCAAATGCCTCGACATCGTCTTTGTTCTCTGGCACACTGATGAATTTCTTTTTTTTTTTTTTATGACACTAGTAAAGGACCGAGGGAACATTTGGTGTGTAAGCCCGCATTTTTCACTTCCAGCTGCAACAACAAACGTTTATAGTTTACAATGCACTTCTAAAGTAACAAATGGCTTAAACAAGTTAACGATTTAGGCTAACAGTATCGCAGGTAAGAAAGAGGAAACCTAATCAAAACAAAGCAACTTCTGGCTGGGAAACCTGCAAAGCTTTTACTCCTACACAGGCCCCGCAGGTGCATGTAAGTACAAAATTGGGGAAGATTAATGCCCCTTTATACCAATTGCCCTGTGTATGCAAGAACCCACACTCTACTAAATCTCTGTAGGGACCTCAACAGCAAGCACAAATGCAACAAGAACGTCTGAAGGACACTGCACAACAGCCAGGAACACATGCCACGGCCTCAGTGGATTCACGTCAAGTTTGTATGAGTACTCCGGTACTTGTGTGCTTTAACAATCCTTCTCGGCTCTTTAAGCACTGCACGTTGGCATTTTATTAATAATTGCATTAACACCACTCGCAAATGAGCAAACATGAGAATTAGCTTCCTTAATGCTCTGTGCCGCAGCATTAGCGCAGGTCTTTCCTCGACATAATTAAAAGAATCCTCCACGTAAGGACCCCTCACAAGTTGTTTGTTTGTTTTTTTAACGCGTACAAGCACCGAACCGCTCCAGCTTCGAGAATACCGCCCCTCGCAGCTACCCCGGCAGGAGGGCGCGCCCCGGGCAGCACCGCCCTCCCGACCGCCCCGTCCTCCGGCACCCCCGGCCCCGCCAGGGACCGGCTTCCCCGCGCCGCCCCGCACCAGCCCGGCCGGCTGCGGCCGGTGGTGCCTGGCCCCGCGGCGGGGCCCAGCCTCGACATCGCACGCCACCGCCTGGACGGGGCCCTCCAGTGCAGCCCCCCGCGCCCAGCCGGGGCTGCGCCCCCCGGCCCCGAGGCGGCCCGCCGGCGCTCACCTGTGGTACTGCGCCTGGAGGAACTGGAACTCCTCCTTGATGCGGTCCAGCGACTCCGGGATGGTGAATTTGAAAGGCTGGCCCGCAGCCTGGTGCGGGGTCTGGCGCAGCGGCGGCCGGCACGGGAGAGAGAGGCATGTTCAGACACGGCGCGGCCGCCCCGCAGGGAGGGGCCGGCGGTGCCCGCCCCGGCAGGGGCGAGGGGAGGGAGAGCCCAGCCCGCCCCGGGGCGCTGCGCACACGTTACCCACCTTCCCGTCCCTCATCTGTGGGGGGCGAGGCTAACCGCCCTGGGGGAGCCGCTCCGGCCCCGACCCACCCGCTCCTGCCGCCGCCGCTGACAGGAAAGCGGGGCGTGCCGGCTCCTCCCCGCGACCCCCGCCGCGGGGGGCACGGCCGCCCCGACCCGGCCGCCGCGCTCGGCGGGGAGGGGGACGCGGCCCGGCCCGGCGGCGACTCCTCGCCGCAATTCCCGCGGCAAGTAAGTTGCCCGCGGAACAAAAGGGGTCGGGGAGGCGGCACGTTCTCTCGCTGGCCGCGCCGCTCCTCCCAAGAGAGGACAAACTTGGGAGGGCGCCCGCCCCCCCGCAGCCCGGCGGGGGAGCCCCGGCGGGGGCAGCGCCCGGACCGCCCCGCTCCCCGGCCGGCCCCGCGCCCCCAGGGCCGCCGAGCGTCCGCGCCGTCCGTACTTACGGGGTGCCGGCTCTGGGGGAACATGGCTCCGGCGGCGGCGGATCTCCCTCGCAATGCGGTTCTTGCGGAGAGCCGCCCGCCCTGCCCTGGCTTCACGCCCGGCGCGCCGAGGGGGGCAGGAGCGGCGATACCGGCCGGCCGCCTTCCCTCCGCCGCCGCGGGGAGGAGCGGGGCGAGGCGCCGCTCAGTGCCCCCGCCGCGGGAGCATCCCCCGGCCGCGGCGTCCTTTGTTGCTGTTGTTCCGGGAAGGGCTGGGGGTGCCCGGGGAAGGCGGGCGGGCCGCGCTCGGGACGGTCACCGCCGCTCCGCGCTTCCTCGGCGGCGCTGCGGCCGGCGCCCACAGCGCCCGGGCGCGGCGGGACGGGACGGGACCCGACGGCGCCCAGGGAGGCGATGCAGCGGCCGCCCCGCCGCGGCAGCGAGTGATCTCCCTCTCGGCCTCGCAAGTTGCCGGTGCAAGTGTAAGGCCGAAACCGCGGGCGGAGGCGAATCCTCTCCCCACTTCTGCCCCTTGCCGAAAGGGGAAAATCCAGGCGGAGGATGCGGGACGCGGCGTCAGCGGCGGGACCGTCGCAAGCCGGTGGGACGAGAGAAAGTCTCCAGGGAGGGCCGCGTTGCTCCCGGGCGTCGGCGGAGGGGCCAGGTCATCGGCAAGAGACGGAGCGGCGAACAAGGAAGGAAAGCGGCAGGAGGGCGGGGAGCAGGGTGGGGGGGCTCTGCACAGGCGGCCCCGATCAGCGCAGCTCCAGTAAGTAGCACATGCACCAAACGCAGGAGGGCAGAGGAGGGGGAAGCGCACAGGCAGCAGAGACTCTTCCGTTAGTTGCAGAGGGGTCCCTAGGACAAAAGAAAACCGAAACCCCTCAAAATGCTCGCTGGCCCGTCCGGCCAAGGCGCCCGCCCCGTCGGGAGGGCAAACAAAAACGAAAAAAAAAAAATAAAAAGCGCGTCCGTATCGAGGCTAAATCAGAGGGCAAGCTTCGTGCAACGGCACCACTGCAGCCTCCTCCGGGCGGGCGCGCATCGGGGAGCTGCGTGTCTCACCAGAGCGCCCCGAGCGCGGTACATCGCGGCGGCAGCAGCAGCAGCAGCAGCCGCATCCTAATCCTCCGCCGCGCTGCCCCGCCGCTTCTTGCCGGCCGGCCCAGGATAAAGTTCTTCCCCAGCTGAAAGATGCGGACCCGAGCGGCCGGAAACGCCACCGGCCCCTTCTCCTCCTCCCCTCCGCACCGGCCGAGGGAAAGGGGACGCTGGGTGGCCCCGCGGGAGGCGCTCGGCGGGACGGATGCGCGGCCGAGGGGGACGCGCCGCGCTCGCCCGCGCCGCTTACATTAGCACGCGGTTTCACACTCCGCCAGCTAACCAGCCGTCCTGCCCCGCCCACGCCGCCCCGCGGGGGGGGCAGCAGCCGCCGCCGCCCAATCGCCGGCCCGGCACCAACGTGGGGCCGTGACGCGTCCCGGCCCCGCGGGCCAATGGCGAGAGCCCGAGTCCCGCCGGCTCTCAGCCTTTCGCTGGGAACCGTTTCTGGCGGATCGGCAGGAGCGCTCCGCGCCGGCCAATAGGACGGCGCGGAGCGCGCGGAGCAGGCGGGAGGAGGGGGAAGGTCGGTGGGAAGGAGAGTGGAGAGGCTGAGCTGTCAATCAAAGTAACGTGGGGCAAGCGGGCGGGCGAGGAGGGGCGAGGTAGGGCGGCAGCCGGCGAGCCGTGCGTGCGGCGCCTGCGCGCGCCCTTCGCCTGGGTCCGCGGCAGGGCGGGATGGCGCGCGCTGCTGCCCCGCTGCGCGCGGGGTCCGTTTCCCGCCGGCTGGGAGCGCGGGCGCGGCGTGACGTTGGCCGGCGGGGCCGGGCCGGGCAGGCGGGCGCGGAGCGGAGCGGGGCGGGGCGGGCTCTGCGCCGCCAGCCCGCGAGAGGCGGCTCTCCCGAGGGCTCCGTGGCGGGGCCCCCGTGCCTTGCGTGCGGGCGCTCGTCACCGTGCGCGGCCGCCATCTCGTGCCATTAGCGACGGGGACGCACAGCCCGCAGCACAGGGCCGGCGCCGCACCCGGGCAGGGTCTGCCGGCAACCGGGCCCACGGAGCGCGGGGAAGGGGCGCCGCCTCCGCGCCCTGAGAGCCTCCCTTGCGGCTCGGGCGGGCGGGTAGGCCCCTTCCCCCGGCTCCGTACGTGCGGCGGTGCCGGTGCGTGCTGCGGCACCTGCTGCCGGTGCGCCCCGCTGTAGGAGAAGCGCTGTGCGGAAGGGTAAAGCCTCAATGCTTGCTGCCATCCGTCAAAGCACCGACCGAAACGTTGTCTGGAGTGACCCTCGATCAGCCAGAAGCAGTCTCTTGGGGAAAATTGGCTTTTTTATAAGAGGGGCCCGCTAAAGGAGAGCTGGCAAGAACTTTGCTGTTGTAAACGGCTTACAGTCCTGCTTGAGGTACAGGAGGGTCAAACAAATCCCAGATGCTCCCGGTATGACTGCTGGCATGACACAGCTTGCAGTGGGAACTATTCTTCAGAGCGTGTCCTCTGTTGGTCACCACCTTATTCATAGCAGGATTACTGGATAAAATGTGAAGTACTGGTACCTTGATACTTAATGCCTCAAGACATATTTATACTGTTAGTGTACCTGTACTCTACCTAAAAAGAGGCCTTATAATGTTGTATCACCATTTAAATACAGGAAGTGTCATTTTATAATTGCATTTTCCTACAATCTCCCATCAACGTTCACTAGAGACACTTAGAATCCTATTATGCTTCATCTTGTATCCTAGAGAAAGAGCAATCTGTGTTCAAAATTTGATTTGAAATTTGATATGTTGCAGTATCAAGGCATAGCTTTACATACTCAGTGCTAATTTCCATACTACATTATTCCCAGTTTTACATAGAAAAGACCAAAGGAAAAGAAAATTAAACTCCCTCAGACTTTTAGAGTGGTGTTTGGACTTCATTCTGGGACTAGAAGAGTTTTGATGCTGAAAACAGATGCACGCTGTGCATGTGTCTGTGTGCATGTGTATGTGTACACATAATGGTGTCTGTACCTATGTGTGTGTACGTGCACATATATCTTTTGTGTGTGAATGCATAAATGAATACAAGGACTCGTAATGTTTTATAAGAGATGAGGCAAAATATCCTTGATAATGACCTTTGGTAGACTGTGGTTCCTAGGACAGGAATGTAAACTTGTCTGGTGTTCTGCCTGCATAGGTAAAGCTAAAAAGCTTGCATTCTGTTCCCAGCTCTTCCCTTGTAGTCCTGGACAAACCAACTCCCTGCTCTGTTCATGGAATTGGAAAGCTTAATTAATTAGTGCTTATAAAGTACTTAGTTCTTCAGATGAAACATACCATAAAAATGCAAGCTTTTAGTATATACTTTATGCGTGTACCTAGTAGCTATGGAGTCTGTAATAATTTAACACTTGCCTAACTTTGGTTGTACTTTGCTTAACCTGCTGGCATGAGTTGTTAATGTGATAGTACCACGACCACTGTGTTTTGGAACATAAACAAAAAGCTTTTTTTTTTTTTTTTAATTGCTTACCTACATGAAAGTTGAAATGTCTTGTAATCTTTATTTGCCATCATTAAAATGTCCAAGGCATGTTTTAACAGAAACTAAAAAGCTTTATTTTCTTGATTTTTTTAAACAAGTGCTTTTAACCTAGTTAGATTCTGCAATCAGACTCAAGGGCATTTTGAATCTCGTCCATTATAATCGGGATAGAAGAGCTGTAAAAGCAGTAGCAGAATCAAATGTGATGATTTTGACTTTTTTTTTTTCCCAAATGAGATCCACTGATGTTACATACTATGAACAATAACCCACATGATCTGGTACTTCACTAATTTATAGTGCATTGTCATTGGCTGAATACAGCATTAAAATTTCCTCTTTGTTAGATGGGTATAAATTAGAATTAATTCCAGAAAACTGAATGTCTTCATTCCATGGCGATACTTACTATTTTCACCACTGAAAGGCCATAATATGGCTAAGCATGTTTTAAAGAGCTGTATTCAACTCAAGGTAGTATTTTATAATACCACACCATTATGCCACAAAACTGTACATACTCTACACACGTCTCAAACTGCACTAAACATAATTGTGTTTAAACCTTTGTCTCGTGCTTTAAAAATACAATAAAAACATTACCTTCAGTATTAAACCCCCCCCCCCCCCAACCATTCTGTTGAGCCAACTCTGCTGTTTGAAATCAATTGTTTTTCACTGTAAGCATTTAATGTAGTGTTCTTACCTCGTGTAGCAAAGGGACTAATCCTTTTGCATTGACTATGTACTGAAAACTCACACTGGAAGCAGTTGGAGCTTTGAGTCAAAAGAAGCAGCATTGGATCCAAAATGTAGTGTGAATATATTGAAAGAGTTTCAGATGTAGCATCTGTTCTTCAGGGAAATGACGTATTGTATGATGTTCTGTTTACCACACTGTTTATATTTTTTTCCTTTCCTCTTAACAGTACTATTTACAAGCAATATTTTTTAACTTCCCACAAACTGGCACATAGAATAAAAATGTTGATGATGTTAATCGCTAGGATTTTGCTACAGGTGGGTGGAAAACTGTTCAGCAAATTTGTGATTTATTCCACTGTTCTACCTACACAGAGCAAATCAGTCGAGAAAGCAATTATAGAATTCAATAGAGTTTATGCTTTCAGAGTTTTAGATTGAGAGATCATTGGATTTTCAACTGAGAGAGAAACAGAGAGTACATTTAAAAATTATATATATGTGCATGGGCGGAGGGAGTTGTTCTATTTTTGAGTATTTTTAATGGCAGGATGGCACAGGTGGAATAGAGAAAAAAATGTATAAGAGTCATACAGTGCATGTGGTATAGTAGTGACTACCTATACAGCTGCAAGAACAATAATTATTATGAGGATATGCAAAACAATATCACTTTTGAAATATTTCTGTATGTATGAAGTGCAAATGATGTGAGCGGGGTAAAGCAATTACATTTCTAATTATTCGCTATCTTTTGGCTAATAGCCACCGCATACCCTCTTTGTAATTTGATTTCTTTTTAATTAGTAGCTTTCCTTGTAGGCAAGATTGTTCAAAAAGTTGCACTGGGTCATTTTATCATCATGACTGTATTCCCTTCCCCCATTCTTTCAACCTTAAAAATTTCCCAAGTCAAATTAAAAAAAAAAAAAAAAAAGTCAGTAGCAGATCGTACAGCAGTAAAACCTCAAATAAAATCAGATCCAAAGAATCCCTTGTGGTTTCACACAATATGGTAAAATTAGAGATTGCAGGAAACCAACAAAATTAAACTGGGAACATTTGAAGAGAAATGACCAGGCTTTATGAAAATGACACATTGACTGGCCAGTATGTTTTTTTATCAACAATTTCTTTGTTGAGGCATAGATGAAAGAAACCTGCATATGTTTTCGTTTTGTTCTAAGTCTAACTAGAAAATTACATCCAGATGTTTAATAGGCATTCTGTTGGGTTTTCTGCATTGATTAGATATGTTGGTACTGTTTGCTTACAAGTGTAGCTGGATCATTAGCTAATGCAAAGAAATGTTTGTAGCGAGTTGCTAATTAGGTCTTTTGGAAAGTCTCCATACTCAGGAACAATTTGTACAGTGGCCAGAAAAACTTGCAGTACTTGAGAAGTCGCTTTCCCTTCTGTGTCTGGGAAAAAACAGCCCGTTGCTTTCCCTAATCTTCTTTTGCCTACAGGGATTGCTGCTTGTTCCCAATGGGTTGAAGTGCAAATAAATTAGGAAGAGACCACACACACACACACACACACACACACACATGCGCACGCACGTATGCACACACGTACACATGCACGCATGTGCACATACACACACAAGCGCGTGCACGAGCACCCCCACACCCACCCCAATCTGGTCTTTCAGTCAAAGTGCAGTCGGACAACCTTACAAAAAGCAAACCAAAATTGAGTGTTTAAAACTAAAATGTGTTAAAATCTCAACCTTCATGTTATCAAATACACAGCATTTTTGAGCATACTTTAGAGACAGATGGGGAAGTCCTTTATGATAAATGAGTGTACTTGAATTCATTACTGTGGTACTTATAATTAAAGTAGCTCTTTCACAACTTCACTACTTTTGCAGGGTACTTCAAGACAAAGCCTAGGGGAAGTGTATACATGAATGACAGAGGGGTGAAAGAGGCGCAGAAGAACTTCAATCTTCTGTGTTTTGTTAAGTCTAAACAGGGGTCAGAGATATTACCTGTTTACAATATTGTCAGAAAAATTTTGTAGACTTCATGGCTCTGGCCTGATTTTAGATGCAATGTCACCTTCCAAAAGATGCTTGACAATGTCAATGACCTTTCTAATAAAGACCACCTGCAAGTATACCACATTTCAGTCTGTTGCAGAAAGAGGTCTCCACCACAGGAGATGACAGCAGAAGGAGCAGCGTGTGTCTATTTTGTACAGTAAACAGGGGCACATGCTCATACCAGCTCCTTGATCCTGTCGTCGCACACATGACTAAGTTTACTCCTGGAAATAGTCCCTTTGAAGTCAGTGACACTGCTTGCATGAAAAAAGGATATATCTATGTCAGACTTCACCAGATCAGGGCCAGTATACAGAATGTGTAGGTTGTGTGTGACGCACATATGCAAAACATATGTGTTTTTACCAGTGAGGCTACACAAGAGTAGAAGACTGGGTTTATCCCCTTTTTGGGGAGTTACCTAAAAGGCAAGGGTGTCACAGAAGTACAGTTAACCGTTTCACTTCAGTGGACTAGTCCTGGTACACTGTTTCCCCTGACTTGCAAGAACCTAAAACTTTTCCAGCCTGTTTTGGTTCCCTATATATTATCTTTTGACATGAATAATAGATTTTTTAAATTATTTTTTTCCCTAACCTGTCAATAACATCTTAGAAGAACTCTACAGATCACTAAAAATCCTTAGACTTAAAACCACAGGGGAGACACGATTGAGACAAACATTTGTTGCAATGAGCGAAGGAAGTTTCATCTTAGAAAGAAAGAGATTATCTGAAAGGGAGAGGTGGCTCCAAGCGTTCTGGCATTTCAGGGTTAGGAACAGTAACTGCTTGCTGATACAAAGGTACATAAAGCCCTGCCCTTTACTCTTATATCTCTGTGTATGAAAGCAACAGCCTTGAGGAATCTTCTAAGTACAGACACGATACAGAAATACTGTGTGCAAAATCATGACTGTTAGTCAATAGTAACAAGGTTCAGCTGGAAGCTGGCTGGCGTTTGGCAGCTGTTTCTCTAATACTTCTGCCCCTCAATTCTTCTGAATTTGAGTTCTCGCCTACACTGAGGTTATAAACCCCATATGAGCTGTTCTCATACCAGCTTTCTACTCCAGACCTCAGATTTCAGTCCGGTGGAGTCTAGATGAGAGCAGATTGTGCTGTCCTGCTGTCTCTTCATAATGCACATGCTGTAATGCACTGGCATGTTATGGCTGCAACATCTGCAGAGATGCTCTTCCAGCACTGGTGGCACAGAGGCACTAGGTCTGTTTCCAACTTTCCCTACACTGTAAAAGCTCTGGGCTCCCATATTCTTGAGGGAATGGATTTACCAATATGTCTTTTTAGGATCCAATGGGAAGTGGAGAGATAGGAAAGGAGCTGCTGTACAGGGATAGTGATGGGGAGGAGAACTGGGAAGAGGGGATATTATACAGGAAGGGAACCTTCCGGTACCAACATGATGCAGTTCTTAACAAATGTGGGAATTTCCTTGGAAAAACACCATTGAACTTCAGGCAAGATTGTAAACAGTTATAGTTCCTCACAGTATAAAAAGAAAATAATTAAATGTCTCAGTCATCCAGCACTGTCGGCTTCTGTTTCTCTTCTCACTCTGAACTTGACTGCCTTTCCACTACTTTCAATGCAGGTGTCTCAGTTTATATCCTGAAAGGCTAATATTATATATAATGACAACTGTGATTATTAATAGAGCATACCCATCCTCCAAAATATGAAATCATGAATTCAATAGTTTGACATATACATAGAACTATCACTAATATGGATCATCTACTCAGCCATCAAGTGAATGCTCATATGAAGTATCCCATCAGAAAGACAAATCTTGCAACTATTGATCTTTTCTGATACACTAGTATGCTTGTAATCAGTGGCATCACCCTGTATACAGTTGTATGAAGAAGAGGAAAAATAGATCCACCCTGTGCAATTCCACTTATATATTATTGCCTCTGAAATACCAATAAATTTTTCTTTCTGCTGCAGATAAGCATGACACGATTACAGACAGTAGAGTAACCATGCACCAGTAATCCAAATATCTGAATATTTAGCAGTTAGAAAGCATGATGAAGAGTTAAGATAAACACTGGTTGTTGCAGAGAGAGCAGCCAAAGTCACTGAAAGGACATTTTTTTTGTGAAAACAGAGGCCTAATGTGTGCAATATAGATGGCATGCTGTACACTGAATTGCTTGGTGGAGGAGGGAATGATTGCGTGGGGGGTTTTGGTTTGTTGGTTGGTTTGGGGTTTTTTTTGCTTTGGTTTGTTTTTAGGTTTTTTTGTGGTTTGCACATGGATGATTTGCCATCTATCCATCTGACCTCAAAAGCAATAAAAAATATGCACATACCTGTAATTTACTGTTATAAATTCAACCATTTGGTAGTAAGGTATTTTCTGTCCTCTCACATTTTCTGCTGTACCTTTGCTATCTGTTGATGTGCTTATGCATATTCAGGTGCTCAGCTGTCTGAGTTAAGTAGCATCCATGCAGGACAAAATCTCTGTGTTACATCACCCCAGAGCATAGCTCAGGAGAATGTCTATGCCCTAAAACTGGCCGTAGGTTGTACTTTGGGCATAGGCTGGATCATATAAGTGAAATCATAGTATATTCATCAATTGTGCAACAAAATAATTAAAAAATCTCCCCAGTGCAAACCATGAAAAGCAGGGCATAAGCAGCACAAAGCGTACAGATGTGCCTATACATCATTAGGCATTATACATTGGATTAAAAGTTCTCATATTGCCCATATAGACAGTTAACAGTTAAGTGTCAGTGTTTTACTTTTGAATTAATCTATTTCACTTAAATAAAAGAGTTACATGATTAGTCTTAGGAAGGTGGTTCAATACAAGAGCACTTCTACCAGTGCTCTTCACATCTGCAAGTGAAATGTCCTTAAAAGACAAGAACAGTATTTGGGGATTTGTAGAAAGCCACTGGTTGTATAGACCATTATTAGTGAGGTCCTATCAGTCAGGCACCTTTTTTGAAAATATTCTATCGGATCATAACATACTGACAATTTCCCTCCCCTTCCCTTCCCTTCCCTCCCCTCCCCTCCCCTCCCCTTCCCTTCCCTTCCCTTCCCTTCCCTTCCCTGCCCTGCCTCCTGTCCTGTCGTGTCCTGTCCTGTCCTCTCCTCTCCTCTGCTCTCCTCTCCTTGCCTCTCCTGCTCCTTGCTCATTGTGGCCAATTTTCTTTTAGCTCAACAAAGCTGGAGAATAACAAAAGGGAAGAGGTGGGTAACCATTTAGGGATAGTATTTTGCATGGCAAATTCTGCAATCTTGCAGAACAATACAGAATGTGGCATTTAATTTTCAAGAGAAGTGTACTACCTGCAGCAGTAAAAGGACAGTTACATCAATGAGATTCCTGAAAGAGTGCAGGTGTTTTATTCATTTAATTAATTTGGTAAAACTTCATCTGTTTTGGTTTTATTTACATCCTTTTTTTAGGAGCTTGATTTTGCCTGTGCGTCTTAGAAATTTTGGTGTGTCTGAACATATATAGACACCTGAGTAGCTATCACAACTTGTCATTTAAATAAGTAGATGTTTTTATTTTGAAATCATGTACTCTAGTTTGAATTAGAGGGTTGTACAGTTTCTTTTCTTATACTATCAATTCCATTTGGAAAAAAAGCAAATAAATGTGGGGAGAAAAAACAAGTCTGAGGCCATCGTTCAGCTTTAGGTCTGTCCATGACTGATATACTATGGAAAGAGAAAAGGCCATGTTCTACACCATTTTTCTTTAAGTGGTTCACAGAGGGCTCCTGCTGAACTGGCCAGATGGTGCAGACAAGGTCACACATGTTTTTAAATAATTTTTGAATATTGGTTGGTTCTCTCCATACTAGCCAGCCAAACCACAAGACAACTGCTTAATCCTCAATTGAGCAAAACTCCCACAAGCAAAATGCACAACAAAGCCTGGCATATTTTGCCCCTGTGTTTGAAAACAATAGGAGCGGAAGCGTATTTTCTGACTTACTTCTATCCCAAGCTATGAGCCACCTCGCAGAAGGCCCTAGGAGGGGAACACGTCATGTATGGAAGAAGGGGTATGGCACCAGGATGGTTGTCTTCTAATGGTTTCCCTTGAATGTGAGGTGCCAGTTGCAGCACAGCCATAAACCTGGTCTCCTTTTCTCTGCCCCACACATCTCCCTGTCTTGTGTACTATCGTAAATCAAGCTGATGTGTTTCCCTGTCTCCTGGGTCATAAAGCATGAGAGACTTGCAATGCATGAGGTACAGGGCTAACTATAGGAATACCAGCTGTGTAGGGATCTTGATCTATGCATTCAACAGGTCTCATTCACTTCAGCTGAAGTAGGATTTCATCCCAGGTAGCTGACATATCTAGTAAAATACACTAATTGTCCTAAGATATACTGAGAGTTTTCCTGCTTGGGATATGTAAGGAGAGATAAAAGCAGTTATCCAGAATCACCTATCTTAACCTAATTGTCAAGTATAGCTTTGTTCTCAAGAAACCTGTGCAACTGCAGAAATGTTGCTGCATATAGTATGCAGAATTTTACTGTAGGGAATATTTGTTCCTCTTTGTTCACTGTTTCTTATTTCAAGTTCTTTCATAATTTTGCTGCCCTGCATGAATGCTGCCCGTTTTTGCCTGCAAAGGATATCTGTGACTTGTTACTTGCACAGAGAAGTGTTAGAATATAGTTTATCTGGAATATAGTATTAGAAAATATATTATCAGCAGCTGTTGAATTCAGAAAAAAAAATACAACTTTCTCTAGATAGCCTTCTATCACTTACTTTTGTATGTGTATATATTTATATATATGTTATTCCACAGAATTTTTAACTTCTAATGGGAATGTAGTGGAACTTTAAAAACAGAAATCTTCGAATCAGTCAGCTTATTATGCTGATAGGCCCCCGGAACATTGTTATATCATTGCAAGAAGTTGAAACTGCAGTAAATCTCCAGTGAAAGCAAAGAACACACTTATCTGGAAAGTAAGTGTTCAAAAAGCATGAAAGAGTGAAAAATAAAGTTTTTAAGTGCTACTTTAGAAAATTGCTTTGCTGAATTAGGTTGTGGGGTTTTTTTCTGAAAACATTTAAGAAACTATTACATGAAGTCTTGGGCCTAGTTAGGTGTTAATGAGTGGAAGACTTTTACAAAAATGCTGGACTGCTAGAATCTGGCCAAAGCCAGAAATATCATTCTTTTATAGAGGATAGACTGTATTGCCCTAAGGCTCTGAACTCCATTTTCTATCTAGTGTGTGCCTATTAGTTGCCCATTCATGAATAAGATGTATCACTTTTGAAGTGTTACTTGAATAAAAAAATGAGTGTTATGCTTTCCCAGATTTTCTGGAAAAGCACAATTTTATAACCATCCTGTACAGGTAAAATATTAACAAAAATGTATAAATGTTATTTCTATCTTTCTGTTACATTAGCTAAGAAGAAAGAGAGGCTCACAGTCACTATTTCGGGCAAAGTGTGGTATATACTAGATGATGTCTATGATACAAAAGCTTGCTCAATACAGGGTATAATTTTGTGTTTCCTGATTGTTTCGAAAAAAGAAAGGTATGTTCTTTAGTAAATTGGGAAGTTATACATACATACATACATATATATTGGTAATATACATACATGTACACATACACATATACAACAGAATGAAGTAGCAACTGATCCATTCAGTTCCCAGGCAGGACATTCAGTGGATCCGAAGAATTTGGAGGAGAGAACCTGATCCAGAGGAGCAGAACTTTCAGTTCATGCTGTGGTTAATTGAAAGTCAAACCAAAGTAACCTCACTTTTATTTTTTCCTATCCCCATTCCAAATGATTATTCAAAATGAATACAGACTGTTGGAAGAAGGGTTCGCCGGAGGCAAGAAGACGCTCAATATGAGTTATGCATCTTGCTCAACTTTATTAGTTTCTAACACTACTTATATAGAACCGATACACATGCATATTCGTAAAGCAGAAATATAATTGGTTAGTAGTCTCTAAGCGCGCGTGGTTCTCACACCCCTAATTATCATGACTAAAGTAAGCATTCTATCCATGTAGCTAGTTGTGTTGCTGTGCTTCAGCCTTGTAGTTTGTTACTCCCTATATTCCCATTCTGGTCCCTATCCTTCTTGGCCCTGCACCTGCTTTCCCAGCAGCTGTAGCTTGTAACAGCCACGGCCTGTTGGCACAACATAATTACTTGGTCTCAGGATTCAAGAACAGCTCAAGGCTACCTTTCTTGTTAACTTCAGCACAGCAACTTCAGCACAATTCTGATTACAGGCCTATTCTAATACCAGGCCTGGATTGTGCAGATCTTCAGAGATTCTAAGGCCATGCTTCTGCAGCCATTCTTCTACAACAGAATGCTTAAAAATGTCCCTGTTAGAGCATCCGATGCCAGGGAATGCTGTTGTCTTCTGCTTTCACCAATTTATACCTTCTGTTCCTCAGTATAAATGGGAAACTGCAACTGGCACCTGAGAAAGTGTTAAAACATACTGGAAGTATTGGAGTGATGGTGATAAATGCAAACAGCCTGCCTGAAGGAATACCGCCTTCATTTATATCATGTTTTCAAATGTGTATATCTGTGAAAACAGACATATTAATGTAGCTTTTACTGCCAAATCAATACTGGGAAAATAATTTAAATGAAATCACAAATATCTGTTGATAGCTTAAGAAGAAAAAAATACAGACAATCCTGTAATTAAGAGTCCAAAAGATCTTATCTTTTTATCCTATAATAAAAAATTGTGAAATATTCTTCTTGCAGTGTAAGACATCCTGTTTCTTTTTTTCTCCGAAGTTTTATAGAAACATAAGACAAAGTATATTTCTCCTGTTTCAGTAAAGAACCTGATTTTATTAAATGCAAACTCAGCTGTAAAAGTACCACTATATTAACTGCTTCAAAGTTATGCTTCAGACTATTTTGTTTTATTGTTGTACTTTGCTTTCAAGCCAGTCTGTCCTTTTCTGGGACAATATGCTTCATTCAGGTGGGATTTAGGATTCACATTTTTAAATATGAGACTGTGTTGTTCCAATTTATCTCTCCTTCCATATGTACACGTGCACACTCTCATACATTCATAATGCTCACACAAGCAGGTAAAATGCTAATCAAAAGAAGTTTCAAGATTATGGAAGTAGAAAGCCACTGGGATTTGTGATCAATGTATGCATAATAGAAGAAATTATAAAAAGTATTTAATTGTGTACAGGTGGAGAGGATATTCTAGCTGATACATATGATTGGTCCTTTAGCTTATTAGATGGAGAGTGACGTGGTGTTTTACTTTTATAGATAGGAAGCAAACAAGCAGTGAACTTGTCTTCATCCTTCAGTCTGGTTAAAAGAGAACATGAGAATAAATGTATTTTTCGTCTGCATACAAAGGGTAAAGTATGACAACGTACAGGTAGCTTATGTATGGTTCACACTGGGTCTGGTAGGGAAGAGCAAAGCGACTGTCTGCTGTGCTCAGTACCAGTCTGAGATTTTAGTACAGTGAAGAATGACATAGTAGAGCTCATATGGGATGGTGATACTTCTATATTTCCTCTGTTAATTTAAAACTCGCAGATACTGTTTTTAGAATACGTGATGCTTTTTCTGAGATGACACTTCTGTTCCACACACCATTCCCTCATTTCCTATTTGCGTTACTCCTGCTGCCTGTTGGTGAGAGGGGAAAGAGGTGTCTTGCAAGGCTGCAGAGCCCAAAAGTGAAATCTTGCTCTCTGGCTGCTGTACAGCAAAATGAAAGAGTCAGTGGTTCGTTAGAGGAATCCAGCAACTTGACTGTGGCATACTCCTCTGGTTTTCTGAAAAAACACTAGAGCCAGTCAATTCAGAGATTCCTGTGCTACTTCATGTATATAGTTGTGTTGGTTTGGTCCCACAAAAGCTCCACAGGGTGGCTTTTTTTTTATATATATATATATATATATATATATATATATATTTTTAGCATGCCATGTGACACCCCCAGGCTTCAGGGTAAAAACAGCCACAGTTATGAAACACTGTTTCATCCCGTCTTGAAATTCCAGATAGGAAAAAAGGTTTGGCTCGATGTCTAACCCATTTGCTTTAAAGTGAAGTGAGAAAGTTTATGTGAAGAAAGAAAAAAATTAGTCAAATATTTTTTTTTTCATTATATTAAAAATATTTTAATTCCAATTAGTTTTGTCAGTCAAGATCAAAAAGTCTGTTGTTCTGTTACCACTTAAAACTTATCTTTTATTTTAATATGCTGAATATTCATGTGACAGAGGTATTTAAGACAGAGGATTTTGCCAAGTGGAGTTATTAATCATTTCGTTACAAGTAGGTTGGGCTCAGTCATTTCCCTGCTTGTTATAAACCCAGCCTTTTATCCATGGGTGCCCATAGGACTGCGGGATTTCTGTTGCTGAGTGTGGGGCTGGTTGTGTGTCTAGTGATTGTTTTCAGTTCATTGAAGACTTACAGGTCAAGCTAAAAGACCTCACCTTTTGGTTCAAAAGACCGAAGTATGTAGTTTGGAAATGAAGTACCAGAGCTCCAGTTACAACACCTGTAGGTATTGAGGGTTATTAACGGGAAGCAATCACTTAGGAAAGATTGCGGTTTATCCCTTTTGATTTTTCTTTTTAACATAAAGAAATCATAGAGAAATTAAATTTGGCAACTAGAACACATTTAAAATGTTAGCTAAAAAAGTATTTATTTGAAAGTATTTTTTTAATAACTGCTTTGGAGTATTTTGCAAAGTGCCTACGTTTTAACTTCCCCTGATTATTGTGCCATCTTTGTAGCAACTGAAGATAGTGTTAAGAACACTAAAAAACAAGCAATGCATATTTAATTTTTTTCTCATGTCATTCAGAGGTGAGCTTTTAAGGGGCAGAAACAAAAATTCCTGTGACCAAACTGTTCTTTACAAACCCTATTTAAGATTCTACTTCTAAACATACGGGTCTGTGCTCATAGCAGCTGTGGAAAAGACAATTTAAAATGGAACAGGAAGCATGCTAAAATACAGTAAAGGGGTGCAGTTCAGAACCTGCTTTGCAATTAGTGGTCTCAGCTAGATCACTTCCAGTGTCCGTGCTGCCTCATTTATCAGCCATGTACTGAATAGTTTAGTGGAAACTAGCCCTTGGAGCTTTTCTGCAAGGAAAAAAGCTTTTGTGATGTGGTGAAGTTTTGCAGTACACTAACTTACCTTGTGGAGTAAGGGTGAGGTAGTTCAACCCACTGCAATGGGGTTCTAGCTTGAATAGCCAAAGAACAACCTTGATAAACTGAAGAGATGTGACTAGGTGCTAATGTTATATATTAAAATAATTTCCAAAGAGCACATTCAGGTGTCCACTGGAAAAAACAACAGTCAAAACACTGAATTATTTGTTTCGCATTTACAGTTGCTGACACACAGCAACAGAAACCCTACTTTACTGATCAATGCAAACTACATGAATGACACCAGCTTAACACGATAATGTACCAACATGAGAGAGGGGCAACAGCAGCTGTCCTGGACCTTGTGTTACCTTTCCATAGAATATCAGTAAAGCCAGTATGTATGACGGCAAGAGGAGAAGCTTGATTTTTCAAAACAGAGCAGAGTCCACATTCCTTCTCAAGGAACGGTGCCCAGGTTCCCTTCTCCTTTTGGCACAGAGGATGTTATTATCGCATGTTTGGATGATAGCTGCATAACAGTGCTTTCTGAGGTGGAAGGGTCCTGTGCAGGTCCTTCTGTACTGCCCCAGTTTCCTTCCTTTCAAAAAAATTTAACTGCATAGTCAGGTATGATCATGAAGATATCTTCTTTCTTTTCCTTTTGATTTTTATTCGTTTGTTTGTTTGTTTTCATCAAATATTGGCTTTTAGATTTTAGGCAGAAATTCAAGATAGAAAAAAGTTGCAACTGAAGACATAGTAAAAACCAGCTGATGTACCCAGAGATACAGCAATAAAGCCAATACAAGAAGAAAGAACTCCAGGCATCATGGATGACACATTTGTGCTCTTACAAAAGTGTCATGGTTTAATGCCAGCTGGTCATTAAACCCCACGCAGCCACTCGCTCACTCCCCTCTCACCCAGAGGGATGGGGAGGAAAGCTGCAAAGGAATATAAAACTCCAGGCTTGAGATAAGAACAATTTAATAATTGAAATAGAATAAAAATGAAAGAACAATAGTAACAATAATTACAAGAAGAGTTATAATGAAAAGGGGAAGGGAAAGAATAAAATCCAGTGGGAAAAGAAGAAAGCAACAAACACGTGGTGCACAACACAGCTGCTCACCGCCCGCCCTGGCCAACTCCCCCGCTATGTATACAGGCATGGCACCCCATGGTATGGAATACTGCTTCAGCTAGTTCAGGTCAGCTGACCTGGCTGTGTCCCCTCCCAATTCCTTGTGCCCCTCCAGCCTTCTCACTAACAAGGCCTGAGGAACTGAGAAGTCTCACATCAAAGCCAAAACACAGCACCCTACTAGCTCCTGAGAAGATAATTAATTCCATCCCAGCTGAAACCAGGACATTAAGTCTACATCTAATAGAGCTTCAGTAACTGCAAAGGGAAGAAGCCACATCAGCAGACACACCGATTTCGTGCTAGCAGCCCCATACTACATTGATTGTGTGTGGTCTTAAGCCATATTTTCTTTCTGGTGGAGTTTCTCCCAATCTTTAGCCAAGAGCTTTAAAACCATCATTTGTGGGAAGTCATAGCACTTTGGGGAATATAAGAAGAAATGTCTAAACAGAGTGCATGGTTTGGTTTATGTATATTAAAAAGCTCTCTTTTAATATGCTAAAATGACAAAAATTATGGAAAGTATGAAAAATCAATCTATATTTTAAATCAAATGTACATTGAACTTTCTCATAAACAGCAAGTCACAGACATTCTTACATGTTTATATGTATGTTTGAAATAAAGCTCATTTAATGTAAGTATGATTCGCTTTATGCTGATGTTCGGGTCCCGCATTATTTAACAAAGGGAACTTCTGGAATACTGTTTTGCATTTATCCATTTTACAGGCATCGACTAAGGTTTTTCAAACCTGTGAATGAAGCTTAGTAGGAGTTGGTAAGTCTTGCTTAAATAAGAAAGAAACCTAATGGCTGTGAGTTGCTGTTATGTGGTAGAAGTCAGAATTATCTTCAATTCTAAAATTATCTGTCTACCAAGACACTGTTTGAAACCTCTACCAGGCATCCTTCATTTAGGTTCTCACATCTGAAATCCAGCATAGTGACAAAAAGGAAAGAGCTTCTCTGTCCCCATCATGTGAAAACATTCCACAAAATACTTCCTAAAACACTTAAAAAAAATGTGAGAACAAAAGTTACGTTCTGTTCAGTATAATTGCTGTGAAGTGAATGATGAACAAAATAACTGCAAAAGGCTTTCAGTGGAATTTCTTGTCTCAGAGCCTCCTTTTGTAAGGATCTCCATGGAAAGAAAATTTATTTGTTTTCCTGTATAGATAAATCCTATGCCTGTCACATTTAATGACAATATACTGTATTAAGTAAGATATAAGGAATGAAGCCTTCAATAAGTTAAAGAAGATACCGTCTATGTAAGCTAAGTTTCAAACACTGACAGATAAGCTATTTGAATGAAAAAGATTAAACTTTAGTTGTACATAGTATGGACTAATGTAAGCACATTCTATATTATATAGTAGCGCTAGTTTGATTGATAAGAAAGCAAGGACAGATTTCTGATAGCTTGATTCAACTGATTTCAAAAATTTATAAATTTTAACATAGTGAGTTTAAATTGCAAAATAGCTTCTTTGGAGGTTTAGTGCTTGAAAATTCTGGCCCAAAATTCTTGTTTAGTGCAAGGAAAGTGATTGTAATCCACTTAAAAGAGAAACATCACCAGTAGCAAGCAGGCAGATCTATGCCACTGCAAAACCAGGAGCATAGGCTCCATCCCTTTTAACCAGTGAGTTAGCTGCAAGAATCTGTTTTATTAGGTAGAGTATCAGCTTTTATTCTTTGTTCGTGAAACATGTAACATACTGTTTAAATAGAATATTTTCTTTCAGATTTTCAGGCAGTGGTAACTAGGTTATAATTTATCTCATCAATCCTCTCAGTTTCCTGTGTTTACATGACTTAACGTTCCTATGTCATGCATGTCTGATGCCAACACGTGGCTTTGTTGTTTCATTGTCTTCTCCACTAAGCTTAAAATCAACAATGAACTTTTCTATCTTTCTCATCTTGGATTTCACCTTACACGCCATTCGGCTTTTAGAGGGCTTTAGAAACTCCTTTGGAAGCAAAGTGGTAAGTTATGTTTACCACTGAAAGAAACGATTACCAGTCTCTCATTTCCAATAATCCACTTTATAAGTAAACATTGTTTTTTTTAAAAAAACACCTTCATAGAAAGTGTATTAATTTCTTTACTGCTCACGCCTTTTATTAGTAATAACACCTCTTTGTTTATATTCTTCGTATCTATGTTACCTTTTACTTCTGAAAAATATAAATATATATTCTTGAGTGTGTAAAAGCAGGTGGCTAATGATATTTCCCTAAAGTCTGACTGCCTGGCAGGATAGTAACCAGACTGCCAGCACAAAAGAATAAGGGCACATTTATTTTCTGCTTGTGCTCTCCACCACTAAAACAGCTGTGCTGAGGCTTACCCCAAAGGAGTGAGAGAGGAGAGGAGAGGAGAGGGCATGATGGATGTCCATATGCGTCTTTCAGTTTTGAGTATCACTTTCATAGTATGGGACTTCATTATGCTATATTACAATTGAATTTTGATTGATCCTTAAAGTAAGCTCAATTTACTTAAAGTCTTTGAGGCTAGAAGATGATTCAGTTTAGAATACAAATGGAATAGCTAAAAAATTCCTTATGAGCCTTGTATTTACCTTAAATATTTTTTTCCTATTTATATTTTTTTAAACACTTTTCTTTTAAATATTTCAAGTTAATTTTGGCTTCTGCTTGGAGATAGTTACTAGAGCATCAAGTTTGCCATTTCCATTACATGGAACCCATTTTTCATGGGTTTGCAGTTGCCTGTATTAATTTATAGTGAAATAATTCATATTCTAATTCACAGAGATTGTGAAAATTTTTTAGGTATTACTATTTTCCTGGACTGCTGGCTTTTATGGTTGTTTTCTAAAAATATAATTTTTTTAATGCTGAAAAAAAAATGCTTTCTTACATGTATGACAGACATTTTATCCTGCAAAATCTATGTTCAGGTGATGTGCTTCTGTGTACCTTTCACAGAAAATCATTACCGGCTCCTTATTGTAGCCACCCCAGGTGAGGCTTGGAATCCCTTTGTGATACAACACAAAATAAAAACAAGACACCTCCAGCCTCAGAGACTCACAGTCTGAAATTAGACTTTGCATTCATCCCTCCTGGAAGATGTTTTCTCCTCTAACAGATAAATGAAGTCTGATCTATCTTCTCTGTGGACTAAGTCATCATGAAAGATGCAGTGCAAGAAGGGAAAAGGGAAAGGTGGGCTCTTCTTAAGTTTCTTTCCATCAACCGCACAAAGCAAATGCAGGCCAAAGCTCTGCATCCTGCTGCCATGGACAATTCAGAAATACACATAATGAATAAATGTTGATTAAGCTCTTGAGTTGAATTGACAACACAATTAATGTTCAGATGAACCAATATTATCAAATCCAGTGGCAAAATGTCTAAGTATGTAATCATCATCCAGTTAGTAGAGTATCTTTAAAAAACTTCACAGAGGAGTGGAATTACTTCTAGATGGAAAAAAAAGCAGGAAAGGAAAAGAGCTTCTGAATTATTCTCGTGTCTGTTCTCACTTCGCCTTTTGCTGATTTTACAAAGTTGGTCACCTAATGCATGGAGACTAAAGCTCTGCTCATCTCAAGGTCATTGCTTTTTAACACCAGCTTTTACTGTAGCAGATGCTGTGTCAGAAGTTCAAGGCCTATACAGTTGAACATCTGATGAATAGTGTTTAGCTGATGAATAATATCCTAAATTATTCTTTCTATCTCTCCTTTTTATACACACGGGTAAGCTTTTGCATTGTTTGGCCTAAAAGAACCCATTTAGGGCTGTTAAGGAGGTTATTCTTTTGTTTAGTTTTGATTTGAGCCAGTGTATAGAAATTCGTTTCCTAATTTTAATCCTGCTTCTTCATGGTTTAAAACAACTATTGAAAGCCACTTTTCATTACAGAAGATGTGATGGTAGTCTTATGCAAGACATACAGTGCAAACACCCACTTTCAATAGTAAACACTCATTCTGAACAGTATCATTGTAAGGGCATTCAGGCAATGAGTGGGAGACTGAACATCATAATTTTCATCTCTGTTTGTGTGTCAGCCTATCAGGGTCATGTCAGCAGCAGTGCTTGCCTTCCTGCTTGACATGTTCAGAAGAGGAGCGGCAAATGGAAATACTGCTGTGTGGCAGAAAGCTGACACCTGGGATTGAATTTCTGGCAGATATTAGATATTTTTTTATAATTTTCTGCAGGCAAGGAGACTTTTGAACAGAGGGACAAAATGTAAATTTCATTGCGCACACCCCTCCAATTCTGCCACCACCCACTTTCTCAGAGAAATGTCCTTGATCCTTGTAGGGAAAGTGACAACAATTAAAGTTCTTTTTACACACAGTAACAGTACTGCATTTGAGACTAATTGTTCATAATCAAAGTGCACTGGTTTGTTTTTTTTTCAAAGTAGTACACTGTTACACTGTACCAGGACTGCCAGACGGTTATTTTTCACTATGACAGGGCTAATCTTGGTTTTGTGCAATGTAGTGCGTGGTGTTAAGGTGAAGGCCACAGTTATAGGGATTTTGAAGAATTTAGAAGGAGAATGATTTTAAAAGCCTTCTGGGTTAAAAAATTGTCCCAATATTTTTAGTTATACTTTCTTCTATTTGATGTGAAACTGAAGTGTTACTTGTAGTGCAGCTTGATGCTTTGTTGACTTGGGTGGGGATTCAGTCAGGCCATGAGCTGAGGCCCTGGTCTACATGGGGATTTAGGACTTCGGCAACCTTTGTTTTGAGGCACTTGTCCCTCATATTCCATGGTGAATGTGCAGTTTCACAGTACAAGTTCAGGCTGCTGGTGCAATGCATGTGAAGGGTGAAGTCCCTTGAAAACCCTGAATAGAAAACAGACCTGCCAAAACTAGGATGTAGGAAAATGTTGGGACAGTCAATGCCTTGATTTCTATCTCAGTCTATGGCTTAGGCTTGGAACTGTAGAGACATATTTCTCAGACGGAGCACCTACATCCACAGCCCAGGACATTACCCTTTTCTTTTGACCGTTGGGCAAGGCAGAGTCTCTTACACACATGGAAGGAATAGAGGAGAGACAGAAAGAGTGGCATTTCACTCCCTCTTTTCCAGCATGTCACCCTGCTTCTGTTGAGAGCCAGTCACCCAACTACTCTCCCAGGAAAGGGTTCAGACTTCACAATTCAAAGCTGTTCTCTAGTGAGGATGCTTTAATTTTTTCCATCTTTGCTGCAGCATACCTGAAAGGCTGGTGTGACACGTTGTTCAGCAACTTACAAGGCAGGAAGGAACACATTTTTTTCCTTGTCAGCCGTTAAGTTATGAGACTTCACTGGGTGTGTATATTAGGCAATTATGAATAATGAAACCAATCACAATCTTCAGAAGTGTGAGGAACACCACTGTGCTTACAATGAGAAACCTGACTTGGAGCTTCTTGACCTTTTGGACAACCAGTATTTCCACTTTAATGTTGCTATAATGTTGCTTCCGACTATAATTTTTATATGTATTTTATTCTACCTTGCCTTCCTTGGAGTGCATTGGGGGAAAAAACAAAAACAAAACCAAACAAACAAACAAAAAACCCAACCCCCAAAAAATCTAGCTACAGTTCAACCTCCCAAAGTATTTCTTCATCCCCTGATGAAATACTATTTCATGACCACAACAGCATTTCTCAAATGTCTTACTTTTCCACAAATTGGAATATATTTCAGAGGACTTTTCTAGTTCACATAGCATCTGACCAAACAAACTGTTGTAAAAAACCTGCTAAACTGTTCCTGTCTACCACATTACTAGTAAACTGTAATTTTGAAAATGCATTTTTTAATGAGCCTTCAAATAAAACTTTGACAAGGGCACCTGCCTGATGTCCACGTTTTCTGGGTACAAAATGGTTCCTCAAGTCTTTCAGTATTTGAGCAGTAATGATAATTGTAGAGGTCCAATTACAAACGTAATGACAAAAATGCTCTTCAAAAAATATCCTTTAACTTTCTTGATGTGCTTGATTATTTTTTTATGACTATATTATCAGTCAAGCAGCAGGTCTACTTATTAAAAGAAGGAATGCTGAAATCACACCTAGTGTAGGAGGTGTATTGTCACTGATTTCTATGGGATTGTACTAGGGCTATATTTTCCCTGAATATGTAAACTTCACATGAATCATTAGCTCTTAAAGCACTGAAGGACTGTGATAGTTTTAAAATCAACTCTGTCCTACATACTGTATGTGAGTAATAACCTTTCAATTAGTGGAAAATAGTTCCTCCCTTTTCCTCTTGAAAGCATATTGCCAGCATTATAAAAATTAGTTCTGTGAGCTTTCACCCACTCTTTTCTCAGAACAAGAAACTGAAATGCCATCTGTTTTTAGCCTGTCTTGGCTGAATTTCAATGATTTAGAGGTTTTGTGACATTTCTTTATAAATGATAAATCGATAAAATACTTTCACAGAGATAATCACACAGGACTCCTGAGCTCATGACTGTTTTTGTCCACACTTGAAGCAGTGATCTTTAAACTGGTGGTGTATATCTCCTATTGCCACATCCTTGAAACATGCAGTCCCTTGGAATTGATACATCTTGTTTGTCACTTGTAAATACATTTCAGTATTTGATAATGTTTAGCTTTTGGCAATGGCATAACAGTATGGTAGATTATAACTAAATATACTGAGTCAGTATCATTACCCTTCCTCATGTTCAATGAAGCTGTTATTTTTAAATAGCTTCTCTAGTTTTAGGAGGGTTATCTGTAAAGTAGAGAAACAATGTAGAGAAGGGGCAGAAAAAGGTAACAAATACTCACTCTGAAGTAGACCCTAGCACTAGGTTAATCTACTCTGGGATTTTTATGTGTTATGTTCTGTAAAAAAAAGAAAGAAAAGAGCTTACAATTTAAGAATAGAGCACTTCCCCCCATCCCAACCCCACCCCAAAATTTGTGTTTATTAATTGCCTTCTAGGGATACTTGCTAATTATCTGAAGTACTTCATCATATGTGCTATTATTTCATACTCCAGGATCTTTGTTAAACTCCACAGGTGAAAGCTTCTTTTTCTGTATGGGAGCTGCCTGATGTAGCTAAGTAGAAAGCATATGGGAGCACCAGTGTTGATGTGAGAGGAAAAAATTATTTGCAACTGTATGAGTACAGTTGGGAAGTGAATGTGAATCTGACTGCTAACCCGGCAAAACAGCAATGATCATCCTCCTTCCTCTGCAACTAAAAATTAGCTTTGTAGGTATCTACTTTCTGAAATTCTGAAAAGTGTGTATGCCACTTGGATACTTTTATGTGTAAAATGGCATTGACTCAATAAAAGGCAAAGATGTTTCTGTTAAAAAAAAATCTTGAAGACTTTTTATTTCTAGGAAGATCAATGGCAAAATTCTGTATTTGTGAAGCAAAGCCAAAGAGCAACTCTGAAATAACTGTGGAAGGGGACAAACAAACAAAAAAAAAAAAAAAAAAAAAGTATAGGAGAGTGAATCAATGGTAAAATGTAGTCTGAAGATATTTCATTTAACACCGTCACATTAAATTATGTTCTAGTTAAAGGTAAGAATAGCCTTGGTCATATGTTCAAGCACAACCAGCATGAAATAAGCTACAAGCTTTTATCGTTGTAATAAGTTTTAACTGCAGTTTTTCAAACCTGGTTTATACATGAGGATGTGGTCAAATTCCCTCTAAACCTCCTGAGTGAGCTCTGATACCTTCTGTTGAGGTACTGAACTGCATGGCCTTTGGAAAAAAGGGTATATGGCAGTTTTAATGTTTAAGAGGGAAAGGTTTTGTCCCCTTACCTAAGCCCTAGCAAAGATGAAGCTCGCAGAAGTCTGTGAAAAGGAGGGCAAGTAAATTTATCTGTGTAGTGCATAGGTGGGCAAAGGCCCTGACCCTTTAGATTGCATGCAAAAATCTGCCTGTGCCTGAAATCCACAGAGACAGACCACATGCTTTGCTGACTGACCCAGGGAGAGAGAAGACCTCCTGGGAGCTGCCCGTGCACAAGGGGTGTATCTCCCTTTCTGTGAGGGGTGGGGAAGGGCACGGTGTAGAGTCCTTCAGTAATATCAGGGATGTGTCTGACAGTGAGAAGACCAAGCCCAAATGAAGAATTGCTCCTGGAGGTTCCATTTATAAGGAAGCAGCTTCCTCAGAAGCCTATAAATTCAGATTGCCATGGGGTGCCAGAACTGGTGTGACTCTTTTTCCATTGCTGGTTTGAAAGTACAGGCCTGAAAGCAAGAATTCAAAGATATAATAACAAAAAAGAGCTTTGATGAAGGCTAACATCCCCATTGTTTCTAGCAAAATTCAAAATAATTCCATGAAATAATAAAGTTTTTTATTCTGAGGCAGTTAAACTGCCAACAAGCTCCTAGCTAAAATCCAGACCAGAAATGCAGTCAGCATCGACCCTGGATCAGAAGATTAACTTTAATGGCAAACCATTGTTCTGAATTTGGTGCTTTTATTGGCCAATCCCATTAAAAAGCATTATATTACAAAAATCTGTATTTTCTTAGACCAGTGTCTGTTAGGTGGGATGTGCCCTTTTTTTTCTTTGACAAATTTTAGAGGCAAAGCTTTCTAACTAGAGTTAGTATCTGTGGTTGTATAGAATCCATAAGCTGTATACATTTCTGATTGTGACCCACTTTTACAAGTTATGTAAAGATAATGCTAAAGTTTAGGGTCATTTGAAATTGAGATCCTACTTCTTTGGTTATCATTGTAAAGTCTAAGGCATACGTAGGTGTGTTCGGATATAGAGAAGAAATTGTAGTAATTATTTTTTTTAATAATACTATTAGTTATGCTTTTGGGTACCTTTCTTGTTTTATATTCAAGGGTTTTTTTGATTCATTTAATACTATGACATTTTATTCTCACCTTTCATCCCATTAGGTCACAAGGTGCTGAAAGGAACACCAGGTCCATGTTCAAAGAAATAAGATAAGAGACATCTCCCAGACTATGCAGAAATTGAAAAACATTTTCAGTATTCCAAAAGTCTGAACTGAACAAGTTCTTTTAAATGCTTCATTACAGTTATTCTGGCTATCATTCAGCAGCATGCCATATGTTGCCAATAAATAAGCCTTCACTAGATAGCCATTGTCCCCTACAACAGACATAAACACTTGTTAATGAAACCTAATCAAGGCAATAGCATACATATTGGAAACACATGCTGACCAATTTGCTAACCAAAGTCGCCCTGGCCAAATCTTCAGCTTTTGGCAGATTGCTGACATCTCAAAGCTGTGTGCATTAAAAGAAGTCAAGCTATTTGGGAAGACGGACATGAAAAAAGTTTGTGTACACAGACACAACCCTTGTGTCTGTACAAATGTAAGCCTAATATTCTCCATGGCCTGAGGACCAGCAATGCTTCCAAGTCAGAGAATTCAGCCATGGAAAGTGTCCTAGAGAAATCACGTACAACTTCAGTTTTTTTCATAATTACGTTAATACTGTACAAACACCATTACTCTTTCATACATTAGAAGGCTACTGTGATGTGAGAAAATGGGAAATAATACATGTAAGGAAATAATACATATTGCTACATCACAGCTGTCCTTCTGCTTTACAGTTCACACCATATCGACAGAAATATCACTACACTTTATATTTTTTCTTTTTTTCCTCCCTCCAGATCATCCCACCCCCACCCCCTTCAATTCACCATTTCAGCAGTCTGGTTAATGTCTTATTAGTCCAGATATTTCAGCTAGTACTTTTGGGGAAATTCTGCCTGGGCTCTGGGGCCATCGTTGTGGAGAAGGACACAGGCAGTTACCCACGACAGAGCCTGCAGGCAATGGCGAAGAGGCTGCCTGAAGTCTTGGTGCACATTTAGCAGTGTTAGGGGCTTTTTCAGCTTAGTGGTACAGCTGCCTGATGGTTGCTGTGCAACAGTGTTTCTTACAAAGCATACAGTATAAAAAAAAGAGTGCAGTGGGCTTACATTTTCATGAGGTTATGTTCTTATTTTAAAATAATTCTTATTTTGACTAGCAATTTATTGGTCCCATGTCACACCTGCTGCCTTTCAGAAGATGTAAGCCGCAAGATACCACAAGCAAGCTCAGGACATAACTAAACGCAACAGACATACACTGAAATAGAGACATTTTTAGAAACATTGACAGGAAAAACATGATTACGATTTGCCTCTAACTACCAACCATTGCAGTTTCTTATCCAGGGATATTTTTTTTCTAGTATAAATTCTTAATAAGACTGAAGAAGAGCAATGTGATTATGCATGTTCTGATATTCATAGTTGCCTTAATCTTGCTGTGTAAATTCATTCACTTTTCCAATGTCTAGTACATTTTAAGCCTAATGCAATAAAATGAAAACACCTTTATTTTTTATTTAATTCAAAACAAAATTTAATTCAGATGTCTCATGTGCAACCAAATATTTGTATGAAATATCCTGGGTTTATGAATATTATATTAGGAACATTTATTAGTTGTCAGTTTCAATTAGCCTATATTTACATATGCAATATTAAGCCACAAAATTGCATAAGTTTCCAATTACTGTAAAAGAACTGAAATTATTTACAATGTTTAAAGTAACAGCAGGGAAGTTATTGCATTGGAATAATGGGACAAGAACTGGATTTTAAAACACTGTAATGTCTGTGGATTCCTTAGAGGGCTGATTTACACATAATTGTCTTCACTCAGGAGTCAAAAGAAATATCACAGTCCTTTGAAGTTTAGAATATGGTGACAAGAGATGGTGAAGTTGTGACCAGATCACAATACTAACTCGTACAGAGTGATGGAAGTTTGCAGGAAAACATGCAAGCAATCTCCACATACAAAAGGGAGATAACAACAGGTCCGAGTGTTTTTACTAGTTTTCTAGTTGTCTAGAACTACATGAGAGCCACTAAATTCATGTGTATACTTCAGGAAAAATTAATTTATTATCAGTATTGCTTACCTCTCCTCATTTTTAAGGAAATAAAACGAAATAACTTTTCCCAGACTGTTGTGGGGTTTTTTTTTTCCCCTTTGGTAGAATTCCAGTAAAGGCAAGGACAAGATTAAGATGCTAGAACATACATTCAGGGTCATAGGGAAAACATTAATTCTTGTTGCTTTCTGAATATTTATATTTTTCTGAGAATGGTAACTGCAAAATAAATGCTTGACCTCAACTATGATATTTTCTATGGATTAAAGTAAACCAGCCTTTGGAATGGACAATCTAAAATAGACACTTTTTTATAGAAGTAGTAAATAAATACAGAAGTTTGTGGTTTGTAATGGAAACAGAGGCATTCAATCCAGTTACGTCCATCATTTTTTTCTAATGAATATTCCTTGAAGAGCTATCTGATTTACTCCATTACTTAACTTTACTGTATGCTCACAGAGATTATTTTCAAATTAAATTTCTTTATTTTAAATATTTTTTAAAATACACTGCATTAGTTTATGTAAAGTTTCTGTGTGTCTTGTGTAAACTATGTGTTCGCTTGTGACTATCTTCATGAATCCCCAGAAACTGGGCTTGCAAGAGAAGAGGTTTGTTTATGGGGTTTGCAGATATAAGAAGTTTACAATTGTATGAATTTTACTGAACTCTGAAGAACTTATAATCTATACTCACAAGAAATTATTTGTTGCAAGCAGTTGCAGGTGAAATGCAGCAACCTTCATCATGCCATTGAAGAAATGTCCTTTGCAAATCTCTGATGGATAAAATTAGATTTGCATTAAAATACACAATTTTTCCTCCTCACTTATCGTTTTCATTTTGAATCTGAAGATTTTTCATAGAAATTTGACCACATATTTCCTCAGAAAATATACTGATTTTCAGGTCAAAATGACTATTCAATGAGAAACCATCATAAACACAACACACAAAAATATGTGGGTAGATTACCAGAGAAACACAGTCTAATTTGAAAGTTTTAACAGATCAGATACTAATGTTTTTCTTCAGATTTTTGGTTCATAAACTTTCACATGATTTCTATTTTTCATTCCAAGATGAAGGCAAAAAAAGTCCAAACTTTAAAAATCTTGTAAGAATTTTGTTCCCAGCACCATGCAGAAATTATACTATTCCCCACAAGCCTTTTCATTACTTTCCTTGAGAAACACATGAGAGACGTTCCTCAGACTGACTATTACATTTCTTCAGGTTTTCATATGCAATAATGCTATACCAGCCTTTTTTCTTAATAGCCTGGCTGAGGATGGTAAAAAGTTCACTGCCATACTATTAAATTTAGCTTGAGTAAACCAGCTTAATTGTCCTGCTTGTCAGCAGTTTCATCCATAAAATAGGGTAACAGTCTTTATTTCATGGATGCTTGCAAAAAGTAGTGTTTTGGCCACTAGCTCTTTGAAGATCTTTAAGTATTGATGGTAGATCTTTGTACCGTGAAGGTAAGCACTATTCACCTAGCAAAGCCTGGTCTTCCAAATTCCTACCTATGAAAGCTTATTGGGTTCAATAAGAATATTCATGTAAGGAGTTTAAAAGGGCTGGTTATAGACTCAAGCACAATGATTTAAGAAGTACAGTCAGTCTTTAATTATTTCTTTCCCAAACTGAAAATAAAATTCTGTGATTTCTAAATAGTTAAGTCAGCATAGAAAAGACAGCATGTGTGTGTTAGGTTTGGGGGAGGAGGCATGAAGTACCCAATAAAATTCATTCTGTTTAACAAAGCTATTTTATAACCAGTTTGTCATTGGACCTGTGATGATGCATAAAACTACACAAAGATAATCAAGAACCTGATTTGACATGACAACCTTGATTACTGTGGCTAGAACAGTAAATAGCTTTCTGAAGAGGATTATGTTAAGCATAGGCTCTCTGTTACCCGTCACTTTCAACAAATCTGTTAACCATTTTAACACTTTGCTTAGGTAGGAAGGTCAGCTACTTGACTGCCAGGAATAGGAATTTTACAAGGACATGAATAATGAGACCTGTTTCCTCTCCAAATGAAGACAATGTTACATTCTTAATGCATTTCTGAAGCAGACCAAGGAAAGACAGCACCAAATGTAGCATATTCTTTTATTCATTACAGTTTAGGTAATTGGCAGAAATCCCTGAACCAGACTGATAAAGGCTTATGTATCACAAAGCAGTATTTTGAATAAGTTTTTTCTAGTATTGAAGCTTAAAGAAACTGGAATGCACTGAAGAAAACCAGAGTCCTTTTGATTGAAACATATCATGTGACACATAATAATGATTTCTGATAAAAGCAATGCAACTGGATGCAGTTGTTATAGAGATAAATTATTTGAATGCATTACACATTCTTCCATTTAACTCTTCCAATGTTTGTACCGGGTCTGGCTGGGATGAAGTTAACTTTCTTGGTAGCAGACAGTATGGTGCTATATTTTGGATTTTTTACCAAAACAGTGTTGATAAACACTAATGTTTTGTTTATTACTAAATACTCCTTGCATTAGGCTCCGTGTCAAGGCTTTCTTTCTCTTTTACCCACTCATTCTATCTAGCCCTACAGTCAGACATTGTAAATTGGAAAGGGACACAGCCAGAAGAGCTGACACAAACTGACCAAAGGGATATTCCATACCATTTAACATCATGCTCAGCAATAAAGCTGGTGCAGCAGAATAAAGTGGTGTTTGGGGTTTTTATGTTTTCCAGGGTGTCTGTTGATCCGAGAATGGCTGAGCTTCAGTTTGCTTGTGGGAGGAGGTGATTGATTACTTTTGCATCACTCATTTTTTATCTTTCCTTCATTTACTAAATCATCTTTTTCTCGACCCATGAGTTTTCTTGCTTTTGCCCTTCCTGTTGTCTCCCCTGTCCTGCTGGGCTGGGGGGAGTGAGTGAGCAGCTGTGTGAGTGCTTGGCTGTTGACCAGGGCCAACCCACTACAATGGTATACCTATAAAATAATTTTCTTGCACTCTTAGTTGTGTGTTTTTTATTGGAGAAATAGCAAATGCTTGTCTTTTGGAAACATAAAATGTACTTCTGTTATAGGCCATGGCACATGAAGATTACCTGATTCCTTTCTCATGTTTGAGCCTCTATGGCTTCTCCCCAAACTTTACACATAAATATGTGTGTGTATATATATATATAAGTATATTCATACAAATTATAGAGTTGTACTGCTCATAATTTCTGCATCTCTGCCTCCAAGTTTTATCAGAAGTGAAGGAGATTCTTGGACCACTACAGTAACCCTTAATCCTATGCATAACCTGGCTGATGCAAATTTACCCACTAACAATCTACTAATGTGGATAAAGAATTACCCAGACTTTCTGGTTTTCTATCTTGAATTTGGACTTTTTTTCTTTTTAATGAATGAATTGACACCAAAAGACTTCCCCCTATCTAAGCTAAATCATATATATTTTCTTTGACATCAGGAAGTGTTCTAAGCATGAAGAGCATTCATTTGGTCTACAGATTTTGTTGACCATAGCTAGTCTTGATATGTTTTGTTTGGCACAACATTCTTGTTATAGTGGCTTCATGGCTGAATTCTGCAGACTTCGTGCAACAAGATCCCCATTAAATGGTTTACTCTGGCCATATTTTAAAACCAGACAAAACATGATACACTTTTATTTTCTAAGGTTCTTTTCCAATTTGTGGCTTTCATTTGGAATTTTTTTTATTATTATTATTATTTTTGGTTTAAATAACACAGTATGGTCTTTTACCTACAAATGGCAGCAGCCTGCTAGGAAAGAATGTTTTTTTTTAAATATCTGATGTAAAGAATGTGTTTACATGTAATAGTTTTTAAGCCTTGATTATCACTGTACTGATTCAGATGGTAATCTAACTGGGGAAGCTTTTGCTAAGCACATGAAGAGTCAGAACTTGAGAATCTGTAAACACAATGGGAAGATTTGTAGATTTTCTTTTACAGTGAGAGATGCAAGCAGGCACCAAGGATGAGATTCAGTTCACCTAGATAGCTTACAGTGCTGTCATGGTTTCACTTGAAGCAGCAACTAAGGACCATGCTGCTGCTCGCTCGCACCCACACAGCCCCCCCACCCCGAGACAGTCAGAAGAGTACAAGTGAGAAGACTCGTGGGCTGAGACAAAGACAATTTAATAGGTGAAGTAAGCAAGAGCCCCGCACACAGGCAAAGCAAAACAAGGGATTCATTCACCACTTCCCACGGGTGTGCAGGTGCTCAGCCACCTCCAGGAAAGCAGGGCTCCATCATGCCTAATGGTTACTTGGAAAGACAAACACCAAAATTCTGAACATGTTCCCCTTCCTTCTTCTTCCCCCCACTTTATATGCTGTGCATGACATCATATGGTATGGAATATCCCTTTGGTCATTTGGGGTCAGCTGTCCCAGTTGTGTCCCCTCCCAATTTCTTACACATCCCCAGCCTGCTCGCTGGTGGGGTGAGAAGCAGAAAAGACCTTCACTCTATGTAAACACTGCTCAGCAATTACAAAAACATCCATCATTTATTTATCAACACTGTTGCCAGCACAAATCCAAAATATAGCCTCATACAATGAAGAAAACAAACTTTACCCCAGCCAAAACCAGAACAAGTGTGAACTTCTGTGTCTTACCTATGTGAGGGTTAATGGAGGGAAATGGGCACTTCTAGAACATGATTCATCTAAGTTATTGCAAAAAAAATTGCTGTAGTGTGAAAGGAATGACACCCTAGAATTGCCTTTCTGTGTTGACTGTAAGGAAAGCCCAGAAAACTAGTTTATATGTAGACATGCTGAATTGGACAGAGTAATCCCATCACTAGGTTCGTTTTCAAAGACTGCAGAATCCTTATAGATTTACTCTATTCCTATCATATTTTTAGGCATCTAGACACCTTTACAAAGATCTGGCCCACAACACCGAAGGAACCTGCTTAGATAGCTGCATAGGCGTTAGACCAGCACCCAAGCACCATGATTCCAATCCTTGCGAAGACTAAACTTGGGACTTACTGATCAGGTAGGTGCCTCAGTTCAGAACATTGGAGCTCATGGACCTCAGTAACAGCAATACAGTTAATAAAGAAGAAAATACAACCTCACCTAGGTACTCTGGATGTTCTAGCTTGACCTGGACAAAAATACTTGAAAAGCATTGGCATAGCTCATGTTTTTTCAGTTGCTCAGCTTTAAGTCCTGAGTATAGCTCAGGACCATTTCTGATATAAAGAGAGGTGCTTGCTTTGAATTTAATTTTTAGTTACTCATTGCATAATTACCATGTGTGCTCTTCACAACTGCCTATTTGGTGCCCTTGAAAGGAGGACGTTGCTTACAATACTGGTGCTGTATTTTTAAAGCTAAAACAATTGACAAAGCCTGATGCTCTGTTTTGAAGAGAGAGCCACTTTTCCAAAATGTTCAGGATACTGTACATTTTAAAAATGTATTTTTACTGCTAGAGAACATGAAATAATTGTTGGATTTTATACCATATTAGTTTCATATGGAGGTTTATAGGCAAATGCCCTGCCTTGTAATTTATGTGTTAAAGCTTTGATAAGTATGCAGTTCAGACACAACAGTCAGTATCATTTGTAGGAAGTCTCCAAATTTCAGCAACTGGAATGTGAACAAGTGAAGTATGGAGAAAACCAGAAAAATAACTACTGGTTTTATACTTTTCAGGCAAACAGTATCTGATATCTTGCAATCCTTAAACAGCAAGGCATACAAGGAGAACCTATGCTATATTCAAATATGTGTTGTGCCAACATAGCACAAGGCAAGTACCTTGCAAGATACTTGCATAGCCACAGACTGTGCTGGAAGGAAGTGACTGCACTGCTTCAATTCAGTTTCAGCTATAATATCTCTGAATGTCACTGCTTCATACTTTGCAGGCCCACCCTATCAATGTGTCACTGGGAAAGCACGTTCATTACTTTCTTCGTTATTAGACTTCTATGAAATATGATTTGGCCTACCCATTGCAATACACCAGTGTGCAGTCACAGATGAAGGGCAGAAATGTAGCTTCTGGATAAAGTCAGTATAGCTGGATAAATGACCCAACACTTCTGCTTTAGTTCTTATACCTTTCTCATCCTTACATATCTGAATTGCCTTCAGCTGGTCATTAAACAATGCATAATATCTACCATATGTGGTTTGCTGTTACCACCTTATATACAATATTCACTCTTTCATTTTGTTAGGGTTCTATTTATTTTTACTATACCTATATGAACATGTGTTCTGTTAGTGCAATCAAAGTGCTTGGTCTTGGAAGCAGGAGTAGAAAATGGTAAAAAATGTGACAACTTTTAGTTTCCTTAAATATTCTTACACTGCTTCATACAAAAAACATGTCTACAGTGATTATTAGGCTTTAAAGTTGCATTGTTCCAGAGTACTAGCTGTCAGTCATGGTCTTTATCCTGGCATATATCTTTAAGATACAGTGAGACTGAGCAATGAACATGACGAATATAAAGGTCTAAACTTTTAGTCTGTCACCACATTCTCTGATAAACCAACTTTATGAGTACAGTGTGTTTGTTATCTTTTTGTCAGCCTGTGCAGCTAAGGACATCAGTGCGGCTTGCTTTATAGGACAAATTAATCCAGAGACTAATGTTTTTAGCCTTGCTGTAGTTTCAAAGTGTAAAGCTCCAACATTTGGCTGTCACACTAAGGCAAAATTCTGGATCTTCCTTCATCCCATCTGTAATAAGCCAAGAGGGAAACCATCTGTAGGCAAGCACCCATTCCCATTATTGTGCTTCATGGCAATACCAAACAAGATCTGAGTGCTAAGATTCTGAAAGATGCCAAAATGACATAACCATGCAGTCATGTTTGATCCAACAGCTACAAGCATAGTGTCAAAAATCAGAGTTTCTATTTTGCTGGAGAATTTAAAAAACCGATAACTAAACCCCAAAACAACAATCACCAGATTTCAATTTTTGGAATGTAAAATAGATGTTTAAAAAAATGGATGGGAAAATCACCCATAAAAATTATCTTAATTCTGAACTAACCAAAATATCTGTGTAGAAAACATGAAAGCAGAAGAGATTTAGTGTTCAGCTCCGTGAGAAAGCATGGAAGTCATGTGAACATCAGTTCAAACTCTCACTGTTCAGGTCTCCAAGCTTCCTGCTGAGCTGCTGGCCTTTCTCAGGCTTCCAGAATCTGGTTGCTCAATACTATGAGGTTCACAAACCAAGCTGTCTAAAGTCACAATCCAGTACCTTAAAGGCAACTTGTACAACAGGTACGCTACTGAAACCTGTTGCGTTTTAGGTTTTAAAGAACTATAGCAGGAGAGATGGAAGGAGAAGAAATAGCTGTCCAAAGGAACGCTGAGTTTCATGAGTAACATGAAAATTAACTTTTGTGCCTCCTGTAACACAACAAAACCTTAATCAATAAGTGCTCTGAAAAAAACTGTTTCATTGGAAAATTCTCAGCCAGTGTCATGAACACCCCAAACTGTCAGTCATACAACAATATTTTTCAGAATTTGTTTCCAAGTTTAGTGGTTTTTTTGTGGTTATTTGGATGAGGGGGGATAGTGAGAAAAAAATTTCGTATGTTCACATATACAAGTCAGCCCTGTTAATTTGGTGACTTTTGAAAAGTGCAGTTGCCAAATGGAGCATTTCTGGAAAATGTTTAGGTGTAAATGCTATAAATCACCATTAGATCCCAGTGGACTCCAAGCACAACAGCAACAAAATTAATCTCCTTGTTGGAGCATTTGTATAGTATATCAATTCTATAAATATTGCTTCATTGCTAGGAAAACATCTCCCTGTAAATTAATTTAAGAAGGTATTTTGTGTTTTGTCTCTTCCTTGGGTTGTTTTCTAAAAATTGATCTGCTATGAGCACACAATATTTTTGAGTTTCTGTGGTTGGTTTTCAAATGATCAACACATTACAACTCTAGCAAATTTTTCCATGGCTTTTCCGTCATCACTGGTTAAGGTCACAGTCAAGTAAATACAGAATAAAGAAGTCTTTGGTGGCTGGTGATTGCCATTGAGCAAGAAATTTCAATGTTCCTCCCATGACATGAACCAAACCAAAAGCATTGTTCATAATTGGAAAGCAAACCTAGGTATAGAAGAAGACTCCTTTTATAGGATAATTTTGACATTGTTTGCCATCATTTTAAAGATTCAGATGACTTCGACAATACACAGTCTTCAAGCTAAACCTTCAAGACTTGCCTCTTGATTGAACTATAGATCAAAAGAATTTGCTATTGACCTTAAATCCTTTATGGAGATACTTTCAGTAGTCTTTATAAAAGAGTAGTGAGAGAATCATTGAATTGTATGTTAATTTCATAACTGTATTTGAATTTAAAAATTGAATTTCAAAGATTTATTTGAAAATTAACTGCAGCTTCAATAATTTTAAAAGTTCCCATTGATCTAAGATCTGAGCGAGATGAGATACCTTTATAGTACCTTGGCTAGGCATCCATTCTCAGTTACAAGCCACATGGCAGAGTAACCTCTGAATGTAAGAAATTCAGCAAGGAACTTTTTGACAGCAGATAACTGCTTTCCAAAGCAAGTGCTAAATTAATAGCTAGATTTGGAATTAGTATTATTTAGAACCTGTATTACAAAGATGAGCTTCATAACTTGACAAATATGTTGGCAGCAAAACCAATAATCAAAAAACTTCTTTCATGTCTCCTAATCAGGTTCACAAATCTGTTAAAGGAACCTATGTTGACATGTACATTTGCATTGTTAATACTATTTGTGGACTTTCTAGGAGTCTTCACAACTGTGTAAAAGGACTTAGTGAATTTAATTGTGAGATGTTGGATGCATTTTAAACTTATTCAGTTGAATTCCAAAGACATTGGCCACATGAGCTGGCTATATAGCAAATCTGTGAGGTTTTCTAATGCCTTCCTCATGGTTCTAAAAAGCCTCACTCCCATCTCTAACATTTAGTGAACCTTTTCTCAAGGATGATGTTCTCTGTTGAATCATTCCTTTTCTTTCTTTACCTCCTACATCGATTCAGATGTCTGTTTGGTTGTTTGGAGATGATAGACACAGCCTAAATGTCAATGACTGTGATTCTTCTTCTGATGCTTGGACAGTGGAAATGTAACTCAATTTCTCTGGAGGGCAGTGACATGGCAAGTCTAAGGATTAAACAAATCTCACACTGGATCCATTCTGAAGATGCTACTGCTCTTGAATTCCAAAAAAAGTAACCTTGATTCTGCTGTCAGCATCAAGGTATCCCTTCTGCTCATCCATTCACTGTTAGTAGGTACCTGCAATGGGAAGTTAAAATACACTGCAACTCCATGTCACGTGTTACCTGCCTAACTACATGCTGCCAGCAAACTCAAGGGCTGTTACAGGGACAAAAATAATATGACTGCTGTAGAAACCACATGTTTTCTATCATACAGGGGAAAAAAATAAGGTCAGTGTGGGCTTGAAGGGTTGTAAAGCTTTAGTCTGCCTGAATTATTTTATGCTTGTGAAAGTTAAGCAGATGAGAAACACATTAAATAAGATGACAGAATTTAGATTATACCTCCTCCCCTCCTTGTGCCCCTTCCCGATCTTTAGCTCAGTGGATGAATTCCTCTCCCCATTCCTTTTTTTTTTTTTTTTTTTTTTTTTTCAATTTGTTAAGATGCTGAAATCTGCTTTGTGTGATTTATGAAGGAACTTGAAGCGATTAGTTTCACAGTGCATGAAAATTCCTCAGGTTCAGAGGGATGTCCAATCTGTTACACCATGAGCTGTTGACTGGATGAGAACATGAGCAGCTCGGAGCCATAAGGAGATTGTGTTGAGTTATTAAACACTTGTGGTAAAGCTGCTTATTGTTAATTCCCCAATGTCCTGCTGAAGCGATCGGCTAAGATCAGATCGGATTAGATCAAAGAGCCTGGGAACCAGCCTTTCGAGCAGATTCATTTAATCAATAAAAAGAGCCTCCAAAGACAGAGAGAAGCAGTACCAGGATCACAAGAGATTAGAGTAGGAAAAATAAGAAACAAAAGATTATTTTCCTCTTATTTTTAAAATGTAATTCTGTAAGCCAAAGCATGATTTTGTGTGTGTGCAAATTCTTGTAACGAAACCAGCCAAAAAGGATATAAAAGCACCCTTAAAACTTCATTACCAAGCAGACAGTTTAAAACGAAGTATTTTGTAATACAGTAATACTTTATAAGTCAAGAGACTGTAAAAGTGTTATTAAAGCAATCAGTACCATGAAATACCTACCGTGAAAAAAAGAACTATCGAGACTGTTTCAGCAGAAGCAATTTTTTCTTTAATGACTCCTTAAGAATTGGGGATTCTGGGTGGGTTAATCTGCACAATTTCCAATCTTTCCTTCATCTAAAAGAAAAAATTAGAGCAAAATCCAAAAACAGCAACAACAACAATAAAAACCCCACCCACCATCATCACATGAAGATCTGAATGTATTAAATTTATAACACTGGCAGATGTTACAGAATGTGCATTGTTATAATACATGTAATTATAGTGCCACTGCTGTTGTTAATGCTTGTAAAGTGAATAGACTTGTGTGTAAGTACTTGCAGAACCTTGCTAAATCTCTACTCAAATCTAGAAGGTGTTGGTAAGTGATTAGGAACTTAACCCACGAAAGAAGAAAAAAAAGGTAAATACGAAGAACAAAGAATCAATTGTTGGTTCTCATGAAGCTGTGGTATAACTCCTTTCTACTTCTAGAGGAGCAGAATTTGGGCCAAAATAATTTGGAAAAAAGGACACACTTCCTTCTATGATTATTACTCCTAATAGCATCATTAAAAAATTGCACCTGCTTTTTCAGGTTATAATTTATTTAGGTGAGGATACATATCTATAAATCCCTTCTATAAAATGTAATTTTCCATCTAGATAGGCTGATGACTTCAGGCCCTGCACACCTTTACCAATTGTTAATTACTATGGGACGGTTTAACACTATTTTCTAAATCAGCATGCATGCACAAAATGACTGCAATCTAATTTGACATATTATTAGTGATGATTATTGTCATAGATAAATTAGATTGAACAGAAAATAACCTTCATCCTTAGCATGTTTTAGCTCTCAGAATTAATGTGATTTGGTGAACACATATAAATAAAAGTCTGATGAGTCCCTGCTGACTGCAGGGCCTGCTGGTGCTGAAGTGTATCAATTTCATGCAGATGATGAATTCCTTAAGCATTCAATGATAATCATGCTTGATTTGACAAGACTTTCTCATGCTATTTTAGGGCCTTAATTTTCTGTGAAGTTCTGTCAAGTGTTCATCAAGCACCCACTTATCTCCCTATCTTAACCTGGCAGCCAATCCAAAGGTTGCCTACCAGTGCTGCTACCGGTCCCAGCACATTAATATTCTCACCACGTGACTGTCCACTGAGAGAAGCCAATCAATGGCTGATTAACATTCAGGTCATGTGATGTCCAAGGAGAGTAAATGAGTTACACAGTAAGACATCAAACAAATTTTCATCTTGAAAGAGTGATTGCTTTTTCTGCTGCTGTGATGTTTGTCAAATTCTCTCTAGCCTTGTCCAATTAAGCTCCATGAGCTGAATGACTAATGAAGAGATGGGAGTGCTGTGCCAGCATGACAGCTATGAGAAGTGCCACTGCATAAGAACTGCTAGAAATTTTTTAAAAAAATTAAAAAACACAACCCACAATGATTGAAAAATCACATCTGGATAACTGGCATAATTCCTTTCAAATTTCAGACCCTGTTTAGAAGTCTCTAATGAAAAACAGAAATTGCTTTCTATCTACCTTACCATTGGAAAATTTGGATTTTCTCAGTAAAATTATTTTTGTGATTTTAAACAAATACACATTAACTGGATTATGCCCAGAAAATGTGCTAATGAACTTTCACAGGCTGTTAGAGACACACTGGTGACAGAAGATGCAATCTTAAAGCATCAGACAGCATGGATAAGACAACTCTTCACTTCCACAACTGAGTGGAAGAAAGGGAAAAAGGAAGGTATTTAACAGATTAAATGGGGGAGGGAAGCAAGTTTATGCAGTGGACTTTAAAAGGAAGTAGCTTTACAGGACATTGATTTAAATATTGGGTGAGATTATTAAATAACATAATTGGGCACAACTCCATTTGCATCATTTGAGGCGCTGATCCAGTATGGATTAATTATTTTATTTTATGTCACTACTATATATTTGTTGCTAAATTAAAATTGCTCAAGGAGACAAAATGAATGCTTGAGTAAAGTTATAATCCTGTTTAGCAGAAAGCTTTTAAAGTGGATATCTAAAACTACATTCTGGGACATCATTGAAAGTCTATTTAGTCAGAAAGTCAATTCCATTTTAGTGCTGATACTGTGCTAAATTCTGGTGACATGTTTAGAGTAGAGACCCTATGACTAATAAAGCTTTCATCCAGTTAGGATTTTAACCACTCCAGAAAGGAGTTACAGTCACCTAATGGATTACTGAAGATATGGAAGTGTCAGATCTTACTTATTAAGTTCTAGCATGAAATTAGTTAAATTCCCAAGGCATTCTGAAGCAATATTTTCAAGTTGGCTTAATAAGGGAGTTAGAGCATGCCAATTAACTGGCAGCCTGAAATAAACAGTAGTTGGAGGCATAAGACAGTGTTTGTATCTACAAAGTTAATAACATTTTAAATGGAACTTGGTACGATGGTTCAAGCTGCTGTAAGGGGGCAAGATGTGGAACATACTGTATTCAAAAGACTGTAAGTCAATTCTCAGCGCTGCTAATCAAGGATGGAGACTGCAAATAGAGAAGCGATGAATTTCTGAGTCAGTGAGAAGGGAGGCAAGAAGGTAGGGGGCTAACCGTTCAGTGAAAAAAGAAGGGGGCATCCAGTGGATACTGTTGAAGCAACCTGGGGTGAGTGATTTGGCCAAGTGCCTGCCCTTAAGACATCACCACAAAGGCCCATGATGGAAGAGATTGTGTAAAGGGGGCAGGGTACAAAAGGGAAGAGTACGTTTAAATAGCAATATGGCATACTGTGTGTGTAAAACATTGTTTGTAGTAAAGTAGCGCAGTAAACTTCAGAGCTCAGCACTGCCTCGACATGAAATATTAGCTGTTAGATTACTGTTTTACTTGTTCCTGCTGCAGCCACGCCATAGAGAATTCAAAGGCTTTAAACCATTAGTTGCTCGAATGTTAACAAAACAAAAAAAATGGTGAATATTATTATGAGCGACGCCACTTGCTGACACCTTTAAATCAACAGCGGAGAAGGTGTCTAACTTTCTGTCAGTCACATTAGGTGGTTATGAATAAAAGAGTATTCTACTTTCTGCATAACTTTGCATAATTAATAGTTTTCCATGCAAACTATTGTTTGCCTTAATTGTTGTTTCAACAGCTGTTTTCATTAAATTGTAAAGCTCTTTGTGTCTAATCCTTTGAGCTGCACTATTGATAACAAGAACGCGCTGGAGCTAGCTTTAGAGGAAGGGAGTTCCTGCCAAGCTGGAAAGCAGTCATGAAGTTACTTGAGAAATAAGGCCCTACGGTGGGACTGGTTGTGTAGCTAATCCATTAGTCTTTTCAAAAGGACCTTGCTCTGCACTCTTATGGCTAAATTGACCTAACAACCTATCAATGCCTTTATTTGCTGAGTGGTTGTCCATGAAAGGTCCCCATGCTGGATCCAAGCTGTAATCAAAGCTTCCATCAGCACCAGGGTCCTGATGACACAAATAGCCAAACTTTCGACAAGGCTGGCTAGCTTCCAGCCACACCATTTTGAAGATACAAAGAGGCTGTGTTGTGCTGTGGAATTCATTTTCTTGTTTACTTCCTACAGAAACAAGAGCATAATCAGCACTCAGTGCATCGGATCAGACCACTGAGTTGTTGACAGAAGCTTGGAGAGCCTTGCCAGCTTTCCACATGAAACACTGGCTGTCTTCTAATACACCCCCCACTGTCTGCGGCCCTGCCAATTGTAGCACATCAGAGCAGCCATTGAGATAATGACCGTGAAGTCTCATGATACACTTTGATGAAGTGTAACATTTTTTAAAGGATTTTTGTCTGTGCCAAAATGATAGAGACAGCTGACTAAAAATCACCCCATCAAAATCAAGGCTGATGAACAGCAGGCAAAGACATGTGCTTCCACAGAGAAAAGGGAGGAGAATTTACAGCCAAAAACTCTCAATGAATATGTGAACCACAGAATCCTTTATTTTGCTTTTAAAAGATCCTTTGTTTCAAATGAATGTATGTGACTTTGCCAAGAGAGCAATTTCCCCAAATATTTTTTTTATTTTGCATCAAAAAAGGATTCAGCATTTAGCTTTTACAATGCTAAATAAATGCCTTTACTACACAAGCTAATTTTATTTCTTAACATTAATTTTTGCAAACTTGCAAGGTAATGTTTGGGAATAGCTGGGACTTAAATGTCTCCTCAATTACTTTTAAATTATCTAGCAGCAACTGGTTGACCCAGCATGGCTTATGGTAAAACAATTGGAGATGTGTTTTCCACACAAACCACAGTGAAAAGAAAAAGCAAGACAGTCACTTAAACTTTTATCCTGCTTGCATCAAGAGTGCAATATATTTCCTAACAGGAAATTCATTACTAGCAATGGATTCATTGATACACACCAGTGCTAAGGAGCCTGGGTTTGGAGGTTAGAGAAAGCCTGCAGAATTTCTTGAACTGGCCATTTACTGTGGATCTAGACCATCCCACTGTGCTGATGGAAGTGTGGTTAGGAGATCTTTGAGCTGAATCAATTTGAGTTGGAATTTTCCCAGTGTATCACAGTTACATAAACACCTGTGTGAAATATCTTTGAGCTGAATTAATGGCATAGGGGTGCAGGGGGGAAGGAAGGAGAGAAATGGAGCGGGAAAGGGAAAGCTGTTTTCAGTAGCTTTCAACATCTCCTGCTTGCAGAAAGTTGGTCTGGGGACTGTATTTTAGACTGTCGTTACTGTAACAGTCCAGGAGCTCATGTATTTCTTTTATGTCTCCTCTGTATAGTAAGCCTACAACAGTTCTCTTTAAAGTCTCTTTCTTTCTTTTGCTGTATTTGTATTAAAATATATTTTTGCCCAGCTCAAATTTACAAAGCATGCTAGAGATCTACAGCGGCAAAGAAGGATACTCCGGAACAGAGCAAGAACATTGGCAAGAGAACAAAAGCACAAACTTCACTTTGAACCCAGGTACACAGCATATTGCAACCAACAGCACTGTAAGTGTGCAGAATGCAGAGATTTCCACAAGATATATGTAGAATGCACATAGCTTTTTTTTTGTTTCAGTTTACATCTCATGTTTAACTTCAAAGAAAGAATAAAATGGAAAAAAGAAAAAGAAAAACAGGAACACTTTTGCAATGGGGATGTACGGATGTTTCAGCAGTCTTGTCTACTTCATTGGAAATGCTTCTTTAAAGAGAGAGGCACTATTTCAGTGGAAGACGACACTTCTTTCTATTATGACAGTCTCTGTAATAGAGTAAAAGACATACCGGCACTTTGCTTTTTCTGCACACTGCCTCTGCTCTGAGGTCTTGATATAAAATAAAATACTTCACCCTGATAGTATGTGGTTGCTTTTCATGTCTGGAAAAAAAAGAATAAAAAATGACCAGTTTTCATGTGGTTTGTGCACAGCACAAGCAAGCAAACCCTCATTTTCTTAGCCTCCATCCCAACAAATACAAAGCAGCTCAGATTTGCTAAGTAGTGGCACAAACTTGATTGACAGATTTACAGGTTTGAGCATGTTTGTCAATGAGTTTCAATAAACCAGGCTTTCATATTTCTATCTCCATTTCTAAGCACGCCCTAGGCTGTACCTTGCATAAGGGATGTACTATGCCCTTCCATGAGCACACAGAATCATAGAATCATACAATAGTTTGGGTTAAAAAGGACTTTTAAAGGCCATCTAGTCCAACTCCCCCTGCAGTGACCGGGGTATCTTCAGCTAGATCAGGTTTCTCAAAGCCCTGTCCAGCCTGACCTTGAATGTTTCTGGAAATGGGACATCTACCACCTTTCTGGGCAACCTGTTCCAGTGTTTCAGCACCTCAGCCTTTCTTCATAGGAGGGGTGTTCCAGCCCTCTGACCATTCTTGTGGCCCTCCTCTGGACCTGCTTCAACAGGTACATGTCTTTCTTATATTGGGGGCCCCAGAACTGGATGCAGTACTTCAGGTGGGCTCTCACCAGTGTGGAGCAGAGGGCAGAATCACCTCCCTTGACCTGCTGGCCATGCTTCTTTTGATGCAGCCTGGGATACGTTTGGCTTTCTGTGCTGCAAGTGCACATTGCCGGCTGATGTCCAGCTGTTCACCCACCAGTACCCCCAGGGCCTTCTCCATAGGGCTGCTCTTAGTCCCTTCCTCCCCCAGCTTGTATTGATGCTGGGGGGCTGTCCCTACCCAGTTGCAGGACCTTGCACTTGGCCTTGTTGAACCTCATTAGGGTCCCATGACCCCACTTGTCAAGCTTGTCCAGGCCCCTCTGGATGACATTGCTTCCTTCTAGTGAACGAACTGCACCATTCAGCTTGGTGTCATCTGCAAACTTGCTGAGGGCACAGCAAGTGCACTCAGTCCCACTGTCTATGTCATTGATGAAGGCATTAAACAGTACTGGTCTTTACACGAGCCCTGAGGGGCACCAGTCATCACTGATCTCCATCTGGACATTCAGCCATTGACCACTACCCTCTGGATGTGGTCATCTAAACAACTCCTCATCCACTGAACAGTCCGTCCATCAAATTGGTATCTTTCCAATTTAGAGAAAAGGATGTTGTGTGGGATCATGTCAGAGGCCTTATATCAATTAATGCATACTGGGAAGTCACTGCTTGAAATCTTTTCCAGTCATTGGGTATTTTAGGATTAATAACTGGTTAAGAAGTCCATCCTAGTCATTTCTGCTGCTAACTTGGTGAATGTCCTGTATAACTAATGTAGACATCCTAGCACACACAGCTGTCATATAAGAGCAGGGAGTACAAAGGTACCTCAACCCTCTTGCCTTCTCGGAGGCAGAAATAATCTGCCAGCATTCACCAGAACATATCCCAAGTGCCTTGCCATCTGTTAATGGCAACAGGTTTATTGATATTAGTATTGCACTTGAAACACTGTGTGTCTGTGGAAGTGATGGCCAAATTTTTATTAATGTGCTTTAGTGCTGTTAAAGCAGAACTTTCCTGTCTTAGAGGAGGCAAAGAACTGAATTCATCTTTACAGGAAGTGCTGGTTTTGCACTGTGTGTGTATTGGAACATGAGTGAATCAGGAACTGTTGATATGATTGAGAGTGTTTCCCATCTCCTTTTTTTGAAAGACTGTTCTGAAAGTACTAATTTTGAAAAGCAGTTCAAACAATGAGGTTATTCAAGTTGGCCTTGTTTTTGCTGGCTGATGGATGCCAGTGCACATGGAATAGGTAAATTTCCAGCAGCCTGGATGGGAATCAGAATAATCTGAACACTTCAAAGGTTTGTACCTTAGAGGCAATGGTTGTTGTCCTCCCACCTCCATTTTCATTCACATATCACAAAAATGGGTAGGAAAGGGAGGACTGAGTTAGGCAGTTTTGCATCTCTGAGGTGGCATCTGTCACTGATAAGCAATTTTGATGGAACTTTGCCACAGGGAATATTCAACAGTAATATATTCCTAGCTATACCAGTGAATTTATTCATTATGGATGCCAGCATGAGAAAGCTGAATGAAGTCAAAGGAAATGAAGAAAAGGTTGTGGGGAGAAGATAATGAAAGGAAGAGGCAGGGCAGGAGGGAAGACAGTTAGCAATGTATAGGCTCATATGTTTCAAAGCTTCTCAGTTTTCCTGAAACTGAGCCTCACTGAAATGAGTAACAGTTAGAATTGAAACGTACTATCATGACAATCCAGGCATTTTGGAAACCATTTCCTTGCAGAGTCTTTAAGGACTACTTGATGTTGTGGATTATTGTTGGAGGAACTAACATCTGTTGTATTCACCCAAAGCCATGTGTATGATTCCATTTTTTTCCCTGTCTTTAAATGATGAAGTTTTCCTTTCTGTTTGTTTTGGTTTGTTTTGACTTGTTGAATCAGAGTACGTCAAGTAAAATTTAAAACATTGAATACATTTGTTGATTTCTGGGTTTCTTTGAAAAATAAACTCACAAATTAGAAGGAATATAAATTCTTGAGAGGAAAATAATGAACCAAGTAATGTTAAGTGCTTGTAATTCCTACAAAAAAGAGTCACATCTCAACTTATGGTATAAAGTTAGTTGGGAAGCCTAATGTGTTATGCGCCTATGAATATACACCCAAACCACGAAAGATTTTAACATGAAATGAAACAGAAATATTCATGTGAAAATAGTTTGGTTTTTTACATGCATTGTTATTAATTATTTTTTTAATTGATTGATTTTTATGCATGGCAGTAATGAGTAATTTGGAAACAATTCAAAGTCAACACCAATTCAAACAACAAATCCATAGTTACTGCATGAAAATAAAAATTATTATAATCTTAAAAAATCACAAAAATCTATGCTACCATGTTCAAAGAGGGCAACAAGATGTATTTATTTTTACCTTCCCCATCTCACTTTGCATGAAACTATTTGCCAAATACAACAGAGGGCTATTAAAAGACACAATATTCTAGAAAACAGTATGGTTTTCATGCCAGGTTGATTATATTTACCTATTGTGGCTCAAAACCTATGATGTAAAATACAGCCAACATACAGTAATGAAAAAAAAACCTTAATTTTTATTTTCTGCCTTACAGGCAAAACCTTGTAGATAAAAAAAAAATGTAGTAACCTGACCTTGTTTTAGACTCTAATCTGTTATAAAGTATACTGAACATTTTAAAACTAAGTAATGAATGACATTTTGTCATTAATATAGGAAAAAACCTTCAGGGTTGCAAGATAACTTCTTTTAATCACAGATTAAAAAGTAGCAGAGGGATGTGACTGCCCCAGTCCTTTCCCTTTCATATAACATATCCGTGCATGAGCATTTAAGCAATGCTGCCAATTTGTACAACCCTTTGTCAATTCAATTTCTCTCACTCCAGGTATACAGTCAAACACTTTTTATGTACATAGAAGTCATGTGCCTGTAGAGAGACATTTTTCTGATTAGACACAAATGAACGTGTATGTATATTTATATATACATGGCAACAATGGTTGTTGGTTTTGCGAGTAATATAATTCACCTGATTCCAGTACTTCTGATCCTTATCAAAGAGGTTTGAATCTTTAGAAGAATGAGGTCCCTTTCCCCTTGCTTTTTTTTCAGATGTTATATTGATATTTCAAGATGAATGAGGAGGAAGTATTTAGTCTTCTTTTGAATGAACTATATTTGCATATCAAAAATATATGTCGGAGAATGACACTAAAGCCCCATCTGGCTAATCTTTTGTGCATGATCGGAAAGTAAAAAAATTTGTTGGGGTGAGGGTTCATACACACTTTCTTCAGACTAGCAAGAGCTATAACCTGCCTAAAGAACCACCACAGGACTGGCTAAAGACTGTCAGTGCTTTGTGTCTCAAATACCTGGGGTTAGTGACAGTGGGAGTGAATCTGCACAATAAGCTGTTAACCTTAATTCTGCATTTTTTAACTTGTTGACTGACATCATTATTAGATATTTAAATATGTTTTGTAGTTAAATTGGAGTTATTATGGAAAGGCAAATACATTTTCACTACAATCAAAACAAACCCTTCATCTCCCTGATTAGGTGAAGCTTCACTGGTGGGAAGTGGAGGTATCAGCAGCATCAAATTCCATGACAACATTTACTACAGATCATCCAATTGCATACATAGGAATAGTGACTCTTGCCTGAATGCAACAAACATGTTGTGATCCAATGAGAGAGTGCACTTCATATACACTATAAATCCCCTTAAGACACAGTGAGAAAGATTATTTGCTCTTGTACTCATTGCAATGAAAGGTTTTTAGGTGCTAGGAAAGCAATGGGTTTTTCTCTTTTGTTCTGTTTTTTAAGAATTATTTATCTCTGAAGGACTGTATGCCACTGGCAAATTCTGAGTTTTAAAATACAGAGGCACTAAATGAAATCCTGAGCCCAGTGATGTCAGTTGAGTTTTTCCATTGAAATCCACAGAGGGAGGATTTTGCATGCTGTTTGGAAAATACTCCTTGCAGCGATCAAATAGCAACCATCACTGGCATCTAGCAGAGAAAACACTAACTACTCAGCTATCAGTAGCATTCAACTGTTTCTTCTTCTTGTGCAGACACTAGGGTTATGTGACCAAAACCAGGTAAGTGCTTAGAAATAATCAGTGCTCAAGCTAGCAGATATCACAGGGCTAAGCCCTTTCTCCGTGTACATTCCTGTAAAGTAAGAACCACTGCTGCCTTATATTTTTTCCTTCAGTCAGATTTCTTAAGATGGGCAATGGCAGAATCAGTTCAACACAGGAGAGTAGGGCTTAAAAGTCTTGAAGAAACTTCAAGTATCTACTGGTATGGTGATGAGCATGAACATTCTTACACAAAGTTAAGTAGACATGGTCCTGGCTTTGGGGCACACAATTTGATAGAACAGCTTTGATGGGGTAGGTTGTGCACTTTACGAGAAATCTAGTTTAGTGAGATTCTTTTATTGCTGTAAAAGGAAAAACACAGAAGCCAGATCACTTCACTTTCCTTTATAGTATCACATCTTGAAAGTACAGGGAGTTGTTCATCAGAGATTCAGACTCAAGAAGGCACGAAAACAGAGGCTTGCTTATGATGCATTTTATCTTCTCCTTTGAACTCTTGCTTAGACAAAACATTTGGACTCTGTTTCTACTGTAATATGCCCTTGAGGGGCTTATAGGGTTTTTTATTTTTAGTGTGTTCTGTGTGTTGAAAGTATTTTGTGAGAGAATTATTGAAAAATTTTAGTGAGAGGTCTTTTAGATTGCTGCCTGAATTTAGGAATCCTTATCTGTAACCCTCAAATTAACAACGTTGCTGTTCTTTACGTCATTTGTCCTTAAGAAATCACACTCTTCAGTGTTATGATAAAGATGCACAGAAACACCACTGCAACAAAAATAGGCCTGTTTTTAAGAGGCAGGCCTCATTTGTAAAGGGTACTACAATGTGTTACATGAAGTGATTATTTATTGGATTCTGTGAACCCTGAAATAAAATGATGGAAACCAGATTATCCTTCAGGAAATTATTTTAAATCTCAATGACTTCATGTGAAATTGGGACCTTCACTAGAAAACAGGATATTGTTTCAATGAAAGAACAATATTCTAAACCTTAAATCAATACTTAAACTTGATTTAGACATGTCTTGAATATATGTTTTTCTTCCCAGCTCTTGCAGCCTGATCTTCTTGTGAGGTGTTCCTTTTTTTAATTTCTTTTTTTAGTAAAAAAACTAACAGAATTAAGAAAAAGTCTATTAGTCTATGTGTACAAATGAGTGTGTTAGTGTAGAGAACAGGTAAATAACTTTGGCAACAAATGTTGCTTTGCAACAAAGAGACTTTTGAAGGAATCAAGCTGTGGAAGTTCTGAATTGTCAGCATATACTTTATTTGATAATTAACGGAGACGTAGTTCTTCAATACGGACCGCTCTGTCTGTATGAACTGTGCAAAAGACATCTCTGTCTGTGAACCAACATTTTAGTCACCTCTCAGGTTAGATCCTCACTGGATTTAATTTATTTAGCAGAGTTAGACTGATCTTGTCAGCTGTGTATTTGACTCCGCAGCTGTGTGTTATACTTAAATTCAGCAAAGACACTCTTCTCCCTGCCACGGAAGTTAAGGGCAAAACTGTGACTTGTTTCCAAAGGAACTGGCAAATAATTTTACTCTGTGTACTGTGATTGGTCTGATGTTAGGTACTATGTTCTGAGATAAATCCACTATTTATTTACCCTGGAGTTAATGTTCCAGTACTTCATAACCTTCCATTAAATACGATGCATCATTCTCATCCTTTGCCTTGTTCTGATCACATCTAAATTGGCGAAGTGTGGTGTTTGTCTTGCTGCCTGCTACTTGCTCAACAGAAATTAAGCGATCGCTTTCCTTTGTGATTTGTAAGCTCCTCCAGGCATAATTTTGCTTTCTGCCAGCCACCCATATTCATCTGTTAACATAGCTCTTTTTGTAGAATATACATTGATTTAGAAATTCCCAATTAGAAAAAGCGTCTCCAACTTAATTTTACCTTGCATATGAATGTGGAGTGACTAATGTGCTGAAATAATAAAGTCAGGTGGTATAATTTATTCATCTATAATGACACAACTCATTTAGATCAGGAAAGAGGCAGAGAATATTTCTGTTGACTCAGACCTCTGCTGGCAAACAGATGTATCCCATGGATTGTTTTCTGTCAAAGCATCACATTTAGCAACGTGGCTCAGCATCTTGTCTCTCCAGATCTAATGTGGCTTTTTTTTGCCAGAGGCCCAGCAAGTCCTATTCTTTCCTTGACTATGTACTCTACTGATAGCTTACAATTTAGTAGAAAAATCTTGGAGGGATGTTTATTAACAGCCTCTGAGTACATGCCTCTAGTGTGCTGTCAGGCAGGAAGGAATGATAGCCAATTGGCTTAAACCATCAAAAAGGAATATTAATAGATCATTAATCTGCACCCTAAAGTACCTTCTCATTTAATGCATTATAAAGTTATATTTCCTTTTTAAACAGTCAATTTTTTAAAGTAATATTTTAAATAAAAAAAATCTGAAGAAAATAGAATATAGAGAATATATGTCATTTGATTGGCAGATGGAATGGGACAGAGGGAAGACTGAAACTGTTAAATATGAGGAAAAACAGCATATAAATGCGTATAAGAAGGAATGCATTAAATATGAGCAAATTGTTTTGCAAAAAAGTGACGAAGTAAGGCAATTTTCATGAGAAGTTAGGAGGCAATATTACTGAAAAAAGTTGGTCCATGAAACCAACTGGCTGAGAACAGAAGAGAAAATGAAAAGGAAGAACTATTTTTGTCATTCTTTCAATTGGAGATATTTACATACCTGCACAAAACCCTCCCTTTTTGCAGTGTTTATTATTCTATGTGTGCCCAGAATTATATATTCTGTGGAAGAAATTAATTTAACTTCCCACCATCTAGCTTTTGCATGCATTACATATTATTTTGCTTGGGTACCTTGAGGCTAGTTTCAAAATGAGGAATGGCCATTAAAAAAAGGTGGGACTCCAAGACATGCTTTCCTTGAAGTCTCATTCGGAAGGGAAGGAGAATTAAACTAATAGGCACAGCTTTACCTCAAGCATCCACTCTAGTTTTCAGAGATCAGGTATGAAAGACCATTTCTTTTGAATTTAATTTTCTGGAAGGGGAGTTTAATTAAGAAAAGGAACTTAAGTGGAATATTTTCTTTTGATTCTCCTTTGCGTGGAGAACAAAGGCAATCAGGCCAAAGAAAGTTACTCCTTTTGGTATTTTGTAGTTTGCATCTTTAATTTTGCAGTGGTTGGACTGTTAGAAATATGGGGGGTAGGGAGGAAAACTAAATGAGTGGGACTACTTCTCTGGAAGTATGCTAGAGAGGTGTACTGTCCTAGAAAGCTATAGAGAAGCTCAGATGAGGGAACAGTGGTAGTATTCACGATGCCAAGTGGCTGAGCATGCTTCTCATGGTTGCAGAAGCCCAAACAGAATGGTCTGAGATAACTGGTTCTATTTTCCTGACCATCTTGATTGTGAACAAGGACTTAGAAGGCAAAGCCTGGCCACTGGCCACCCTCTACCTTTCCTCCATGAGACAGAACTGTAAGCTGACCACTTGCATCTTCCTTCTAAACAGTGCAACAAGCAGAGCTTTGAGGTACTTTAAGTGGATCTAGTAACACTGATTCTACTGGTACATGACACAGCAGTTTAATTCCCATAACTCCAGTATTTAGCTAGAACTTTTCCATATTTCTCTTTTTTAAATGTTACGTATTAGATCAAATCATATATTCAAGAATGTTGACAATAAATATGGAATTAATTTTTACTGCACTATACAATATGGTTATTTCATAAAATATCTTTTACCATTATTTCAGATAATAAATTTGGGAAAGTGAACACTCACTACAGGTTTTCTTGCTGTATTAATACACAAGCTTCTTATTAAGTAAATGCAACCTAACTTTTGAATGTTTCAACAGAACTGTGTTATCATATTTCTACCAGTCATTTGTCTAATAGTTGCTTAGTGAAATCATTATCAGCCTACCAAAGCAAGTTCAAATAAAGAAAACTGCTCCATCTAGAGTCCCATCTTGCACACAAAGTCATTAAATATTTTAATCAATTATTTCACTAGCTCTCATGGCTTGTAGCATTAGCTCTCTCTGTTTTTTAAATAATTTAGGAACGTTGAATCTGCCAACAACCTTAAAAAAACAGTTCATGTAATCTGGCATTCTCAAGCTAATTATAAATATCATAGGGGAATGCAGGCACATAACAAAAGATAACTAGTTTTGCAATAGCGTAGTAGAGGAAGAAGTTTCCTCCAGAGGTAAGGTGTTCAGATTCTGATTTACAGCATGAAGGTGATAATTCCTGTAATTTTATCAAAGGTGGTCTAAGTCCTATGCACATTTCTGCAAATACTTATTTCATAAGTAACTTCCTGTGGCAATGAGTTCCATAGAATATAAAGGTATCATCTAACACTATACTGAAATATATATATATATGTACAGGTTGCATTTTAATTTATTGGAAGTGCTGGATTTTTGTATTCAGAGAAAATAAAGGTTTGGTATTCAAAGAAAATAAAATACCATTCCTGCAAGGACCTTCTCTTGATCTTCTTGGGCCACTTAGTGACATGGTTTAGTGGTAGACTTAGCAGTGTTAGGTGAATGGTTGGACCCGATGATCTTAAAGGACTTTCACAACCTAAACAGTTCTATGATTCTATTATTCTTTAATTTACTTAACATATCTGAGTGTCTTTCTTAGTAACAAGTTTAATTTCCAAATTAAAAAAAAATAATAAAAATTCTTTTTGGATTTCTGTTTCCACTGTACCTCTCCTCTCTCTCAATGTTTTTATCTTCTATTTTTCCAGCCCATTTTTTCAAATTAGTTAATCATAAATGAATGCACTCATCAATGTGAGACAATTGGTAATTGCATTTTAATTAGTCAAATCTTGTGCAGTGCTACATTAAGGGAGTTATTTTGGAAGATGTCTTTATATGTCTCAAAAAGCTAGTAGGGGAAAAGATCTAGCTATAGAAAATCATGTAAAAATACAGCAATGTTAAGTACATTTCGTTAACTGAGGGGTGAGGCAACGTGCAGTTCACATCAGCCAGACCATGGCAGCCACCTTTCTGCTTTCAGCCCATGCAAATAAGATGTGGTCTAAGCTGATTTAGCCCAGTCAAGCTGAACCAAGTTACTCTGCAGCTGCAAAGGACTATCTGTTGGCAAACAGCTACCACAGAGGCGCTAAAAACTGAGAGCTTGGTTACCTTTGTCAAATTTCAGTGCTAAGTAGAGTGAAGGCAACTTCTTTGTTGAGTCAGTTTACCTGCTGTGAGTGATGCTCTGCTCTAGACAGACTGTTACTGCTGTCACTGGTTCAGAGTCCACCTGTACCTTAACACTACATGGCAGTGCCCCAGATCCTATGTCTCCTGATGTGACAATGCTGCTTAATTTGGCCTTAACACGGTGTGACTGGGGTAAAGTTAGAGCTCTGAGTCCGTTCAGGAGGTGTGACATATTCTTAGCAATATCCAGAAATAAAGCAGGAAAAGACTATGGGATCACTGTCCCCAGCAGGATAATGGAAGAGTAAACCTACTATTACCTATTCCATTAGTAAACCTACTGGAAGAAATGTGCTAAATTTTAGGACCTGGGTGTTGAAGCAGAGACATATCAAACTGCCTGTTAATTTTTCTAAATCCTTAAGGCCTGGTTCAACATAAGGCTATTATTCTGAATTGATGTACACAACAGGACTCACAGCAGAGAGATCTCCTCTCAGATTTGTAAAGTCCTGAAAAGATAGACACAAGTGAGATATGTAATTAAAAATGGCACTGCATTCCTTGCAGTTTTTAATCTTGTTTTTAATTGAACTCTATGAATTATAGTACAGACAAGCAATTGTCTGACTGATCTTTATGATCTTTCAAAAAAAAATTAAAGATGGCTTAAGCCTTCTCTCTCTGTCAGGATCATTGGCTAGTAAAACAGCATGCAGGCAAATTAAGAAAAAATGGTAAAGACTAAACCAAATACTGAATTATGCAGGTTGTTCTTCAATGTTTCCATGGAATTTCCATTTATGTGGAAATGAAAGCCTATATATTTTATATACTGGCTAAAATTCAAGTAATTATTTCATTACATGTTTTCTAATGCAAGAGTAGATGTGTAGCCACTTCAGAGCAACAGAGAAAAAAAATCCACCCTACTATCTTCTGGTTTTGTCTATGTAAAAAAAAAAAAAACAAAACCAAAACCAAACAAGGGGAATGTGCAAGTCTTTCTTGGAATTATGGGGCTAATGTCTTTTTCTTGTATTGTATTATGAATTTCTCTTAACATTTTTACAAAGGAGCAGATACAAATCAACAAGGAACAAGCAGGAAAGATTGTTGTGACTCTTTAACAGGACTGATGGAACAGGGGCAAGTCATGCTAAGGTGCCCAGGCAAATAAAAGCCTGAGTTTCCTTTTTTCTTTTCTTAAATTTAGCAGTTCTTAAAATTGACAAAGAATGTCAACATGTGGTCTTTTACAGATAAATTCATTGATGTTTCAAAGAATTCTCACAATAAAACACAAACTTTATCTGCAGTCAGCCTACTTGCATTACATTTGCCTCATGAAATAGTTCTACAAGTGAAGGAAAGCGCTCACGCACTGGTAGGGATTTATTGCCAAAATTGTTCTGAGGGACCCAGCTGCCAGACTGTTTTTTTCAAAAAAAGTAAAACAGAAAGGTTCATGTAAGAAAGAATCATGTAGGCACAGGAAGAATCTCTGTGAATTTGCTTGCAGTGGTTGCAAAGTATGTTGGCTTCCCACCTCAGAGACAGAGTCCAGGTGAGACTCAGGCCACATTATCCTGATAAGAGATTGCCACTTCTCCTGAAAATAGGTTGTAAGACTTTCAAGAATGTGTCCGAACAGATTGATAGGTGCCTTACCAGTTAAATTTTTTGGTGTGCAAAGAACACTCAATACTTACCCTAAAAACATATATCTGACTCTCAAAGGCATCCACTCCAACCATCTGGATCATCATCCCACAAAGCATCTGCTTCAACTTGACACTGAAATAGATACAAGACATATTTTAAAGTAGTACTTTTCAATAATATTTCTTTGAATAAAGTCATTATTATGGGCAGTGATCCCAGGAGGCAAGTTCACTGTAATTTGATCTTCCTCCACAAATTGAATTCTTTTTTTCAATTGCTCATTTAATCTTTGATACTAATCTTGATACTACCAGAGGGTGGGGAGTGGAACCCTCTCCCTGCTCAGGGCCAAATAAGCCTTTTAAAGATATTTTACAGTCACTACCACGTGCTTTAGTAATAGCCAATAAATGTGCATAAAAAGGGATGGCAATGGGACTGAGGAAATAACAGTCATGGGCTGTATCCAACCTCTGGGTCACAAGTTTCCTACCCTTGCAGTTCACAGTAGAGAAAGAATTATTGATGATTGCTACAGATTTGGGTGCTAAACCTACAAATTAATCCCACTTTGAAATCCACTTAGTATTCTGTAGGCAGACAGGATCAAGAAAACAGAACTTATAAACGGGTTACAATAGATTAATGTATCCACAATAGGCAGCTGCAGTACAATTATCAGATCCTGTGGATCCTGTGTATAAAGCAGAAGGTATAAGATTTCACCACATTACTCCTTCTCCTGGTCCTTACCTTGCACTTAAAAAAAACAATAATCATAATGACATTCATTGAAGTTTCCAGGGAAAGGACAAACTACTGCAATAGTCTAAAGGTTAATTAGTCAATAAATTACATGGGAATGGTGCACTTTAAAAAACATGTCAGTGCTTTCCAAAACTTTTAATTTCATTTATAGATAAAAAAGAAACAATTCATCCTACTCCCAAAACTATGGTGACATTTCCTGATTCTAACTCCAATATTCCCCTTACATACTGTAAAAAGGAAAGAAAATAAAATTACCAGATGTGTGACCACTGTCTGACAGAAGTAGGAATATTCTTCTAAACTTCATAAGCTGAAACTTAACCTCTGGATACTGCTTTAAAAAAAAGTGAACAGCAATGAATAAAGCAAAAGTTTTCAGCAAAAGGGATATACATATGACTTGGATGATAACAATATTGCATAAGCATTCACACTGTACTGAAGTAACTTGTAAGATCAACTCAATAACATAAAAGGGCTAGAACTGTACCAAGGAACACTGCTGTGACTGACATGAATAGAAGATTTCACATACATTTTGTTTTGGGACTTTTTTCTTTAAAAAACCATGAAGATATGCATATTTTAACATGATTAATATAGAAAAAAAATAAGGATTTAGAAACATTAAACCATATAAATATGGATTCTTATAACTTCATAATCAAGATGGAACTGTAAATAGCTTCAGTCTATTTGGTTGCAGGTTTCTAAATTACAATATTTACTTCACATGTTTAAACAACTGTGGGCATTTAAATAAAAAAATCATTCAGCACTTTTGAGTAAAATTCTTACTGATTTGTAGAAATTATTCTCCAGATGCAATGTATCCAAAATATTTAGAAGAAATAAATAAATTTTAAAATAATGAGGATTTTTTAAAATTAGTGGCTACATTCTTCATTATTCGTAAAGTATATTTAGGACTATCTTGTGGTTTATAGAGACCTCTAAATTACAATCCTGCTTAGTCACTTTCATGTATTTTTGTTTTCTGGAAAACATTTATTGGAGTACCTAGCAAAAGTACTAGTCATGTTTGTCAATCATGCTCATAATATTTTTTTTATAAGATACAACTATATCACCCTAAATTGTGATAGTACCATTAAAATAAATACTCTTCCACTAATTACATAGTATGCCACTTAACCACAGTTAAAATGGAGTTAGATGATTTGTAGTGTCAGTTTGATTCCTTTTTTTTTTTAATTTGCTAGTCCCAGTCTACTACATTCAGTCAAAAAGCCAGATTATTTTTTTTTTCCACTTGAATTTTCCTTTTGGTGTTATTTTAAATTAAGGCCAGGAGTTCCAAAGCATTTTTGGTTGCACTGACTTCACTCTCTCTCAAGTCAGCTGCCTCTTCTAGGAGTAGTGAGCCAAACCCCAGCTTTGGCAAATTTCTGAAAGCTTCTCACTGTAAGTCACTCCCTTTCTATTGCTGTGCTGCTTCTGCATGGTTTGAAATTAATTTGACTGCACCAGTGGTTTAGAATCTGCTCTAGAGCACTCAAGAAATAGTTTATCATTTAACATGTTCCCTTAAAGTTAGATAGATCACAGCCTTGAACAAGTTGTCTAATCTGGGGTTTCTATGGGTAGGAGGTGTTTTTCCTACCTCTAATGAGTTTTTTACCTTTATTTGAACTGATCTTTGCCTGTTTTGTTTGTGAAACACATACAGGTTTTCTTGTTTAACAGACAAATTGAGAAATTCTTGAACAATACATGACCACTAGATAACAGTAATCCTAAGGCTTGCTGTCACCTCCTCCTTCTGTTCTGCAACTGCTCCTTTCAATCTCTGTGCTCCATATAAAAATGAGCCATTCTCCTGCATTTGTACAATTCACCATGAAAAGTCTGGCTAAGCTTTTGCATACAAGGATACACTTCCTTCTAAATTCCTTGCTTACTCTCCTTTTACTACCTGCAGCTCATTATATAAGAACCAGTAACACCTTCACTTACCTTTCTTAGACTTTTTTTCCAATAGTAGTAACTGCAATACCTTCAGACTATATCTATATGACCCCCGTAAATGTGTACCTCACAGCTGGAGCTACATGACATTTTTCTGTCACTGATGCCATCAAAAGGTTGCAACAATGAAACAGAGGTGCATTTCTACTTCAATGGTACATGAACCAAATTAGTAAGACACATTACCTTTTGAGAGTGCTATTGGAGACTATCTACAGACACTTTAGTGTGAGGGTAGGAAAGATCTGAAAAAATAGATGAGATTTCTCCTTTTGGCTCAGTCCCTCGGTCAAAGTGGGTTCATGATCCAATAATGTGGATAATTTTGTGGTAAAGACGTAAACTTTCTCCAGTTTAAGAAATGCTCCTGACTGGAGCCAAGTATGTGTTACGTTGTTCTTGCAGGAGATGAACAGTAAAAGTTAAGCATTTAGAACTGTAGAATCATAGAGTGGTTTGGATTGGAATTGACCTCCAAAGATCATCTAGTCCAACTCCCCTGCCATGGGCAGGGACATCTTTCATCAGACCTGGTTGCTTACAGTCCTGTTCAACATGAACTCGAATGCTTCTGGGGATGGGACATCCACAGTTTCGCTGGGCAACTTGTTCCAGTGCCTCACAACCCACATCATTAAAAATTTATTCCTGATGTCCAGTCTAAATCTACTCTCTCTCAGTTGAAAGTTGTTGCCCCATCTCCTGTCACTACAGGCCCTAGCAAAAAGTTTCTCTCCATCTTTGCTATAAGCCCGCTTTAAGTATTCCAATGCTGCTATAAGGTCTCCCTGAAGCCTTCTCTTCTCCAGACTGAACAACCCCAGCTCTCAGCCTTTCTTTGTAGGACAAGCGTTCCAGCCCTCTGACCATTCTTGTGGCCCTCCTCTGGACCTGCTTCAACAGGTACATGTCTTTCTTATATTGGGGGCCCCAGAACTGGATGCAGTACTTCAGGTGGGCTCTCACCAGTGTGGAGCAGAGGGCAGAATCACCTCCCTTGACCTGCTGGCCATGCTTCTTTTGATGCAGCCTGGGATACGTTTGGCTTTCTGTGCTGCAAGTGCACATTGCCGGCTGATGTCCAGCTGTTCACCCACCAGTACCCCCAGGGCCTTCTCCATAGGGCTGCTCTTAGTCCCTTCCTCCCCCAGCTTGTATTGATGCTGGGGGGCTGTCCCTACCCAGTTGCAGGACCTTGCACTTGGCCTTGTTGAACCTCATTAGGGTCCCATGACCCCACTTGTCAAGCTTGTCCAGGCCCCTCTGGATGACATTGCTTCCTTCTAGTGAACGAACTGCACCATTCAGCTTGGTGTCATCTGCAAACTTGCTGAGCGTGCACTCAGTCCCACTGTCTATGTCATTGTCTATGTCTATGTCTCAATATAGACCCTTGAGGGACAGTACTCATTACTGGTTTTCACTTGGGCATTAAGCTGTTGACTGTCTTCTGGGATGTGGTCATCTAGCCAGTTCCTTATCCACCTAACAATCCATCCATCAGTCCCATATCTCTCAAATTAAGAAGCAAGAATGTTGTGTGGGACCATGTCAAAGGCCTTACATAAGTCTAGGTAGGTTTCCTAAACTACCTTTGTGTTTTGCAAAATGTTGATGTGGAGAAGGGTATCTCTTCAGCTGGCATTATTCACTGCAATTCAGCTTCTTTCCTCTAGAGCTGTAATAAGAGGGTTTTTGTCATTGTCTCTTCTCATATTATTTAGCTTGCAGAGCAGTTGTGATAGGTTTTTTAGAACTGGACCTAAGACAACTACTGTAGTTCAATAGGCAGCCAGGTACAATGATTTGGTTAGCTGTGATACCAAAAGGAGGAAGCTGCACAGAAAACAATGAGATCCACAGAAGCTGAGCTTTACTGAGAAAGCTTAATTCCCAGTTCTTAGACCATGGTGCAAATTTATATCAAATAATTCACAGTGTCACAATTTCATGCCTTTATTACACTAACACCTTCCTGCTTCCAATGGATTCCAGAGCAAATTTCTCAAGCAGAGAAATGTAAGTTCATTTGAAATACACATCCAAAGTAAAAACAAACATCATATGGTGACGCAACTGTGATTAGATTAGATAAGTTTAATGTAAAAAAAAAAAATAAAAATCAAGCAACAGAATGGTTGATCCTCACTAGTACTTGTCAGTGGTTTTCCATCACTAACTTACACTATTCAGGTTTATGCTTTAATGTGGAATACGTGTTGTGTTTACAACATGAGGGATTCTCTAAAGGTAATTGTGCATGACTTTTTAAATTCGTATTTGTACTTTAAATCACACAGTGGTTAACAGTTAGCACACCTTAAATCATGCAGTTAACAGTGTGTAGGAATAGTTTAATTAAACTGCAGTTAAATCAACAATATGTAAGTAATGAAATCACATTTACAGATTAAAAAAGGAAAGATGTTTCAGGATAAAAATAAACAATAGTTTGTTGACTCTGCTCAAATCAGTTCACTGTCAGTAACACATAAGGTCTAGAGTATTTGTAGAATAAAAAATATTTACGATTAAAATCTGCCAGAATTCTTTTCTTGTAATAGTTTATATTTGGAAAATGAATCTGCAAAAGAGCTCCTCAATGTTGCAGGCGTGTATAAAAACTCCCTAAGATTCAACACATCCTTTGACTAACAGGCAGCTATGTTACGTAGGCAGGTTAGTATTTCTGGAAAAGATGTGCCACTTCCCAGTTTTCTAAAGGGCTGATAAAGCTGTGTAAATATTAGATGTTATTTATCCATACTAATCCAACAAGTTCCTACACCTGTATTCATATGTAAACCTCAAAAGATTAAGCATTTTGGTCAGATTCAGGTGCCTGGGGTGAGGATAAATGTTCACTCAAAGCTTATCCAAGCCTCTCTGGTATGAAAATCTAAAGATAAGGCCTTCTTATAAGATTTCCTCAGTTATCTAATGTGGCAGAACAGCCAAAAGAAATGAGTACCTGTGAAATCGCAAGAAACCTGGGCATGCTTATTCTTACTTGAACTTTCTTTCTCTGGCCGAATACTGTAAAAGTCACATTATTTGAATGCCATGTACATGCATTTCTAGCATTTGAGTAGCTCTTTAAGAATGCTGAGGAAACAGGCATTTAATTTTTGGCTACGTGTTCATTTTGTCCATGGCTCTTGTATACTTCCTGTTTGGGAACGCTCACCAAACAAGTTTATACAGAGATTTTAAGAATGACTGTTCTTTGTATAAATACTTGCAAAAAAATGTGTTAACATACAAAATACAAAGATTGCCTAAACCAGTTATTTCATGGTGTAGTGTTTAAAAGTTTCAGTCATGCAACAAAAAAAATCCAACAAAATCACTGCCAACAGGCCATCTCCTCCATCCACAGTGGGTCATGGGGTGAGAGGGACCCGTATAAGAGAGATTTAGAAGTGGGGCAACAACCACTGGGAATATGCTCACAGGTGTTATTGGAAGGTCTCTAATCTTGTAGCTCATGATAAAGCTATTGCTGTATTAGCTTTGGTGAGCTACCACGCTGTTGTGACTTTGTTCATATAACCACAGGGCAAGACTGCAGGTTATACACACAGCATTACTAACTCATTGTCAACTCATTGCCTGCTCGTTATGTCACTAGTGCTGCGGTGCTTCTAAACCCTAGATTCATACAGAATGCTAAAAAAAAATACCTGTTATATTAGAACCATGGCTGTCCTGGTTTCAGCTGAGTTGCAGTTGATTTTCTTCTCAGTAGCTGGTGCAGTGCTGTGTTCTGGACTTAGTATGGGAATAATCCTGATGGCACAAGGATGGTTTCCGTTGTTGCTGAGTAGTATTTATACCAAGTGAGAGACTTTTCAGTTTCTCAGGCCCTGCCAGTGAGAGGACCAGAGGGGCGTGGGAAATTGTGAGGGGACACAGCCAGGACAGGTGACCTGAACTGACCAAAGGGGTGTTCCATACCACATGATGTCATGTTGAGTATATAAACTGGGGGAAGAAAAAGGAAAGGCAATGTTCAGCGTTATGGCATTTGTCTTCCCAAGTAACCATTACAGGTGATGGAGCCCGGCTTTCCTGGAGATGCTTGAGCACCTGCCTACCGATGGGAAGTGGTGAATGAATTCCTTGTTTTGCTTTGCTTGCATGTGCGGCTTTTGCTTTACCTATTAAAGTGTCTTTACCTTAACCCAAGTGTTTTCTCACTTTTACACTTCTGATTCTCTTCTCCATCCCACTGGGGTGTGGGGTGTGGGTGGGTGAGTGAGCGGCTGCATGGGGTTTGGTTGCCAGCCAAGGTTAAACCATGACAGTGGCTTAAAAATATGAGTTGCTAGCTTTCTAGGTTATGGATAAAAGTTCAGATAGGTAATGTCAAAAGTTACAAGTCAAAAAATAAGCGAAGCCCTCCAATTAGTTATTTATAAAATTCAGTATTTTTAAGTCAAGTTTATTTTGAGGTGTCCAAAGCGGGGGATGTTCTGAACTTTTAGGATAAGCAATATAAAATAAGGCAATAATGAACTCATTGCAATTCTGGGCTCATTGACAAGCATAATGCTTGATGTCTGTTCTCTTCTACTTTGTGGATTTCTGGGAATTCCAAGGCAATTTAATATGGTACATATTGAACAGGAAATGAGTGTCAGTCTCATCCTTTGTGCAAGTGCAACTAAATAATCAGCTATCAATTTTTACACACCACTACACATTTTTAGAATTTTTTTCCATGTTGGTGTACACTTACACTTATTCATCCTAACTTAAAGCACCTTTTGCATATACCAAGTTTGACATTTATGTATCCACAGCCTATGACTGCCAGCATTTGAACAGCCTTTCTGCTATAAAAAAAGACTGATGAAAATGCCTGTGAGCAATTAGCAGGACTCTCTATTCATAGTGTCAGCAACATCAATTTTCTCACTGCTAGTAGAAAAACTGAGTTTGTTGCAAACTGAAGAGGAACTGTGACTGCTCAGCCTTGTAGTAAATGGACCTTAAGAGTGTTATTATTATAACCTTGGCATATGCATCAAAGTCCCTGTACCAGGCAACTGTGAATACAGTATTAGATTTAAACAAATGTCATACTTCCTACTGTCAGTTAATCACTTTGCAGTTCCTTGCAGTTCTGTCTGGTGTAATATGTTTCAGCAACAGCCAAAATTGTAAATTCAGGTCTCTGACCTTATGTCGTACATATAGTAGCCCCCCTTGAGTTTGAAACCCTGGTGTAATCAGTTCACACAAACTACTCAAAATTATTTGTACCATTCAGAAAACACAATTGCATTGTGTATTGATGCAGCATGTATAAACCGTTTTAACTGTGTCATCTTAAAGCAAATTTTAAGAATAACTTCCAGTGAAATCTTCAAGAATTATTTTAAAGAAAAAAAATAGCAAAAGATGTTTGTTGGACATGTAGAATGATGTAGAATTGGATTTCATGAAAATGACACACCAGTGCTCCTGGGAGGCCACATTATTTGGCTTTTTGAAAGAACATTTAATATCATTTCACTGGAGTTTGACATGAGCTAGTGCACCGCAGAGCTCTTACCTCCAACAAAGAAAGCCTGTCCCAGTCCCTTCTATTCCTTTCAGAACAGCAATTTTTGGTCTGCAGGGAACTTATCCAGGTAAGGAAAATTATATTATAATCTTCCAGTGCATTAAAAAATATGCAATGCCTTCTCTTTTTCTGGGTAAAGGATCCAGGTAGTAAAAAAATAAAGCAATGTTTATTCAGTAAAGTGCTCTCTGAACAATGATTTTATGGTGGAAAGTATTGAAAAGAGATATATTCTCATTAGTCCTGTCAAAATGTCTCTGTCAAAACCAGACACAGTAGATAGTCATAAGCATGCGTATGTATGACAAAACCATCACCAGCCAGAATTCAGTAGGCCTAGAAGGTCACTTCCCACTAAAGTGAGTGCATATCCATCACCCCAAAAGCTTGATGCCTCGCAAACTGGGCAACTTTGTTTCCCTGCTGCTCTGAAGCATTCAATAGTCTTTCCCCTGCTTGCCTCCATTCACTGCTAAATAATACAGTAATCATATCCTTTTGTCTGTCTAGTTTTGTAAATCTATCTGTAACCCAAAATCACCCAGATCTGTACATTTTTTGTTTTGTGCTGTAATGCCAGGGGAGTTCCATTTCCATTTCTGCACAGCAGATATTTATCTGAGCAAAACCATGCATTCTTATTTTATATATAGCTGGCAATGTTCACTCTCTTTGTCCTTCCTGTTTCTCTCCTTTCCTCCTACAAACAGCCAAAGCTCACTTTAGACAATTCTTGAATCTGACAGTTAAAAACTGTTCTCAGACCAGGTGAATGATTCATAGAAACAGAATAGTCAGGGTTGGAAGGGACCTCTGAAGATTATCTACTCCAACCCCCTGCTAAAGCAGGTTCACCCAGAGCAGGTTCCACAGGATCAAGTCCAGGTGGGTTTTGAATGTCTCCAGAGAGGGAGACGACTCAGCCTGCCTGGGCAGCCTGTGCCAGGGCTCTGTCACCCTCAAGGCAAAAAATGCCTTCCTTATATACAGGTGGAGCTTCCTGTGTTGCAGTTTGTGTCCATTGCCCTTCGTTCTGTTGCTTGGCACCACTGAGAAGAGCCTGGCCCCATCTTCTTGATACTCACCCATACGATATTTATATACATTGGTAATATCCCCTTTCAGTCTTCTCTTCTCCAGGCTGCACCGGCCCAGCTCTCTCGGCCTTCCCTCATGAGGGAGATGCTCCAGCCCCCCCACCCCCTTGGCAGCCCCCCGCTGGCCCCTCTCCAGTCGCTCCCTGTCTCTCCTGAACTGGGGAGCCCAGCGCTGGGCACAGCACTCCAGGTGCGGCCTCAGCAGGGCAGAGCAGAGGGGCAGGACACCCCCCGCACCCGCTGGCCACGCTCCTCCTGATGCAGCCCGCGCTGGCAGCGGCCTTCTTGCCCACCAGGGCACACTGCTGGCCCACGGGCCGCTCGGTGTCCTCCAGGCCTCCCAGGCCCTTCCCCGCAGAGCTGCCTGCCAGCAGGTCAGCCCCAGCCTGTGCTGGTGCGTGGGGTCGCTCCCCCCCGGCGCAGGACCCTACCCCTGCCTTTGCTGAGCTTCATGACGCCCCCCCTGCCCCACTGCCCAGCCTGCCCGGGCCCCGCCGAACGGCAGCGCAGCCCCCGGGGTATCAGCCGCCCTCCCAGCGCTGTACCACCAGCAAACTCGCTGCGGGCACGCTCTGCCCCTTCACCCAGGGCGCTGGGGGGTGGGCTGAGCAGGACGGGACCCGGTGCTGAGCCCCGGGGCACAGCGCTGGCTGCGGGCCCCCAGCTGGGCTGCGCCGCTGGTCACAGCCCTCTGGGCTCTGCCATCAGCCAGGTCTCAGCCCACCTCCCTGCCCACGCGCCCAGCCCACATTTTCTGAATTTTGATCTGGTGTTTCCTTTCGTTGTGTAAGAAATTACCTGATCTGAACTGTAATCAGAACAGAAAAAAATCATGCTTTTTTAGCAGGGTTTCTTCCTCAGTCGTGACATATTGCAATCGACCAGTTCAGTGTTAGATGAAACTTGAACTTTAGATCAAGTATGGAGTACCTATAATGAAAAAACAAGAAAGGATTTGAAAGAGTGGATGTTACAAGCAGTTAACAAAACATGGCCTTGGGAGAAAGAACAGACAGGAACACAGGTCAGGCTGGGGCATAACAAGAGAAGCTCAAGGAGAACCAAATGGTCAATGAGACCAAACATAAAATTACTGGAACTATGTGTAAACTATCCTAATCACCACACTAAAAATCCACTCTCCAGCAAAGAAAGCCCCCCTACTAACATAACCACCTCCCCACAAAAAGCGCTTGGTGAAAAAAAAATGCCGTGCCTTTATATAGAGACTAGGCTATAAGATAAGAACCAACGAGAATTCAGAATTTTATGTTTTAAGAGGTGCTGCTAGCTTTGTGGATTTACTCCTAACACCCAATCCTGCACAGACTCAACAAATGATATCTCATCTGTGTGCATGAGACTGTCTCTTTACACACAGGTTAACAAACTCCGTTTGTGAGGCAACAATATCTTCACATGAAATACAAATATAGAACATTTACGATATGTAGACTTTCAGTCACAAGGCTCTTTTCCTCTCTTACTTATAAATTGAAGTTAATATTATTAACAACATATATATATAGCAAGTTCGTGATGATTTCTTCTTTGCAGGAGTTGTGATGATTTTATACTGTGTTTATTAGTGACACATGTAGTGAGATAAAGTTTGATGGAAGGTATCATGTAGCCAATGATAACCTTATAGTCAATGGCCTTCAAATGATGTCAAACAAAACTTTCTTGTGTTTTAATTTTGTTTTTAAACTTCATACACTTTTCCCCCCCATTTGATTTTTAAATCCAAATATTCATGTTTGAAGCAGTATTGTGGTGCAGACACACAGAAAAATAACTTATAAAAGCAGTATTCAAAATTAAATTTTAAATGAACCCTAAAGTCATGAATTTTTTGGTATTTTTTTTTAAACATCTTTCTGTGGGTTTCTCATCTCATGCTAACAGCTTTGCAGTAATTCTCAGTACATTTAGCAATAATACTGCATTCCTTTAGTCTTAAATCTAACTTGAATAAAACCATGTGGGTGACACCTGTACATGTTTGTGTCTTCACAACCCCAAAAATAAAAGTTTAAATGGCTGAGATGGTAGCAAAACAATTCATGAAGTGGTATCAAATAATATCATAGCCACAGAGGAGGAAATGAAGGTGTAAAACTTAGTACAGCATTGGTCAAAACTTCTTGGTGTTAGAAACTCATGGTTGGTCCTAATGCACATGATCAATGTTAACACGTATTTTGCAGATAAATTTAATCTCTCAGCATCTGAGTTATGGAAGCTTCATGTAAAAGGTATCCCTGCAAAAAACAGCAATGAACTTCCCGGGATCCTGTATAAGTGTTCACATAATTCTGTTTTTAAGGTCATTCTGAGTTTCTAGACTAACTCTTCAGAGTACCATGACAACTGAAACCTAAACAAATATAGAAATAGATTTTGCACATTTTCTGAACACGACAACTCTTCAGTTCTGTGACAGCTATAGAATTGCTGTTATTTATGTATCTGTTTATATGTATATGAATATATTTTATACAAACAGCCCACACAACAAATATAATACTATATGCATATAAGTATCAATATAGTATCTACTATAAATGTACATAGTAACCTAAAACATATGTACAACGCATCAAAATGAATATACTGCATAAACTGTATATGGCAAGAAAGTCAGCATAATAGTTTTTATATCTTCCCTCCAACACCCTTAGTGTATTTAAAACTAAGGAGCTGCAGTTAACTAAAGGGTAGCATCATCTCTATTACTGTCCAAAGGAATAGGTTTTTTACCTTAAAACTATTAGTAGACATGAAACTATTAAACTCAGAAAATGTTGACTACGAAGTTATTTAAACCATTAATGAAGTGGTCAGCATTAACAGACTGCAGGGCATGAATGGAGTAAGGAAAAGAAAGAACTCCAAACATCAGAAGGGGAAGGGAAGTAAGGATGTGGAGGAATTAGAGAGACCTATCATGCCCTTGATTATTTCCTTTCCAGCTATTTCTTAAGTAACCCAAATTCTGAGAAACATATGAAACCATTTAAAGTAGAATTTGAAAACTGCCATAGATTTAGTGACCTCAGTTCTCATACAAATTCCTTTACTCATTGCACTGAGTTTGTGTCAGAAAAGTACAATCATGATAAAAGCATACTTGGCGGACTACCTGGAATTTTTAGTTCTTTGACCCATTTTCTTGTATGAGCTCTAACAGGAGAAAGAGTGAGACTTTTCCACTCACTTTGAAGAAAACATATACTTCTCTAGAGTTCAATGACATGACAATGCTTCTGATTGAAAACTGGCAACCTTGAACCACAATCAGATGTAAAACTCGTTACTTGTATATAGAAATCTGCTCCCTCTTTGTTCACAAACTTTTAAAGCTTTTCTTTTTCCTTTACCTGTTTGATAAGGACCATTTATTCTGCCTCCACTCTAGCAGCAGGGTATAAATGTGGTGCACAAGGACTTCCACATTTTGAATAAAAGCTAGGCATAATCTACTGCTTTTTAGGAATGATTAACGTCTGGAATAGCTGCTGTTTCTCCCAGATTATTTAAAGTGTTCATTCTCAGTGTTCATATGAGAAGTGGAGTATGCTAATGTGATCTGTGTGACAAAGGAGTGTTTCTGAAGTAATCAAAATAATATTGTCAAATCAGTAGATGAAAAGTTAAAAAATACTTGGTTTTACAAATATTAAAAATATACGTATACATAACAAAAATGTGACAATTTTCACACAGACAATAATTTTTAACAATATACTGCAGGAGAAACATGTATTATCCATATTTACCTCAACAGAAAAGTTAGACAAAAAATTTCTACAGAGTCCTATATCAGAATACTTCGCAGGAGTACATTGCCACAGATACTGTATCCAAGCTGTATTTCAAAATAAAATATATAAGAAAAAAAAATGTATTTGTCAGAGAAATATCTTGGTTTAACACTCTGAAATTGTAATTTCCATTTCTTATTTTACAATGAACTTTTATTTTTAATGTAAAATACACAAACTAGAAGAATTCAGCATAAAAACAAAGTACTTTTAAAAACTTGAAACAAGACTAATTTTTTTTTTTTTTAAATTTCAAGGGTCAGAGGGAATTTTTTCTGTAGCTAGGATATTTTAAGCATTTTATTTTCATAGAAAAGCAAGATTTTAAAATTCCAAAATGCTTTAACAAACAAATCTTTCAATCTCTCAGCAATCCTACTACCCACAGGGAAATAAAAAGGATATGAAGAATTGTTGCAACTGTTTGCTTGCTGTTTACTGTTTTGATTTGAGCACTTAAGTTTTAATGTATGACAATTACATGGGTGGAGAGAATCTGGGAAGGACCCCACAAAAGCTTGTCTATTGAAGTTCACTGCCAAACTCCAGGTCTGTGGAACTTAATGTAAACACTGGAGAAGTCAAAGAAGAACGAAAGCCTTTCAGTATCCCATCATTTTCATGAATGAGAGTCTGGATTTAATCTTACCGATTATATAGATTTCATTTACCTTGGCCTTTAGGACAAAAGCTAAGCACATGTAAAACAGGGCTGGGCTAGCAGTCAGTTGGTAGGCAAGCCCAAGTACACTAATTCCCCAGTCCAAATATTGTCTGAGGGACCCAGCTGGCCAGCAAGCCCCACACTGCATGTAGGGAGGGGATGTTTCTATCGCATGCCTCACACTTCACCTGTCACACTCAGGAGAGTTCAAGAGAACCTCATGAGGTGGATGAACCCTCCCTTACACACGCAGAGCTTTCACTTCAGGTGGGTAGGAACTGGTGCGTAAATTTTGAATGTTCATGTGTGGTGGCAGCCTCTGTTGCATATTTGGTAGCATTCTTCACCTTCCGTATGCTTTCTGAACACCAGCACTGTGACGTGAGTATCACTGGCAGCTGCACTGCTTAAACAATTATTTCCTTACATGCAACTAAAATATACTTTTAACTGGTTTGGTACATGAAGAGGTTCAGTTGTAAAATTCCTCCCTCAGATGCAACTGTATGGACCTACCAGACTCAGAAAAGTTTCCCAGGCTTTATACCTAAAAGTGAAATACAAGCTGTTAAATTCCTATGTTCTTGGTTTTTCTTTAAGAAACTAAAGCAGACTTGAGTGAACTCCAATTCTGTTATTTGCAATTATGTTCTGTGTGTTTAATAGCTGGCCTGTTTCAAACTCATCTAGTAATATTTCACATAATAGCAAGCTTCCGCCAAACTAAACTTTTTATCAAAAGCCATTTTAATTTCAGCATTCCCAAACGCATGCCCTGGAAAGTAAGGCTTGTTAAAAATTTACATTAGTTCTTTGGTGTTCTTCAACTTTATTTTATTTAACAAGTATAAACAATGAGCAGAAGTGTATTTGCAAGACAGCTTTTTCATTTCAGTCTTGGAGGAAACTTGCATTTTCAGGTTGTTTTGCCTGCTGGTCTAACTAACATCAGTATAATACTAAAGATGATCAGGGATCTGATGTTTCAGAGATTTAGGCATGTGTATAACTTTAAGCAATTATGTAGTTCTGTTAAAGTTAATAACACCCTAAAAGATAATATATAGCATCAGTACACTTAAAGGACATCTCTACAGATTTTTAGGGAGAAACACATTTTAGATATATGTATATTATGCACACTTTATAAAATCATACCAAAGATGACTGGAAAAAATCTCCAGTGTTCTTCCTTGGTGTCATGGTTTAACCGTGGCTGGCAACCAGGTACCACAAAGCCGCTTGCTCGCTCTCCCTCACCCAAAGGGATGGGGAAGAAAGTCAGAAAGGAATGTAAAAATCAAGGGTTGAGATAAGAACAATTTAATAATTTAAACAGAATAAAGAGGTAAGAACAAGAAGAAGAAGAAGAAGAAGAAGAAGAAGAAAATGGAAAGGTGGAGAAAAAAGGGTAAAGCAAAACCTGCGCACTCAAGCAAAGCAAAGCAAAGCAAAGCAAGGAATTCATTCACCACTTTCCATGGGCAGGCAGGTGTTCGGCCATCCCCAGGGAAGCCGGGCTCCGTCGCATGTAATGGTTACTCGGGAAGACAAACACCATAATGCCAAATGTCCCCACCTTCTTTCTTCTTCCCCCAGTTTATATACTCAGCATGATGTTACATGGTATGGAATATCCCTTTGGCTAGTTCAAGTCCCCTCCCAATTTCCCATGTCCCTCCAGCCCTCTTGCTGGCCGGGCCCAGGAAACCAAGAAGTCCTTGATTTAGTATAAACATCACCCAGCAACAATTAAAAACATCAGCACATTATCAACATTGTTCTCACATCAGATCCAAAACACAGCACTGTACTAACTACTAAAAAGAAAATTAACACTATACCAGCTGAAACCACTTGGTTTTGTTCAAGAAAGGACACTTGGACAAAAGAGAACCAAGACAATACCTTTCTCAGTACCACTCCTGTTCACAGTACTATGTTGCCCCTGCAAAATCCTCAGAGTATTTTAGGAGGGGTTGGGCAATGTACCCTAAAATAGAATAATCTGTGAATTGGGGTCCTGAGATCTAATCTTGTCCTGCTATGACCATGTCACTTCTGCTGTCTGTGGTTCAGTTAGTCATTTATGATCCTTGACTCCTTTGAAGTCAGATGACAAAAATACGTATTTTAGACAGGTAGTATGTAAAGGCATCACCATTCCACTGTGCAGCACAGCAAGCTGAAATCCTTGAAAAAGTAATAACCATAACATGTAGATAATTGCAAGAGCTGTGGATGTCAATTATATGCTATTTATGAACACAAAAACCCCAGAAAAAAAATTCCAGAAAATCAATTAAAATAAAGACCTAACAAAATTATTGATTTTATTTAAAGTAGTAAATTATATTTCTTATTAAATAAATAAATCCTTATTAAATAATTCAAACCATTAAATTGTAATTTCAAAATTTTCAAGTGAGAATTTCAGTACCTTTCCCATTTATCAGACATCAATAACACTATCTGGATTAAGAATACACAGAGCTTGGCTTAAAAAAAAAAGATGTAAAAAAGAGAAACAGTAAGAAAGCCGCCAGAGATGAAAGTAAGAACAGAATCTTTGCAAGTAGAATCTTTGTTTTGGAAAAATAACTGCCAAATTAAGTCCTATTATATATGTACAGATATGCACAAATTAATATGTAAACTGTATATAAATGCATATAGAAATCTCTTACACAATATGAATCTATAATATACCAAATACAACACAGTATTAGGAAGTTTGTTAGGTTCTTTGAAACAGCAGAAGTAAAAATTTTTAACAGAAATTTGTGGGTAAAAGTTGTCTTTATATAATGCTTATGTTGTTACAGAACAAAAGTTTTGTAACTTTAAAGACATTCAATTTACATCTAACTGAATCTATATGAAGAAACTATTCTATTATTTTCTTTTTAGAGGATTTTTATATGCTATTTTTTTTATCTGGGGTTTCTGAAAGATGATAACCTGCAAAAAGGGGAAGTAGAAAACCTGTCACCTTGGCTCGGAACGTCTACAATTCAAGGTTCACTGATTGGTTTCTATTAATAATAATTTCCCATCATCATCACATGTGTTCCTAACAGGAAAAATTATTATACATTTAAATATGTGTAAAGTTGCCCAAATAAAAAAACTATTCTACACTGCCAAAAAGCTTTCTTTTGTCAAAACACAGGTACTGACAAGGAACAGAAAATGTTATCTGTTCAGTATTTTCTTACATGCTAACTAACCTTGATACATATTCACAGGGGATTAAAAAATGAATTCAGTCTGAGTCAATAAAATAGTACTTGTAAATTATTATTTTTTATTTTTATGAACTGTCTTCTTATTGCTGTGTAATGATTTGCATTTATCTTTGAAGGTAGTGGTTTTAATAGTTAGGGGGGCATTTTTTCACAAGACACTAAATGACTATGGAATTTAGAGATTATTTTTCAACATTACTGAAAGATCATTGGGTTTGGGGGAAAATAATATTTTGCAAATATGTAAGCAGATGCCCACTCAATATTTGGTTCCCCAAAGTCTAATTTCTCCTGAAGACCCAGCTGTACATTCTAGGAAGTACCATGGAACTGTTGAACACAACACCATTTTCTAAATGTTTTATAAAAAAACACAGCAACATTAATAGTAGAAGAAATGTTAAGACTGGAAAGTCAGAGTTACACTGTCCCAGATTTAGAATTGAATGCAATCCTTACCTATGCTACTTTACACTCCTAATATAAGAGTCTGCCTTTTCCAAGGGACAGTAGACTGCCTCAAGTCCCAGATTCAAGTATCTGCTCCAAGTAGAGGACAATGAAGCTTCTGGAAGGGAAGGTTAACCATTCTTTTAAGGCAAATAGAGGATATCTCTCCTCTGAAATACTGCAAATGACATAACTTCTTTCAGTGAAAGGATGAGAAAAAAACTAATAAGCTCACTCCTCAATGGACATTCAGTGTGCAAAATTTCAGCCCATCTGGTTAAATTTTAATAAATATATAACCAAATGAGAAAAGCTTACTAATGAGAATTTGTAGACAGCCTTCATATTGGCAGGGCTACCAATTTTGTTTATAATGCATAGTATTGTCACTCCCATGAGTAAAGCTAAGCTTCTGAAGTAAATGTCCATGGAATCTAGATCTTATTTTATATCCGTTGTAAACTACAATTCTGGTTTAACATTTTCTGTGGTATAACAGGAGTTTTAGGAACTTCTCTTCTGAGAAGATATCCATTATCCAAATATATGCAAATGTGTAAATACTACCAATCATTTCTGTAAGCTTAAAACCAAGCTGTGATAAATCTGACTTCTGTAGTATTTGTTTCCTTCTACAAAATGTCAGCTTAATATGCCCAATTAAGTTCTGTTTCTTTTCTTGTTCCATGTGTTTTACTTCTAGTAAAGAAAAAACAAAGCAAAAAAAAAAATATTTTTTTTTTCATTTTGATTTGGATCTCTTTCTGGTACAATTTGATTACTGTTTACCTCTGAGTGCACATTGCAAAAGAACAAGAGATCAATTAACCTGAGTAAAGAAAAATAAGTCCCATAGAGAAAATAATAACTTAAATTGAATTAACAGAATAGCTGAGTTCTCTCTATATTTAGTCTGAGTGTTGTATGCCATTTCCATTGATCCCTGCCTAAGGACAGTAAAAGTTTCACCCACACCCTCATGGTATAGGTCACTATGCTTTTGTCTGCTCAGTCTTTCTGTTTTGCCGTTACCCGCCATTGTTCACAAACTATAAGAGAGTATGAAGAAGTGCATTTCCAGTGTGTGTAGAAAGAGAACTGTTCTACACACAAACTTCTGTCTAACCAGGAGCAATTCTGTTGTTATTTCTGCAGTCTGAAAATTTGATGCTAAACAACTTAAATCTTTTCTAGAGTCCTGAAAGCAAAGCTCAAGTGTAAAAGTTTCTTGTCTAGTTTTTCTGACTGGCTGTAAATTTCTTCTTCCTCACAAATGATCAATCCCTCTGAAAAGGACATCCCTGCTGTGATTCTATTTATCTCAGCAGTAGTTGTCTGACCTGTGCTATGTGTCTAGTCTCTTTTTGTTACCTTATTAACTTATCTTCTTATGTTTAAAGGTTAAAATGTAAACTCCAGAAGCAATCCATGCATCTAGAATAGCTGTCCAAGAAAGACAGGATGAATCTCCTTATGGAGGAGTCTGTTTCTCTCTCTTGAGTATAGAGGAGTCTGAAAGGCCTAAACTCCTGGGTAGTTAAAGGCACACAACAGGAATTCCACTTGTATTGCCTTATGTCAATTCATTGATAGGGGTCAAGCATCAGTATATGTATTATTCTTAGCCACGCAATATGTCCCTGAGTAATCGTCTCAACAGTCTGCTGGGAGAACCTTTCATTAGAATAATTTTTAAAACATCCAGAGTTGCATTTAAGCATATTAGGTTTTCTCAATCTTTCTACATCCCATACAGTTCATGTGTTAAAACTTATTTAAAATAATTTTTTTTTTAATTGTCCAGGGCAGTAACATTATTTTAATTGTATGTATGAACCAAAAGTAACCATCCTATGGTATCTGATTGCAATGTAATTCTTTATACAGATTTCCAGAATAAGTAGCTATTATCCTATTACTATCTTCCAACCAGATTTTTGCAAAATTTTTTCTGTATTAAAAGTCACAGTGTTGACTGTTTGTTTTGTTGCTTTTTTTTTTTTTTTACCTCAGCAGCAAGATCAATCATCAAAGATTCCTGGTAATCTTTCAGTTCTTTCTTTCATACTTCGTTTCTCCCTTTGTTCAGTCAGAAGATTGGTGGTGATTTATCCTTCAGCATTTTGGGAAACAATGTACCTGTCTGAGACAGCTGGATGTCAACCACCACAAGCAGAAATAAACATGAACTGCCCGCCTACAGAAGTTTTTCATAACGATGCTCTTTAAGGGCATTTAGACTTTATAATTTTGTTTCATTTTGGCTTTTATACTGCTGTGTGTAATATCTCCATACAGTTTAATATCATGCATATATTTTGTGGTGCTTGACATCATCAATACTTCACACTGAAAATTTTCAGAATGTCCAACCAAGGAAAATTTCAAAAAGTTTGTGTTCCAGTTCAGAACTTTAAAAAAAACCATAAGCTCAAACCAAATAGAAATTTAATTCTAACTGAAGAAATAGAAAAGATAGGATGAAAGACAAATGCTCCCATAATTTGAGTTTGTAATGTATCCAAATAAAAGGACAGAACTACGGTTGTATTCTTATATTCAGACTTTTATTGTCTCTCCTAATAGTATACTTTTACACTTTATTATTGCATTCTCTTGAGGAAGTTTTGCACTTCCCTATGCAGCTATATTTATTTTTATTTAGAGATCTACCATTAAGAATTAAGTCCATCATTATCAAATTTCTTTGTGCTACAATACCTATGTGTATTGTGATACTAAGTACTACTGGTACAATCAACTCAATAATTATATATGCACAAATAATTGCAGTAGTAATTTAATAATTAAGCATAGATACCTAGACTCAAACGTAAAAATATCTCGAAGAAGCAAAAATTAAAATGTAGACCGTAAAATTCAATAACTTTTGGGTTAAACTCATACAGAGATCAGTACCAAGGAGAGAGATTTCACTTATTTTTAACTGATTTAATACCTCATGGAGCGTATTTGAGAAGATATCACTTCTGCAAAGCATCACACCAAACAAATGAAAAAGCATAACTGTTTCCAACTGATGGCAATCCATAGTTTTTTGCAAAAATAACAACCCACTTCCTTCCTATGGCCAGTTCCATTAGCTATTATTCTAGTAAAGTGCAAATATTTATCATAAACACTATCACATTTCAATTACCATAATTTTTATCTACAGTGTTTAGGGACCAGAAGGTCTGTATTAAACATTGAACTCTGATTTTTAAAATGTAGATAAATTAAAATGCAGCAGATGCCTAAACTAAAGGTGTTTTCATTTCATACTGAAATTTTATCACAGACCATTTGCTTTTCCTTCATTATTCCTGCCTGTGCACACATGGAAATGACTGGAAAATATTAAAAAAAAATACATTTTGTGGATTGTAAATGCATGCTGCCAGCTTTGAGCTTGTCTGTTTGTTTGTCCCAAACCTTTCTATGCCAGTTCTACAATCATCTCCTGCCAGATTTGGCTTTCAAAATTAGCATATTTTGTATATGACATATGTTTGAAATTAGCACAAAATTCAGCCAAGAACTGGAAATTAACAAGGAAAAAAAGTTATTTTAGCAAACAGTTGGGGGCCAGGGAAGACTTTGTTGGCTTAAAACATTAGGACAGGCTATTGTCTATTAAATTAAATAAATTCAATATGTAGCCTACAAGTTGTCATCAACACACCGTCTGTTTTGTTATGCATGCGTCATTTCTACCGTCTTTCACATATACGTTTGATATATGTTTGTACTTTTGTAGCTATAGACAAAGGAAAAGCATTACATACCCCTCTGATGTTAAAAGTGGCTGTAAAGTCTTGAAAACCTTACAGTACTGTCAGAGCCAAAAATTTCTGCTTCTTATTAAGCACTAGCATATTGTTCTTGTCACACATATGCACTAAGCATGCCACTATGGTCGCTGGGCTCTAATCTTTGTTGCTGCCGCTAGTTTGGAAACAAAACCGCATTTTCTTTTGATTGTGCAAGACCCCTGGGCATAAAACCTTGGATGCTTCTTCTCCAGCTTGGCTGCAGCCAATTGTGTATGCCAAGGAAGCTGTCATCTCCTGAAGGACCATAGCCATCAGGGCCTCCTTGGGACCACAGCTGAGGAGGAATAGGGGTGTGTGGCAGGATATTGCCTCTGCATCCTGAGTGCCATGAGTGTGTCAGAAGAGAAGCACGGGTGATGGCACACCCAGAGCATCCAAAACCACACTGATGGGCTGGCAACACCTTTCAAACAGCCTGACCAAAGCTGATCCTGTTTGCAGTGGTACGCTTATTGCTGTTTGGGGAATATGAGGGAAAGAGTAGCCTATCCCCTTACTTTAGCAGAATTTACATATGTATTCAGTCCTGAGTTATGTAGAAGAATTCTGGTTGAACTTCATAACCTTTCTCATTTATCATTACAATGTATTCCAATCATAAAGAATCATGACATTGGTATTAGAGAAAAATATTATCCTGAAAAAAGGAATGACCTGTAACTGAAGTTCCAAGAACTAATAGTTAGTATGTGCTTTCTCTTTTGGATCTTCTTCACATTTTCCACCTGTCTGGAGTCTTCAAGGATAATAGAAAGCAAACCTTTACAGCATCCTTTAATTCTTGTTTGTACACAGATGCAGAATCAAAACCACCCTGTTATGTTCATTTTCATGAACTTTCCTTTACTGCTCTGGATCACAATCACATCTCCTGTCCACCCATGTTAGCTGTAGCTTTGTAAGCAGTATGCCAGACTTTTAGCTGTGTCGTAAGTATGGAGGAGCGAGATTCCCAAATAATTAAAAATTGGAGGCTGTATTACTAGGCATTTGAAATTTGATGGCTCTACTAAATGAAATGGAAGAGTGCTGATTTACACCAGCAAAAAGTTGCACCCTGCCCATTCTGAATTAGCCAAAATTCAAATCTTCTTTTACTAGTATATTCTAACAAATATTCTATTTCAGTGTACTCCTTTGTTAAATACTGGTTTGGAGAATAAAATTTACAAGCTTGTACAAATATGACCACAAAACCACAAAATGCTATGGAAGAACACAAAGTGGGTTTTTATTATATTTGCTTTTTTCCCCTGATGCCAAGTTTATGTTTTAAGGCACTATATATATATATATATATATATACAGAATAAACATACGCAGTTCTACTGACCTTTTTTGGGATGAATTTATAAATCTCAACAACCAAGCGCCTCTGGTACTTTTACAAAACAAGGCAGAACTTTTTTATAAAAATCAGCTCAGCTGACAGATAACTCTGAAGAACCAGTGGCAGAATAATCGCTCCTTCATAAGGAATGGAAAAAGCCTCAAAGTCCATGGGTTATTTCAACACAAAAAATGAAACCTCTGGAAGAGGTGTCAATACCTACAGGCAGTGACAGGGCGAATCAGCTCTACTTGCTTACACAACTGGCTGCAAAATGTATGACTAGCCTCAGCTCTCTTATTGCATACATAATTATCAGCTACAAATTGTCAATGCAGTTATTACGTATAACTTTTCCATGTAATAGGAAAAATGGTTATATCAATTAGTGTATATTATGGATATTATGCATTTGGACTAAAATCTGTTCCACTGTCACTCATAGGCAACAGGTTTGCATCAGTTATGAGTCTGTGCCAGCTTTGGTCCTGCTTTTCAATGTATATAGATGATTCATTATGGGGCTTCTGGTTTTGTTTGTTTGTTGTTGTTTTTTTAATTATGTGTTTATACTTACCTACTTGATACAAAGCATTTTTGGTTACATCTTTTACTCACAGAAGCTTAAACCATCTATAAGTGACAGTTAATAAAAGCAGGTTTTCACCCTTTGGTCAGCAAGAGCAAGTCAATTCCTTCTAAAACAAATTCATGCTCTGTGTTCTAGATAGGGATGGTACAAGTGGTGTCAGAAACACAATCCAAACCTCACAAAATGACAAAAATATCTTAAAACATTTTAGTAATGCTAAGACCACACCCTGAATAAATAAGATTTTGATTTTAAAAAATTTAAACAGAGTTTAGCAGCAACAACAACTATATCATTTTCAGAAGACATTGAACTTTCCTAATGCAAAACAGTGGTTTCTAATACATTATGCAAACTCATGTTTAGTTCACTTCCTGAACTCAAATGGCATGCTGAATATTTGGCTTCAATTCATTGAACTTCTATTCCTACTTAGGAAGATTTATCTTTTCATATGGAGGGTTAATCAAGACAAATTCTACCACAACTGTTGCCACACATTTTTTGCCATGTGCGATTCATTTAATTCACCCAGAACCTACTTCAAAAATACTATAATTTAAGCATTACATCACTTCTGTCATTCTGGCATTATCTGAAGCCTGTTTTATTTCTATTTCTTCTCCTCCCACCACCACTAACTTATTAATAAGTAGGAAAGTGCATGAGTCTCTGTTTTATGCTCTGATTACCATCTTGCTTGCACTGCTGGTTTTGCATATACAGTAAATTCTAAGAAGATGGTCTTAGCAAAATGTGAAAAAGCACAATTATAGTGCAGGAGATGTTGGGCTAGATTCATAAGCAATAGGTAGATTTATTGGCTCCTTAATATTTCTTATATTGAATTTATTTAAATCTGTGACTCATATATAACTTATGAAACGGTGACAAGCAGTTTATGAATCAGCCAGTCTGCTATCAACAAATTGTTATGAGCTCATTATCAAGCTGATTTGGGGACAAATGAAACAGATTCCAGGTGGATAGCACAGACTATATAAAATGTTGTCCAAAAGCCCTGTTAAAATGTTAATCAAGGGCTGTCCATCTATTTTAATGCACAGTTGAACAGTACTCAGAGGTTTTATGGTTTGGGGGTTTTTTGCTGTGGAAGAAATCACAGAAATGGAAGAAAAAACTTGGAAATTTCTAGCTCTGTCACAGAAGTCTTCACTACACTGAGGATACCTGAACCCCATGGAGCAGCTGTGCTACCCTGCCTGCACAGATGTGAGTGTCTGGGATAGATCTACTTGTCTGTAGGCAAGCTCTGCAAGCAGTGGATCAGGTACTGCAATTCTGCATTAAGCTACTTCAGATAGCCAGTGATATACCAGTATTTACAGTCTACATGCATGCATGCTTTTCTCAAAAAGCCAATGAATCTCTCTGATGGGCTTCTGAGAATAGAAGAGATCAAATACTTAGAATTACACAAAACATATTTTAGCATAACAAGATCTCAGACAAAAGATTAATGGGTTTGAGTACATGGCAATAGCACTTCATTGCAAGGGCTTGGAGGCAGGATTGATGTTGTAGAGCAGGGGTCCTCAAACTACAGCCCGCGGGCGGATACGGCCCCCCAGGGTCCTCAATCCAGCCCCTTGTATTTACGGACCCCCCCCGCCCCCCCACCCCCCCACCCCCCGCCGGGTGTTGAGGAAACCAAGCAGCCGCAGATGGCTGCCTGCCACTGCATCCCCGTGCTGGCCCACTGGTTTAAAAAGTTGGAGGACCCCTGTTGTAGAGGAACAGAAAGGAGGGCTCCTTTAACAACGGTTTGCTTCATGGCCTGTAACAAATGAAATCCCACTAAATTCACACAAATAAACATACTCATATCACAAACCCAAGTCAGGACTACTGTGTGAGTACAATGTCATTCCAGGGAACATGCCAGAAAGGCAGGTTTTGAGACTTTTCTTTTAATATCAAATGTTTCAAGGATTTCTTGAAGTCAAAATATAGTTTAAATTATCAAGTAGATACAGTCTGTGAATAACTGCAGTGAGACTAACTGAGCTACTTTGTGGCACAACTAAGGCCAATATCAGCCTTTGAAAAGGTACAGCCTGTCTCTAGGCATGCTAGGGAATATTAACGGTACAGCTGCTCCGAGACGGACTTACCCTGTCTGACTACCATTGACTTGTTCCATCAATATGTAAGTCATGGGAAGCAAGATTTAAAACAATATCTGAAGTACCTATGGTGTCAAATTAGATTTTGAAAAGCTTCCTTAGAACCTCAATGGAACTAAAAGACATTTACCAGAAGGGCAAGAAAGAGCATCCAGGGAACTACAGGGCTCTCAGCCTGACCTCACTGCTGGGGAAGGTTCTGGAGCAGATCATCCTGAGCTGCATCATGCAGCACACGCAGGACAACCAGGAGATCAGGCCCAGACAGCATGGGATTATGAAAGGCAGGTCCTGCTTGACAAACTTCATCTCCTTCTACAAGATGATCCATCTAGTGGATGAGGGAAAGGCTGTGGATGTTGTCTCCCGGGACCTTAGTAAAGCCTTTTGATAGCATCTCCCACAGCATTCTCCTGGAGAAACTGGCTCCTCATGGCTTGGAGAGGTGTACTCTACGCTGGGTTATAAGCTGTCTGGACAGCTGAGCCCAAAGAGTGGTAGTAAATGGAGTTACATCTGGCTGGTGTCCAGTCACAGTGGTGTTCCCCAGGGCCAGGTGTACTGGGGCCAGTCCTGTTTAATATCTTTGTCAACAATCCGGACGAGGGGCTTCGGTGCACCCTCAGTAAGCTGGCAGAAAACACATAACTGGGGAGGGGTGGTGTTGACCTGCTGCAGGGCAGGCAGGCTCTGCAGAGGGATCTGGGCAGGCTGCACCGATGGGCTGAGGCCAATTGTATGAGGTTCAACAGGGCTCAGTGCCAGATCCTGCCCTTGGGTCACAGCAGCCCCACACAGCGCTACAGGCTGGGGCAGAGTGGCTGGAAAGGGCCTGGTGGGAAAGGGCCTGGGGGTGCTGGTCCACAGCCGGCTGAGCGTGAGCCAGCAGTGTGCCCAGGTGGCCAAGGCGGCCAGCAGCACCCTGGCTGGTACCAGACACAGTGTGGCCAGCAGGACCAGGGCAGCGATGGTCCCCCTGTCCTGGGCACTGGTGAGGCCGCACCTCGAACGCTGTGTTCAGGTTTGGGCCCCTCGCTGCAAGAGGGACGCTGAGGTGCTGCAGCGCGGCCAGAGTGGGCAGCGAGGCTGGTGCAGGGTCTGGAGCACAAGTCTGATGGGGAGCGGCTGAGGGAACTGGGGTGGTTTAGCCTGGAGAGGAGGAGACTCAGCGGGATCTTATTGCTCCCTACAACTACCCACCTGAAAGGAGGCTGTAGGCAGGTGGGGGCAGGTCTCTTCTCCCAGATAACAAGCAACAGGACAAGAGGAAACAGCCTCAAGTTACACCAGGGGAGGTTTAGATTGGATATGAGGGGAAAAATTCTTCACTGGAAGGATGGTGATGCATTGGAACAGGCTGCCCAAGGAAGTGCTGGGATCACTATCCCTGGAGGTATTTAAAAGACATATAGATGTGGCACTTCATGAGATGGTTTAGTGGTGGGCTTGGCAGTCCTGGGTTAATGGTTGGGCTGCATAATCCTAAAAGGACTTTTCCAACATAAATGATTATATGATTCTATGAGACTATGAAAATTCTTGAAACTCTGCAGCATGTTAATGAAATATTGCTTTTTTTGCCATAAATAAGAAGTGAAAAATAATCTGGTAGTGACTATATTAGTTTATGTATTATATTTCCTGGGGTTATGACTGTAATGTGTTTTGTTTGGCCTAGTACTGAAGGAATAGTAATCTTTCTATTACTGTGAAAATCTAACTTGCAGGACAGCAAGACTGGTGTTACAGGCTGATCAAATGCATAGCTCAATTTCTTCATATTAAAAGAAAGAGAGTAGATAAGGTGGAGCTAAGTCTTCTGAGTCTTAAACATGAAACTACAATAAAAATTAACTAGCAAGAACAGTTAAAGAGGTGAACAGTGTTTAATGTGAGAGATGAGAAAATGAACTGCATGACAGCTTGTCGAATATCCACAGGAAGAGCTATACTGCATTTGTGAAGGCCACAAGATAATGTTTCAGAAATCAAGAAGACATGGAATAATATTGCAAATAGATCTGTGGAATGGAATAGGCAGCTTTTTTTCTCCCATGTTTTGCAGAGTAATGTAACAAAATTGAAACACAGATTGGTCATGTGAACCTTTGTAATGTCCCCAGGTTACAATCTGGGTTACAGGCTGAAATGTGGTAAGGTTGGAGATTAACAGAAATGAAGGAAAGTGAAATCAGAGATGGGAGATGATGGAGACATGCAGTCTTAAGGTTATAGATGATTATGAAAAGTTACTAGCACAAATAGTGGATGAGAAACTCAGCTGAAGAAACTATTCAGAAAAACACAGAAGCCAGAATCAGATACAAAATATTTGTTAGAGAAGGCAAGAGTAGGATTATGATTGTAATTTTTTTTTGTTGTTTACAAAGAGGTGATTATAAAATAGACTGGGGAAAAAAGAAAGAAAAAAAAAACCTTTTAACTGGTGTTAAAATATACTGCTGTAGAACAGTGGCATTATGCTTAATTTCAGTATACTGCAGTCAGAGCTTTACTGCCTAAGGAATTTATATTTCACTGTATAATTTGCAGTAATTGTTTTACACATCAAGTCATCATCTTCATAGCCATGTACAGATCATTACAACCTGTGCATGTTCCAGTACTGTTGTATGTCTCTACTCCTTGCCAGATTAAGAATTAATCCAGCCTGAAATTCAATTTTATAGACCCCATCCTAAAAAATAGGAGTAGAATGAAAGAAATGTTTCTTTTATTGGAAACATCACTATGTCATTGAGCAGTGTGACCTACTAGGTGTGAGGATGAGCTAGATGTAAGGCATCTGGCAAATTGACCTTCGGCTTCTAGTTTAACTATTGCAGAAGTGATAGTGCATGACAATCCCAATACACTTTAAATGAATCTTGTATAACGGAGAAAAAGCAGAATGTGGGTCTATCATCTTTTGAAAATCATATTGACTTTTCAGACTAGATAACTAGTGAGTGATAGGTGTGAACATGAGGTCACTGAAAGCCCTGAACTAGAAGAAACCAGTCCAGATTCACTGCCAATTGACAGTTCATTGACTGAGAAGAAGATACAGTACCACAGCATTTACAATACCATAAACCATATTCTGCCCTTAGCTATACTTGTATAACTCTTGAATATGCAGACAGTCTCATAATCCTTGGATTATTCTGGTGTGCAAAGTTTTAATTTATCCTTCTCATTTGCTGCTTTTCACCTTTTCCACAATATTCCTCTCCAGCTGTGAAAGGTAGACAGCAGCTGAAAGGTCCACACTTGTCCCACAGCTGCCAAAAGCTAACAACTACTTTGTGAATCTTCTTTGTCTCTTGATGCTAGGCCCAAGAGGGATTATTTTTTCTATTGATCTTAAAGAGCTATCCTGTCTCTTCAAACTAGCTGGAATGCCAGCAAACATTAGTTTGATCCTCCTCCTTTTTTAAATATGAAATACAAATTTATAAAATCCTAAAAACACAGAGGAAATGTCCAAGCCATACAAAGCATTCAGTGACTTTCTGTGTACAGAATATTTTCTGTTTTGTACATTTTTAAAAAGAAGGGAAGATAGGAAGGACAGAAATCTTTTAAATAAATTGTCTTATGTACATTTTGTATGAATGTGAAGAAGGATATAGAAATACTGTTACCAGTGAATAACTGTAGTTTGGTGGGTGATTTTGTTGCATGGGACATTGTACTGCACAGTATCTATACTGCAAGCAACATTTCCTTTCTGTTCTATTACTACCAGAAAGAAGTTAATGTAGCACAGCTTGCCCTGAAATGCCTGAATAATTATTTCAAGGCAAGGTATTGGAAGGCTAGGTCTAATAGATACTACAATTCAACTCAGTCGGAGAGCAGCTAGATGCATTATTGATTATGCATGCACTTCAGGGTCTTACAGCTTGCACATCAGCACTTGCACTAAGTAATAAACCTAGAAAAGTCTTAACATGTCTGTTTAAACCATCTAAGCAGAAATCATTTATTCCAGCAATTAAAAATAAATATGGTCATGAGGTTACCACAATGACAGATATTTATTTAGTTCAGTATTGAAAGGCTTCTATTAAACTTTGCATTCTCAAGATGACCTCTAGCTTTTACTCATTAGATAATATCAGGATATTTTTTTATTAGGAATTGATGTTTCCTTTGCACATCAGTGCACAGTGGATAATTTTTTTAAAAATAAAATACATTGGTTAGAGGAATAGAGTGTGCTATTAGTAGCGTTTGATCTGGGAAAGCTGCCAGTCTAGCTGGTGTTAATTTAGCTAGTATATAAAGGAAAGAGCCTATCCCTCCACATAAGCACTATTTATCTCACTTTTATTACAATTTTTCTTTTCTACGTCTTGACTAGTTAAATACTTTCTCTCTACATTTCATTTATTAGGGAATAAGCTTCTCACCCTGGATTCCTTCAACCCACTGAGGTATTCCAAGAATTTCAGCTTTTTAAGAAGGCACTTTTGGGAAGAATCTTCTCAGGCTGAGCAATTTATATTTTGTTTTTTTGTAAATGTACTTCCTGAAAATTACCTGGAAGCTGTTCCCCACATTGCTGTTTTTCCCTCCTTCCCATCACAGACCATTATATTTTGATAATTCATTTAGCCCTGAACTGATAATCACTGCCTGAGCCTGCAAAGTGTGAAGCATCCCTTGAGAACATTAGGATCAGGATCTGAGGATCTCAGGATTGCAGGATCTGAGGGTTTCCAATGAACTGGAGGGACATAAACTCAAGGAGTTTGTTTGAACAGGGAGCAGATGGGAAAACTAAGAACTAAACCGACAAAGTACCAAATCTATCTGGAGGGTCTAACTTTTTAGCTGATGCTGCAACATGCAGGCAGCTGATGATCTATTAGTCTTCATAATGAAGGCATTCTGGACTAGATGATCAAAATATCTGCTATGTGAAAGTAGCTTGACAAGTCAACTTAAGGATCAGGATAGAGACAGGCTGAGGAAAAAATCTGGAGCACAGCTTCACCCATTATTTGGTTGTTCCAACGGCTAGTACTTTGTTATTTGTACCACAGATAAGTCTGAAGATCACTACAGTCTCAAAAACCCAAAGTCTTTTTTGTCCTACTTATCCAAAAAAGCCAGAAGATGAGTGGCAGGATTCCAGGGAAATGTGCTGGCTTGTCACTTGAAAGAGGTCTGTAAGAAGGGAGATCACAGGTGTATCTTCCATCTTGCCATAATTGAGGAAATGGTGTGGTGGACAGACAGGGTGGAACTGGATACAGATTTGTGTTAGATATGGAACCAATTAAAAGTTAAGCATTCACTTCAGAACATATTTCCACAAAGCAAAGGTGTTAGCTCTGCTTTTTTTGTTATGGGTTGAGTTCTTGCTCCCTTTTGTCAGGTCTACAAGAAGCTCCCAAAGAGCACTAAATCTGGCAGGTTTGTGGGAACAGGAAAGAGAATGCATTTGAAGGTACACAGACAGGGTAGTAAAAAACCTGGGGCAGAACAGGAACAACAGTCTCCTGTAGTCATTCTCTTTGTATCTTCAGATTATTTCTTTGATGGAACTTTCACAGCACATGCTACAACTCAGGACATTCAAACCCATTGGTCATAATTTTGCTCTGTCCTTGGAATGAGGCTTTTCAAGATTGAGTTGGAACTTGCTAGCATTGGTAGGTTGTTCGGGCAAGTAACAAAAAGAAACACTGTAGATAATCAGCGTTGCCTGACACCAGAAGTCAGTCCAACTATTTGAAATCCAGGATTATGTCTGTTGCCAGAGACTATGTAATCTTTAAAAAGCTTGTTACAAACATTAATTAAGTCTGACTGTGTTTCTGATATTTAAATATCATGGTCCCACGTTGAAAGGATTAGCTGAGACACAAAGAATTGAAGGGTTTGACTTTTAAATGCACAAAGAAGCCTAAGAAACAGGTTGTCTCTTACGAGGAGATTGACAAATGTCCAATTATTTTTATGGAATCATTTATGCTGGAAAAGTCCTTTTAGGATTATGCAGCCCAACCATTAACCCAGGACTGCCAAGCCCACCACTAAACCATCTCATGAAGTGCCACATCTATATGTCTTTTAAATACCTCCAGGGATAGTGATCCCAGCACTTCCCTGGGCAGCCTGTTCCAATGCATCACCATCCTTCCAGTGAAGAATTTTCCCCTCATATCCAATCTAAACCTCCCCTGGTGTAACTTGAGGCTGTTTCCTCTTGTCCTGTTGCTTGTTATCTGGGAGAAGAGACCTGCCCCCACCTGCCCACAGCCTCCTTTCAGGTGGGTAGTTGTAGGGAGCAATAAGATCCCGCTGAGTCTCCTCCTCTCCAGACTCAACAGCCCCAGTTCCCTCAGCCGCTCCCCATCAGACTTGTGCTCCAGACCCTGCACCAGCCTCGCTGCCCGCTCTGGCCACGCTGCAGCACCTCAGCGTCCCTCTTGCAGTGAGGGGCCCAAACCTGAACACAGCGTTCGAGGTGCGGCCTCACCAGTGCCCAGGACAGGGGGACCATCGCTGCCCTGGTCCTGCTGGCCACACTGTGTCTGGTACCAGCCAGGGTGCTGCTGGCCGCCTTGGCCACCTGGGCACACTGCTGGCTCACGCTCAGCCGGCTGTGGACCAGCACCCCCAGGCCCTTTCCCACCAGGCCCTTTCCAGCCACTCTGCCCCAGCCTGTAGCGCTGTGTGGGGCTGCTGTGACCCAAGGGCAGGACCTGGCACTGAGCCCTGTTGAACCTCATACAATTGGCCTCAGCCCATCGGTGCAGCCTGCCCAGATCCCTCTGCAGAGCCTGCCTGCCCTGCAGCAGGTCAACACCACCCCTCCCCAGTTATGTGTTTTCTGCCAGCTTACTGAGGGTGCACCGAAGCCCCTCGTCCGGATTGTTGACAAAGATATTAAACAGGACTGGCCCCAGTACACCTGGCCCTGGGGAACACCACTGTGACTGGACACCAGCCAGATGTAACTCCATTTACTACCACTCTTTGGGCTCAGCTGTCCAGACAGCTTATAACCCAGCGTAGAGTACACCTCTCCAAGCCATGAGGAGCCAGTTTCTCCAGGAGAATGCTGTGGGAGATGCTATCAAAAGGCTTTACTAAGGTCCCGGGAGACAACATCCACAGCCTTTCCCTCATCCACTAGATGGATCATCTTGTAGAAGGAGATGAAGTTTGTCAAGCAGGACCTGCCTTTCATAATCCCATGCTGTCTGGGCCTGATCTCCTGGTTGTCCTGCGTGTGCTGCATGATGCAGCTCAGGATGATCTGCTCCAGAACCTTCCCCAGCAGTGAGGTCAGGCTGAGAGCCCTGTAGTTCCCTGGATGCTCTTTCTTGCCCTTCTGGTTGATGTCACATTGGTGAACCTCCAGTCTCCTGGGACCTCCCCAGTTTTCCAGGACTGCTGAGAGTGGCTTGGGAGTTCCTCTGCAAGCTCTCTAAGTACCCTTGGGTGGTTCCCATCTGGTCCCATTGACCTGTGCCCATCTAAGAGGAGTAGTAGATTACCAACCATTTTCTCCTGGATAGTGGGGACTGCATTCTGCTACCTTTCATCACTGTCTCTCTGCTCAGGGGGCTGAGTAACCAGAGGGTAACTGGTTTTGCTATCAAAGATTGAGGCAAAGAAAGCATTAAACACCTCAGTTTTTTCCTCATCCTTTGTGGTGTTACCTGCTCTCCCCTGCCTCCAATAAAGGATGCAGTTTATCCTTTGCCCTCCTGTTGTTTCTAATGAATTTGTGAAAAAGTGTTTTGTTAATTTCCATGGCAATGGCCAGCCTGAGTTCTATTTGTTTTCTGATCTTCTCCCTGCATAATCTTGTGACATCCTTATAGTCCTCTTGAGTCTCCTGCCCCTTCTTCTAGAGGTCATAAACTCTCCTTTTTCCTCTCCCTGAGTTCCAACCAAAGCTCTCTGTTTAGCCAGGCTGGTCTTCTCTCCTGCTGGCTCATCTTTCAGCATATGGCGACAGCTTTCTCCTGCACCTTTAAGCCTTCTTAAAGACTGTCCAGCCTTCCTGGACCCCTTGGCCCTTCAGGACTGCCTCCCGAGGGACTCTGTGGTCCAGACTCTTAAAGAAGCCATAGTCGGCCCTCTGGAAGTCCAAGGTAGCAATTCTGCTGACCCCCCTCCTTACTTCTCCAAGAACCAAAGACTCTGTAATTTTTCAAGTTAAATCTTTTTCTGTCTTTTATTAGCCAATGGAAATTATTAATCCAATGGCTGCCAGATACTGTTAGTGATAATTCTTAAGAGAATCTGCTACAAAAAAGAAACAAATCACCTCTTAACTGTGTTCTAAGTAGCTTTGTAAATGTATGATATGTACAACTGAGTGGAGACTTTCTCTTCTATTTGTCTCTCGAACAAGAATCAAGTAGTAGAATATATTTTTAAAATCAAACCATTTTCTCACTTTTTTATGGCCAAAAATCAATATAGGATTTCTACACAAATAAAAAAAAAAACAATAGGAAAGCAAGAATGCTGTCTCCTCCATGATGTCAAAATTTTCTTTGCTTTGCTTTTTGGGTTGAATTGTCAGAGGAACTTGTATCCAGTCTTGATGCAAATAGCCATATATGCACCAATATTTTCAATTTTCTATTTCTTTAAGATCCTAGTACAAACACCAAAAATCTCTGAAATACCACGTTACGACAATCTGTACAGCCACCCCCTATCTTCTGGATTGAGCAGCTTTGTTTCTTAAGTCCAAATTCACTTACAGTTTCTTCCTTTCACTGTTATAATGAGTCTAATCATTGTGTGAAGTCTAAGAGCTTTTTCTAGTGGCTTGCTCTTGCAACCATTATTACATAATATTTTATTTTTATAGATTAATTCTATTTCTATGAATAAGAATTATGATCATAGTGCAACTGAAGTTAATAGCTAATTTTGGTAGATATTACTAAATAGGTTCTCAATTAAGTACTAGTTGGCTACTAGTCTTGATAAAGTGAAATGTTCCCATGTAATATAGTACATGTTATGCAGAGTTCAATTGAAACTGGAGAATACCTGCTGTCATAAATCACTTAATGGTGCTCTTTCTTTTCTACCTTGTATTTTTCAGATAGTATACTGTGCTTAATTTGACATGAAAATGATGCTGGTTCAGTACTCATTCAAAAAGAAGCCTACTGTTTTTTCCAGAGACTGAAAAATTGTGTCTAATAGCATTGACCGATTCAGCTAATTGGTATCTTTTCTTCTTCTCCAGTAGCATTCCGGGATGCATGTGTTTGCACATAATTTTGATCCTAGGTCCTTACTAGTGTGGCTGTTGGCTTACAATAGGTTCTAAGAACTGCACAAATATTAATCAATCCAAAAATATTTTTGTGGGACAGAAAGATAAATCTTCTAATTGGGATTATATGATATTCTGCTGACAACATCTCACCAGCTGTACTTGTGCAGATTCCAGCTTTTAATATGTAAGCTGGCTACAGCAAATACAGTAAAAATCAAACATAAAAACAAGTTAACACTTGTAGCCAAGCATGTTAAAAGTAGATGACCAAATTATATTCAATCTTTCATCTGTTTGTTACATTATCCTGACAATAACAGTGATACAGCAAATTTACTATGTTGAGTGTACTGTCTATAATTTTATTTTTTAATTTCCAAACTGCAACTTCTGGTTATTTGTATTGTGCTATTTTATTTACACAGATAATCTTTCTTCATCATTATGAATTTAATAATTGGGTTATTAGATTTAAGATGTCTTCTAAACAACCTGAATGGTGTGGTAATTATCTTTTAATTGGCATATTAATTTCTATGTTCAGTTTATGGTAAACAACTGTAAACTGTAAGTCCTCTTTAGTTTCTTTTGGACTTGCCAGAAAAAGAAGGATTTCCTTCTTGTCCAGGCTGTACACAACACCTTGAGACACGAAGATCCAGATTCACAAAGGAAGACTGTAACAGAAATTTTGTATTCTCCCATTTTTCCCCTTTAATTGCTTCAGTTCAAGGAGTAATATTCACAAAGTCCAGTAAGTCATCTATGTAGCTCATGCAACATATGGGGAAAGAGATCCCTACAATGCAGTCTATTAACAACCTATAGATAGAGCAGCAGAGGTGTCTAAACCAGCTCACAAGGAACAGTGAAGTATGGGATGTACCTGAGGTTTCTCCTATTCCCCTATTCCAGAGAGCCTATATAACACCTACAGTCACAGGCAAAAGCTGCTCACATGATCCATTCTGGAAACAGGATGTAAACAGAAATGGATGGAAGCAGAAGTGTCCTGCTCTTGCCTTCAAAAAAAGGCAAAATCAGTGGTAGTGGTTGAAGTGCTAGGAAGTAAAAAATGTGCCTTCTAGACCACTCTCGGCCTGAAACCATTCAAACATCTCTTGCCTCCTATGAAGATGCCTAACATTATTCTGTGGCCTCCACATATGGAAGGGACTTTCCATCTCTCCTGCTGAAGTTAAAAAACAGTATTTAGAAGACAATGTAGTTTTCAGGGAATCATAAAAGCTGAGAACATGCAGAGATCAGCTTCCATGTGGAGATGTTTTCCATAAGATGAGCATTCTTGGTTTCTAGTCCTGGCTCTAGGGATTGTTTATATATCCTGCAGTAAAGAGTCATGCAATAGGGTAAGTGAACAATATTTGAAAAAAGTGATAAAAACTAACCAAACTCAAAGATGCCTATACCTTCCTAAGAACATTAGTGCTTGGGTAAAGCTTTAGAGGTAATTCATAAGTACATTGACATTTCCTTAGCCTGCACTTAAGGCACTCGCATCTTTTAGTTCTGGATTCAGGACCTCATGGATATGATTGACTATCTATGAAGACACATAAATAAATACCTTATAGAGCAGGGTTTATATAATAGAGATTGTTTCAAATCACAAATGCTTCTCCTATAAACAGAAGAAAAAATGTTCTTTCAGAAGAGAAAAGAAGCAGTGTTGGGTTTTTTTGCAAGCTCCTGCTATCAAACCTCAACTATTTTTAATGTAGTTTACAGCAAATTCCACTGGAAAAAAAAGTGTTCTGGAGCTCAGTAAACATTCAGAACCCACATTGTGTTGTAAGTCAAGCAAGCAGGGCAGAAAACCAGCTTGGATGAGCAGGGAACTCCTCTTGGAACTCAGAAAGAAAAAGAAATTGTATGATCTCTGGGAGTTCAGGCATTGCAGGAAGATTACAGAGCTGTGGTTCACGTATGCAGGCAGAACACACAAAAGGCCTAAGCTCAACTGGAGCTGAAACCGGCCAGTGTTGTGTCTGACCACAGGAAAGGCTTTTTTAGGTATGTTACTAGCAAGAAGTGGTCCAAGGAAAACATTGGAGTGATACACATTGAAGATGGTCAGGGATGAATAAAAACAAGACAGATTAACTATCTTCTTGGCCTTAGACTTTAATAACACTGATAGACCTTGGGCTGCTCAGTCCTCTGAGTTGGAGGACGACAACTGCAGGAGCAGTAACTCCCCTACATGTACACTGAAACTGTGAGGGATCGGTTATATCTGTTGAATGTTCACAAGTCCATGGGGCCTGATGGGATTCATCCCAGAGTACTGAAGGAGTACTAATGGATGTTACAGCAGGAGCCCTCTCAATCATCTGCCAGACGTTTTGGGAGTCTGGAGAGGTCCCCATTGACTGGAAGCTAGCTAACATTACTGCCACTTAGAAAAAGGGCATGAGGGAAGACCCAGGAAACTACAGACCTGTTAGTCCAACCTCAGTTCCTGGAAAAATTATGGAGGAGGTCATACTGGGTGCTATTGTAAGGCATTTAAAAGACAATGCAGTCATCAGGCATGGTCAACATGGGTTCACAAAGGGAAAGTCCTGTCTGACTAATTTAATATCCTTCTAAGATATGGCCACTCACTCACTGAATGAAGGGAAACCCATGGATGTAGTTTTTCTCTGGATTTTAGTAAGTTTTTGATACTGTCCCTCACAGTGTCCTTCTGGACAAGTTGCCCAGCTGTGAAATGAGCAGGTACATGGTGAGCTGGGTGAAGAACTGGCTGGAAAACAAGGCTCAAGGAGTTGTAGTGAATGGGGCTACATCTGGCTGGTGGTCTGTCACTAGTGGTATTCCTCAGGGTTCAATTCTAGGGCCAGTTCTTTTCAATATATTTATCAATGACCTGGATGCAAATGTTGAACACACAGGTATCTAGATAGAACACAAAGGAATCTAGATAGATTAGGCAATTATCAGTGGCATGCAATGTTAAGAAATTTCATTTGAAAAAATTGTAATTAGATTTAAGGGGTTGCCCATTATGGATTTTCCTTGCTTTGTTATCCAATAATTAGGATTTTTTTTCCTGGTAAATTGAAAAGAGTCATTCACTGTAAGAAAACCCTTTTGTATGTGGACACACTGATGATAATGAAGATTATTCTCAACCTTTTAAAAATAAATATAGCACACTAAGTGGCTTAGCTGTCTTTCAAAAGACAAGTTTTCTAGTCTGAAAACTTTTTGGGGCTCTTTCTAAAATCCTTTCCAATGTCTTAATGTTCCCTTTCAAAGCAGAGTTGCCAGAATTATTCGTATACATAGTGGTGATATTGTCTGTGGGAGCTGTCTATACATCGAAGAAAACTCTTTTCTTGGTACAAATTCTCATGTTTATTTGATTATTTACAGTGAGCCATTCGAATGTTAATGCACTGCATGATACTATCTCTCACCTAGTAATCACAGTCTACATTTTTTCTTTGTGCATTGTGTGACCTTGCATTTGGTTCAACCTCATGTTGATCAAATATGACAACTTCAATATATGATTCAGATCAACCTGTTTTATAACTGACCTATGACCATTGTTACTTCTGTCTCCAGCAGTTTTTGTATCATCTGCACATTTTACAAGCAATGCTTCCATATTTTATTCCAGTTCATTTACAAAGGTATTGAAGATCAATGGGGCGAGGACAGATTCCTGCATGTCTGAACTAGAAGCAACCCCAACAGGAAGATGAGTCTTCATTTATGGGCTACATTTTGTGGTCTATTGGTTAGCCAAATTTTAATCCCTTTAATAGAGGTTGCATTGATTTTATGAGTGAGGTTTTTTGTTTTGTCTTTTTCTCTCTGACATCAGATTGTGGAGCCAATTCAAACATCACACAGAAGTTTATTCCTTGGCACATTACCAGTATTGACTGAGTGCTAGATTTTTAACATGACAATTTTTCAGAAGTATCATAATGGATAATTGGAAGAGTAGTAGAGGAATGTATAATATGCCTTATTCTTACCTAGATGTCTGCCTGTGACTTTTTTTGATTACTTTGCTGTCAGCCTTTTGCTGATTGCTCTTTTTGATCCAGTGACCACTGAAACAAAAGACATGGCTGACAGGCCTTTTTCTGAAACACTACAGCCAGTCTCATTAATTATTCAAAAGGTCTTATTCTTTACTCTTTGTATTCCATATCAATATTCCCACACATTTGGTCTGAATCAATATCAATGATAAACAAATAAAAACTTGAATTATTAAGCTGGTAGAGCACACGTGGGAAGCAAAAGCAGAATATCTATGTTATTGAGAAATGTATCTTTTGACTTTGTTGTATAGGTTTCACAGAATACTAAATCATTCTTGCTACTGCATGTTACCAAGATAGCCATGTTCTCAGGTAGCAAACAATCTACTCAACCTTTCCAATAATCTAGTACAATTTTTGCTCCACCAGTCTTCCCTACCTAAAAATTCTAAATGTTTCCCACTGCACTATGATTTCTAGAAAAATTTAAACCAAGATATATGTTATCAACCTGTCCAACTCCTTAATTCAGCTAGTTATTTTTAGTGTTTAACATTTGAAAAGTTACATTTTAACTTTTTAACCTGCTTAAGATTCTTCCAAGTTTTTAAGTAACTCAAACATTATTAAGAAACTCAATATTGAATAGCAATATAAAAAATCAAATGTTATTGATACATCAACCTGCTTTTTTTCTGAACACAGAAAATAAATTTTTACTGAAACTTGCTTCTTCTCAGCCTCATGAGTAATTTTCATGCTTTTCTCTCATATTATTCTCCTTCCGTTCTTGAATTTTATGAATTCTTTCTCGATTTTTAAGAATAACTTAGTATCTTCTGTCTTACTGGTCATACATTGCCATCTGACAGATTAATTTTCTATGTCAATTATTTGCATTTGCCAGGTCCTAGTTTTCCCTTAATACTCTTATGATCCCATTCAATTTCTGCAAAAGGAGTTTAAGGAGACCATTCAGAGTATATAAAGTGAAATAAATATGTATGATTTTATAAGAAGACAGCCTTAATCTTGATTCAGTCCTTTTGCATGTTCATCTAGGAATGCTAGCAGCATTGAGAATAAAAGATTGCCATAAGGAACAGTAATATTATTCTACTTTGAATGTCTTCACTGCTGTCCTAGGATTTAAAATTGGCATATCTTTTTATAAGCTGGACGATAGTTATGTACATATTTTTAATTTTTATTATCACCAGATAATAGGAACATAGCTACTATTTTCCCCTACTCTCTAAACTGAACTATTTCATTATACATTTCAAGCAGATTACAGCCAAATATAAACTCATGTGAAGACAGAAACTGGAGCAGCTTAAAGTATTTTCTCTGCTGTAAATTTTTCCTTTTTAAGTGTTAAAAATTTTAGCCATACTGGCCTGCCTATGTACGTTATTTTCTGTGTACAAACAGGAAGCAAGAAGAGTTCAACATTTTTTATATGTCTATGTTGAAATTCTTTCACTGTATATACTTCTGACATTTTATTAAAAGTACTGTGGGGGCTTAGGGGGTTTTGGCAGGGGAAGGTATTCTTTTTAGAGCTGTTTCTTGTCAGGTTCATTACATGTGAGATGATTCCATATGTTGTGCAGAAATCCACTGTTTCATTTTTGTTTATGATCAATGAATTATGATTTATGAAGTGCAATGTAATTGTTTCACTAAAGAGGAGATAATGAAGTGATTTGAATCCATGGAAAATACAGAATTACTTCTTCCAAGGCCTTCAAATTTCGGATAATGGCATAATATGAAGTTACAGCATCAAATTTGCATTGGAGAAAAGCATGTCTGCTGATGTCTTTGTAAATAACTCTGAATTGCATCAGTTCTGAACTATGGTTTCTAATGTACCTGGGTGTGTTTTTATTTGGTGAACGATTTATTCTCCAAAAAGCAGACTGGCGAATTGTTCAGACATCTGGTGAGTAATTCTGACTAAAAAATGTCAAAATAGTTAGTTTTGCATCTGCAGGTAAAAAGATTTTGCTCTGTTGGAGGTTAGGCTTGGGAGAGGGGCAGGCACAAGTTCTACCTTTGTCATTGGATGATGAATTCCCCTGATGGCCTGTTAAGTGAGTGGCAAGGACAGTTTTCTGGAAATCAAAGAAGGTTCAAAACCTGTCTCATCCTGAACCAGGGAATGGCTTTGAACCAATGTCTTTTATGTCTCAGGAGACTATTGCATAGCTTGGTAATTGATATTTGATGTAGGTTTATTGCAATATTTGCATTGCGGTCGTTCCAGTTTTGGGAAAAAACAGCACTTTAAGGTTAGTCAGCTGAGGGCCTGGAGCTCAAATGTTACAGCTTCCAGGTCAGTGCTGTAACTATTGAGATTTAAGTTACTCTGTGATAGGATTCTTTCAGCATGTCCTTCTAAGGCTGGTCCATGAGCTGCTGATGTCTACAGCTAGAGTCACAAATTTATTCCCAGCGTTTCTCTGTGGTGTTGTAACAAACCTTTATTTCTCAAATGGAGGTCTGGTAAACAGGGGAAACATGGTATTTTATTGTTCTAAGAACAGTTTTCAAGTTGCTGCAAAATGGCTAGCATTGGAAGTTCAGAAATTATTTTTCCGTTCTCCCTGGCCTTGGTGGAAAAGGTACACTGTGAACACAGCAGTCTCCAAAAGCTCCATCTCTCTTTACAACAAGTACCAACATTTCTACTCCATACACATCTAATTTCAAATTAAATCAGACCTGGATTTGAAATACTAGAAATAAATCTGCAAATTTATGTTAGTAAGTACCTTTTAATCAGTTTAGGTGTATGAACTCACCATCAATGAGTCAGAAACATAAAATGAAAATAATTATTTCATCCTTTACCTCCAAAGTCCTTTTTTTTTCCTCAGATAACCAAAATCTGATGGAAGTCCAGTTCTCAGGAGCATTCCTGAGTCAAATTAGAGAGTCCTTATTTTACTTATTTCTTGTCTATCTTGGTATCCAGCTTTTTTACTATATACCGTTCTTCATGTAGAGTTCCCAGTTGACAACACATACAGAAATAGACCTGTATCTTACCAGCTGCCTTAGAAACATACAAGAGAAAGGAAAAGTGGAAGCAAACAGAAATCCTCCATCTATAAACTAAATAAATAACTGGAGCTTTTGAAATGTGATGTATACTGGAAGTGGTGGCTGCCCAGGGTTTTGCAAGCTATTCTGAAAGAAAGTCTGTATTTCAATTGCAGACTGAGGACAAATACATTCTTTGATGTCTGCTTTAATGAGGAACTCACTGCCACTTTGCCCACTAATTATTTTAATAGTACTCCAACGTTTTAAATACTCTTGGTTCTTTCTAATAAAGAGAGTGAGTACACTTTAATAATTAATGAAGCTTTACAGGTGATAAAAGCAAGAGGTATTGAAACAACATTCCGCTGCCTAAACAGTAAGTTTTCTTACTGGAGAGGGTATTTTCAGGTTTGAATATTAAGACCACCCCAGCACTTTTTTGTCTTTCAAATACTTTAGTATGTTCAAGTTAACAGGAAGAAAAGGATTGAAGTAATTGTAAAAGATTCATTAGATGAACCTAGAAAATACATTGGAAATACATCAGAAATTTCCAAGATATCATATCTGATCACTTTGAAATCACACTAATTATGACAACATGATAGTAAATTCAGAATAAAACATTCATGTTTGGAAACTGAATGAGGAAAAACACAGTATCATTTGAAATATCTGCTCATACCTCTTTTGGGGTCTGGGTCTTAGAATGTGGCTGGGAGTACTGTTGTCAGAAATGGCAGAATTAGCTCCTGGAAGTCAGAACTGCAATGTATGTATATATGACATTACAGTAGAGAAACTCATTGTTTCTGAAGGATTAACAGTATGCCAGTGGCACAACATTCATAAACAATTTCATATTATTTCACGATTGAGATGCTGGTTCTAGATGCAAAATTTAATCAGTTCAAGATTAAAATACATTTTTCACCAGAATCAAAGCTAGACCAGGCTATCATATATTGGCAAGCTTCCACAAAAGTTTCCCATTTCCTTGCATTAGCCCACTGTAGATAATTTTATTAAATGGTAAGTCAGATGATCTCTTTTATCTTAAGTCCTCATTGATTAAAGAAGTGAGCATTACTGCATGTGCTCCAGAAGCCTTAGTTATGAGGATTTAAGTATGAAAATTATAGAAGTTCTACTTTTAGTTAGGTAACACTGATTACAAAGATGAATATCTCACTGTATGACTGTTAAAAATATGTATTAATAATGTAGCATTGTGAGTACCTTATTAAAAATAATTAGCGTTTGGAAGCAATGAGGATTCTGGTCCCTGATTCCTGCTGCCTCAGAATGCAATAGTAAGTTAAGGAGGTCTGGTTAAAGTGACATGAAAAATTGTAACCTTCCTACTTCTCCTAACAGCGAAATTAGTGTGAAAAGAAATTCTCATTTTTATTTTATAAATATTATACGATGTGTACGCTTGCGCAGAAGAAAGACCTTTATGGAAGTCTTCACTATATTCTTGTGGCAATACATGAGAAAATAATTATGCCTATGAGAGCATACTTCAGTGACTATCTTAATCTTTTTAACTACACATAAGTTTCCTTGAAACTTGGGAGGAAAAAGCATAGACCACTGATGAGGAAACATTCAACTTAATTCAACATACAGAACATCAAAATCAGTCTGACACTGATTTCAAAGGAACCTGTTGTAGTCTCAAGATTCAGCACCGGCTGGCATCCCAAAGTACATTTTGGCTTCATCATTTCAAGGGGAAATTCTTCATCACACGTAAATTGTCTTAGTCATTTTGAAATCAAGGGCATAATGGCAGTTTAAAATGACCAGGAATCTGTCCTGAACTTCTGAGCTACAAGCCAGCGTTCCAGAAGCTAGTGACAACATACAGAAAAGTCATCCACCCAAACCAGGTTTAAGAGGGAAATGATTATTTCCTTCTGTTCAGCTCTTGTTGGACTAGATCAGGCATATTTCATCCAAATATAAGAAAAATGTTGAAAAACTGGAGAGAGTCCAAGGCAGGGCAATCAAGACTGTTAGGAAGACGAAGCACATCACATATAAGAGGATGCTAAGGGAGTTGTATACATGTAGATCCAATAACAGAAAGCTAAGGGGATCAAGTTGCTGTCATCAAGTAAAATAAGAGGTTATGATGAAGATGAAGTCAGACTTCTTCTAAGAGGTCTCCACCAGAAAGGCAAAAGGCAATGGTAACAACCTGCAGCAAAAGAAATTCCAGCCAAACATATGGAAAAGATCTTCACAATGAGGGTGGTAAAACACTGGGGCAGGTTGCCAAGAGAACCTGTGAAATCTCCATCTTTGCACATATTCAAAACTCTCCTGGACAAGGTCTTGAGTAAATTCATCTAACTTTTGCAGAAAAAACTTTTGAGAAAGTGATGGAACTAGATGATTACTAGCAGCCTCTTCCAACCTAAATTAGTCTGTGTTGCTACAATTCTATTAATTTTGATACCCAGTTAGAAATTATAAAATATATTTTGCTATATCAGTGGTACCACATGGGTTATAGATGCTGAATTCTGCAAGCTTAGTTTTACATTTTGAAAAAAAATTGACAGTATATTCAAACATGATATCCTTAAAAATATGTCTGCAATTTTCTCCTTTTCTTGCAGCAGAATGTTTCTAATGGTAGATGAAATGGAAATTTACCAAAAGAATTTGAAAAAAAAACCAAACAAACCAAACACCAAAAGCCAATGCTGGACTGGTTGGGTTTTTTGCTTTCTAAATTTTGTTTGAGCAACACTGTGGGAGGTATTGGACTAATGTCAAGAGTCAGCAGAAAAACATGGAACTGAATGAGGGAAAGGAGAATATACTTCATTCTTTTGGCAAAAGTAATTCCCTTGGTCTTTCTGGTAAACTGTAATGTTGGAAAAGTATTCTTTAAAAACAAAGTGGAAACTGATTTACACCAGGAGCATACAAACCAGAAAGTCTGTTAATTTTTATGTGTTCATTCAAAGATGTATAAGCATTTCTTTTATCATGGTGGGTGCTTGTTAAGGCAGAAGAATTTCTAAAGAGTGCAACGAGGACTGGGCTTTTTCTTACATCTGGGAGAAATCCAAATTGACCGAACTAGCTTCAGTGAATTTGTTCTGGATTTATAATGGTATAATTAAGAACAGAATTTGATCCTTTGTGTTTGTTATTAGTCAATGAAACTACATTTCTTTTTGTCCAGAAGTGAGAAAAACTCTTCTGAGTAATGTCAAAAAAGTACATAGCAGTTAGCATCAAACCACCTGAACAAACAATTGGCAATGTGGCTTAGCCTCAAAAATCTTTCCCAGCTTTCACAGGAGAAATATTACTTCTCCTTTACAGTCCATCTGTAAGCTATATGGCACTGCAAAAGTGGAGCATCAGAGATCAAATCAGGCTTACTCAGCAGTAAAATAAATTTTTAAAGGGAAAGGTGTACATATGTAGACATGAAATCATTACAAGGCAATTCTTTCAAGAATACAGTAATATTTTAGTGAGACTGTAATATCAGATGCCTGGGGTTTGGTTTTCACAGCAGTTCTGTCACTTTGTTAAAGGTCCAGTGATGTCGGTCATTGCTAGGTGAAGCAACATACTCCTGCTTTTTCTGAAAACATAATTCAAAAATGGCTAATAATTCATACCAAAAAGTCAATTCCTAGAGTGAACATCTTGTCCATGTTTCACCCCATTCCCTGAACAAAGAAGAATCTTTCTTCTATTAAGTTTCTCTGCATCTTCTTCAAGGTTGTTTCCCAAATATCTTATGGACAAAAAAAGAGGGTAGGGTTTTCTTCCCACTTTAGAATAAGAATGTGTTATTTTAGAATCAAATTCTGGAACTGATACTGCACTGTTTCTTTTACAGAAAGGAACGGCTTTAGCAGTTCTCAAGACTGAAGATGTAGAAGATATGATCTCTCCTAATATTTCCTAACCTTTTTAATCTGACTACCTTTTTCCTGCAGAGACACCAGAGAAGCTTGTAACCTCCACAGAGTAACAAGATAGCTCATGCAGGATCCTCAAAGAGAAGGAACTGCAAAAGATTAAATACAAGATCTCTAAGTTGAAAAGCCTTATCCCTGGTTTACAACTAATTTTCTGAAGTTCTTAAGCAACATTCATGCCAGACATGAGGAGAAAAAGAAGGAATGTTTTATCCTTTTCTAGCTCAGCTTTTTTGAGTGGAAGGCAGCCAGGGAGACCACTAAGTGATAAAACTATCACTTTTAATTCTGATACAGCCACCATTTTACCATTATCTCACCTTAGAGAAGAACAGATCTCTGGCTTCTTTCCAGGAAGACCTCCACTCTTGAGATATGAATAAATTTCAACTGGCAAGGAGTCTGGCCCACGGAGCTGCAGCCAAGCTTCTTGTTCACTGTGTGCCAAACTCAGGACTTGGCCAGGGTGTTTAACATTGGAATGAAAACCTGCAGAGTAAAGTGTTTTACAAAGTTAAACAGATCCACACTTCTGAAGTCCAGCCACTGTTGTACGGTCCAGTGTTCATGACGGGGAGTAGGACTGCAGGCTGAAGGCAAACTGCAAATGGCAGCCAGAAGGTAACAGAGCTGGGAAAATAATGCCTTTTTCAACACTAAGAGAAGAAAAATATTGAACCTTTAAGACTATTTCTTTAGGCTAAAGGTGTGAAATACAATGAAGAAGGAAAGAAAAAAAAAACTTGTAGGAAGTGCTCCAGATGAATTTCCCTTAGGAAGCACAGCAGGAAAAAGTATAGATCTTCTATGGATTAGAAAAAGGAACTGATTAACAAAGAAAGTTATTTCTTAAGAGGTTGAGGAACATAGAGATTAAATGAGAAACTTGTAAAGGTCAAGTGGAATTACCCTGAAAAGTGTATCAAATTGGATATGCAGAAATAGAGCCCTTTATTTTGACTTCCCTGACTCTTCATGTAGCCCAAAACAAAATGAGTATTTCAACTCAGTTTTCTATAAAAATTACAACACTGATGAAAACAAAGATTAGAACACAATATGAAAAGAGAAGTTATTCCAATGGAGCTGGAACATAAATTGTAAAGCTACAATAGATTCAGGTTGGATGAGCTGTTCTTCTCCATGCCAACACTGAAAGAACAGGGAAATGAATCTGTAGTAACCAGTACTGCATGTTTAACACAAACTTGCTTAGTCTAGACAATATTCTGTTATGGGAAAACAGTAAATATGCTTGTACTTCCAAAAGGGACAAACAGTGATCCAGGCAAGTACAGTCACATTAGGTTGATTTGAGCAGTCCTTTCTGGGTTGAATCGTGCTAAGAACAAATTTTAAGGGAAGGAGTAAAAGCAGAAGTAAAACACTAACTGTTACTTAATAAGAATGTAGTACAGTATACCACAGACATAAACTTATTAATTTACATATAAATAAAATGAAGAAGATGGGTTACACAGAATAGTTAAGCAGATGATAATAGCTGTTAGCAGATAGTTTTCACATCTGAAACAGAGAGAGGGGAAAAAAGTGAACTTAAGACTGAATTGAGCTCCTGATCCTACAGAGCCGGATCAAAGCACAAATTGTGAAAATCGCATTATTGTAACCACAAACTGGAAAATTCTAGGAAGTTTCCAAGAGTAAGTTTTGCTAACAAACTGAAATTAAATGTTAAACTTTCCTAAAATAAGGTACAATAAACTACCTGAGGGATATTAATAACTTCCTTGGGATTAGGAGATTTTAAGCATATGCTACATGTGAAGGAGCTTTGCCAATTAATGCTAGTCACCCAAGATACCTACTCCACACAAAGCCCTGCATTACCAGTTCCAGTTAAAGTCTGGAGCTACATAAATTGTGTTCTCTGTGAGTCTTTGTAATAATCTGTATTGGGATGCCGGTCAGTGGAAATGGTCTTCTTTCTTTATGGCTCTATAAGAATCACCCACCCAGTGACTACTGGTTTTCTAATTACTCTGAAATCACCCTTGATACAGGCCAAACTCAGCAAGGTAAAAAAAAAAATTAATTAAAAAAATCATTATTCGGCTTTAAACACACGTCACAAAACTTAAGGAATAGGTGGTCAGAAATAAAAGGAAAACATGCATGTATCTGGTATCTGAAAATAAGCCCAGGGTTTTTTGCATTCTAAAGTAACTGGCTGACACTCCACAGGCATATAGCTGGTGATCCAGCTCTCAAGAACACCCCGCTATCTTTAGTGTACATCCATAAAAGAGAATCTAGGTTTAGGGGCTTATTTTCTTTTATACCCTAAACACTCTGTGAATTATTCAGATTCAGATTTGCCAGTCCTCTCAGGCTTCCTTAATCATGCCTAATCAAAAGGCCATTTGGACATTTTTTCATTCCCAGTGATTGAGTGCCCCCACCTTTTCTGGAAATGCTAACAGCAGGTAGTTGGCATAATTTGTGTATGTGGTAATCAATGTCTGCTGGCAGCTATTCTAGAGCCCAGCTAAGTCATGGCCAAATCATTAACTGAACCTGAGAAATCATTTCCTGGTCAATATGGCATCAGGTTCAAATTCTTTAAAATTTCCTAATGTTTTTTCTGCACAGTGAACCTTCTACCTTGTAGACATATCTTACCTAATACTCATAGCTAATCCGGTCACAAAATTCAGACTCATGCAAGAAGTTTGTTATTCACTAGACCTAAAATAATGAACCACTTGGTAGCAACAGCAAGATTGGGGCAAAGATATTTGGGACAACTGCACTTTAATTTTGTCTTTCAAGGGATAATGTAGGAAGGAAAAAATGTATTTTTAACAAGTTGATAGAGAAGTCATCAAAGAAGATGGGATCTTAGTTATTACATTATTTGCTTCTGAAGCTGGAGATACTATTCATAAATATGTTGCAATAATATAATTCATATTATCCAGAAGCACATTCATAGGACCATATATAGTGCCACAAAGGCAGGTAAAATAGATTATCCTAAAAGGAAAAAACCCTGATGGAACACAAACTCTTGAGGAAACAGACTTGAGGCTGAGGTACTAGACATGGGCAATAACCAAAACTTCAAAGTTTATGGGATTTATAATGGTATTATATGAGAATTATTTGAAATATCATTCATTTAGAATAATTTGAAATACTACCATAACCAAAAAGGTAGCAGCAGTTCAAGTCCTAATCAGCACAGGGATGATCAAGCACCTCTGGTTAAAACAGGAAGAGGAAGCAACAGGAAATGATGAAGCAACAACCCACCAGAACCATCATGGGAGGAACAAGGGAAATTTCACCTCACACGAGCAAGAGATATTACTTGTATGTTAGAAATATAAAATCATAGAACAGTTAGGGTTGGAAGGCACCTTTAAAGGTGATCTAGTCCAAACCCTGTGCAGTTAGCAGGGACATCTTCGACTAGATCAGGTTGCTCAGAGACCCATACAGCACGATGTGTTGAATATTTCCAGGGATGGGGCACCTACCACTTCTCAAGGCAACCTGTTCCAGTGTTTCACCACCCTGATTGTAAAATATTTCTTCCTTATATCTAGTCTAAATCTACCCTCTTTTAGTTCAAAAATGTTACCCCTTGTCCTATCACAACAAGCCCTACTAAAACGTCTGTTCCCATCTTTCTTATAAGCCCACTTTAAGTACTGAAAGGCTGCAACCGAGTCTCCCCAGAGCCTTCTTTTCTCCCAGCTGAACAACCTCAACTGTCTCAGCCTTTCTTCATAGGAATGGTATTCCATACCTCTGATCATTTTTTTGGCCCTCCTCTGGACCTGCTGCAACAGGTCAATGTCTTCTGTAGTGAGGACTCCAGAGCCAAACACAGTACTCCAGTTGGGGTCTCAACCAGAGCAGAGCAGAGGGCAGAATCACCTCCCTTGACCTGCTGGCCATGCTTCTTTTGATGCTATGTTTAGCTTTCTGTGCTGCAAGTGCACATTACTGGCTTGCTTTTCATCCACCAGTACCCCCAGGGCCTTCTCCATAGGGCTGCTCTTAGTCCCTTCCTCCCCCAGCTTGTATTGATGCTGGGGGGCTGTCCCTACCCAGTTGCAGGACCTTGCACTTGGCCTTGTTGAACCTCATTAGGGTCCCATGACCCCACTTGTCAAGCTTGTCCAGGCCCCTCTGGATGACATCCCTTCCTCAGGTGTGTCAACGGCACTACTCACCTTGGTGTTGTACCCTTGCTAACCCTTGCCCATCTCTGAAATAACTAATACACACAGTTTATGAAGCCTTGTAGAGAAAATCATGTTCATATATATATACCATATAACAAAAGTTTGCTTCGAACTTCAGCTAAGAAGGATGCACATTGCTCAATTAGATTCAACCAAACTTGTCCATATGTTTAACTAAATCTGCAATGTTTTTCCAACAAGCCACGAGAGGCACTCCTAGTGCACCTTATGAAGGAAGGGAAAGCAAATGCAACACCAGTCCTTTTGGCTGGAATGGAAAGAAATCAATAAATAGGTTCAGGGAAGAGGCGATCAGCCCTGCCAACAGTCACGTCACCAATTTGCCTCCTTTGTCAAATAACTGCTCCTTTAGTCACCAGGGTGGAAAGCAACCCTTTTTCAAAAGGTTTGACAGCATGGTTGATAAGCAGGTGGCAGAATTCTTCAATGAAATGGAATAAAGGCAAAGTCTGCACATACAAGGATACCACCACCACCACCAAACCCTCTGGCACTCCCTAAGGGTGAAACAAAGAGTAGGTTCATATTTCTTTGCATATTGAGTTAGTCACCAAAGATCCTTTCAGTCAGAACAAAAAGCAATTGCCTGCCTTCTCCCTGGTCACCATTCACAAAAATGCCAGATGCTTACAAATCCCCAAATAATACTGCAGAAACAGCTGTGCTGAGGAATGCCAATGACATCAGAGATACAGCATTAAATGCAATTATTAGTAGATTACTTAAATTTAAACAATTTCTTACCTCCCAATTTGTAATGTGGTTCTGGACTGTTCATATATATTATAATTTAAAACAATTTAAAATATCTGAAAAAGTTTGTGACCCTGGTAGGTTCCCCTGTGTCTTATCTTTAGCTTAGGTACTTACAGATACTGAGAAATTGCTTTAAGTTTCAAGAATTTGATATTGTGATAGATTTTAATCTCATGTAAGATGATGTGCAACCTTTTCAATCAGCTCACAGTAAAATATCAAACCTGCATCTTTATGTCAGAAAAACAAGAGTTTCTTCAAGTACTTTCAAGTACTTTTTCAAGGATTGGAATGAGAAAGACTTTGGAGAAGAATGTGGGGGGTAGAACTGTAATGACAAAAATATGAAAATAGAAAAAAATAGGAAAATGGAAAAGAATTTTTTCAAAAGGGACTTTGTGGCTTTTGGCACTGCTAATAATTTGTGTGGAAAAATAACATTTTCATGTGTGTTTAATCCTATGCCAAGGCAGCTGCTGGTGCAGTAGCTATCTGCAACAAATTAGAGGGCAGTTAAAGTGAGATTTTCCACAACCAAGAACAAAGCAGGACCAGTTAGCATGAGGACAGCTTGTTCTTGTTGCTAATGTGTTTAAAAACTTGCTGCACATAATTTGAAACAGCTTTTGTGTGTGGATGCTAGCTCTGGTTTCCGAGGTTTAGTGTTAAATCAAAACCAAATGGAGAGAGTTGAATAAGGAGATGACAAATTATACATTGATGTCTCCTGCTTTGGTTGAAGAGAAGGATCTTTTTTTTCTTCCTTTTTTTTTTTTCCCCTTCATCTTTGCTATTCATTTAAAAGTTCATTTCCCTCAATATTAAAATATTTAATGGGTGACAGCTGGCTGAAATCTGGACCTTACAGCCACCTATCTGCTGAAGGAAAGCTCTCAATTACTATGGTGGCAGATATAACATACAAATTATTTAAAGATGTATTACCTTTACCATTAAGGAAGTAGAGGGTAAGAAGATTCAGTGCCTTTTTAATGGCTGAGGTGAATTCAAGAGCTTTTGTTCAATGTAACATTTTATTTCACTGCAACGTGAAACACATTGGCTGATCTCCTTGGAATCCAAACAGCTTGTCAGGAATCAACCGAAAACTATCATTTGAAAATGCAATTGTATTTTGAAAACTATACTTAAAGAAAAGAGTACAAATAATCATATTTTTCTTGATTTTTCTTGATATCTCATAGACACCATGTGGTATGTGTTGTGTGTTCTTAGAGACATGAGAAATGTAGATTACTTAAAGTCAAAGCAAAAATACCACTGATTTTACCTAGACCCAAAGTTCACTGAAGTCCTGAATTGCAATGGAAATGGGCTTGAAAACCTTTCTGCATCTTTGGCCTCAGGGAAAAGGCAGTGATTGACTGATAATTGTTTTTCAATATGTTTATATAATGAATCTTATGTGATACCCGTCTGTTTGGTAAATTCGGTAGAGAAATATTACTGATGAGTACTATTTTCCCTTGTGCTTTTTGAAAAAAATAAAAGGATAATACAACTATCATTTTGATTAAAAGATAACTGACCTTTTTCCAAACTTGACTGAAGTTTGGTTTTAATTTTAGAGAAATATATAGAAAAATACAGGATTTTTTTTTAGTTAAAAAATCCAACAAGACAGACGTGCCATGTAATCAAGAAATCAATTAAAACTAAGGGATCAATGTTATCACTATCAGACCTAGCTATACACCTATATAAAGAAGCCATGTTTGCACTTTGGTTTTATAAACAAAAAACACACTGAAATTGTCAGCCTGTTCTTAAGTATATAAAGCCTCCCAATGAAACAGGCACCAATTTTTTCCTCACTGCTTTAAGTCAAATATGCTCTGCCAACTACATTGTGAAGCAAGTAATTAGCCTACAATTATACCAACACCAGAAAGTAACTGCTAGCCCATATGACCTAATTCTACATCACTTCCATCTACTTGAACCAAAAATGAACATATGGGTGTGACAGAACATGGTTGCATAAAAGAGAGCCTTGAAGAAAGAGGAAGCAGATGAATGAATAAAGACATATAAAGTAACAGTTAATAACCAAAGCAGAGATTGTAAATGAGAAATACATAAGAAAAGAGAAGGTACAGACCAACAACTCATGAGAGGAAAAAAAAAAAAGAAAAAAAGATCAGGACATGAAAAAAGCACATGAGGCTAAAAAACTACAACACACAAAATATAAATTGAAACTGAGAAATGGACTTGTAAGTTTAGAGGATAAAATTAAATACTAAATGCAGAATTCAAAGGCATAATTATGGTTTACCAAACTCTTTGCAAGTTAAGCCCAAATTCCAAGTCAAAGACAGAGTGAAAACATTGGCTATGAGAAGATTTGTAAAGAGAATATAGTAGACCACATACTAGATTACTCACATAAGCACTGCAGTTATTTATAACAGCAGAGGTTACTATGATTTTAAAATTGGTGATAGAATTTAAGCTCCTGAACCCCTAAGAGACCATTTTTCAATGTAAACCTGATAATTTCTATTTTGTTGCATCTGTCTGTATTTACAAGTGTACCTTTCAGAACCCACTTTTGATGTAAAATGTTCTTATGTTTAGATCTGCTCTTACTGGAGGTTAATTTTTGCACATATTTAAAGGTCAGGCATATTTACATACATTTGAAGGTATGTCCTATAAGGACTTAGTTTGACAAGTGCTATATTTACTTCTTCATAGTATGGTCCATTTGCTACAGACTGTATCAAAATTTGATTTAAAATGATACATGGATACTTTCCCACTTTTCACCTGTCTCCAAAGCCTGTCATACTTGTTAACCCCTCTAACCCAAGATCAGCATTCCAGATGGGTGTTTGTTGCAGAATGGCTGTATGATCACAGCCATGACTCCCTTAAAGATCTTTGTGAAACAAAGTTAGCGTAAGTTAGCTGAAGCAGGCCTTGCAGCTGTGCTGAAGCATGCTGATAAGGAAGCTGAGAAAAACACACTGACCTTGTGCCTAATGTTGTAAATAACTTTGAGGAATTCGTGTAGACAAGAGAGAAAAAAAATATGTAGCTAGCTAACTGCAGAAACCGCAAGTAGGAGGTCGTATGAAAATGTAACCCTTTAGAGCTTAGCCAATCAGCAGATGACTAGTAGGCATAATTAACTGGAACTGTATATAAGACATAATCGCGCCGTAATAAATCGAAGCTTGCTTTATCACTCATATTGAGTTTGCCCGCTTGACTTCCCTCGCCGTCGACAGGTGTTGTCATGCTTGTGCAATACATTGTTCTGTTCTGTTTAAATAGGATTTGTGAAAACAAAGAAAAGAAACAGAAGAAAATAAAGAAAACAAAGGTCCTGTTGTAATACCTGTGTAACCAAGAGCAGTGTTTGATCGGAATTTACTGCTTTTTCACTTGATATTCGTGTTAGCTGATAGCTGTCTGTAACTTCAAAAGATGCTGGACAATGAAAGAGGAAATACCATACTAAAAATTACTTAATCATATCACAGGACATAAGAAAAAGCTTGTTAGTAATGTCATATTTGCATTAAAGTTAGAAAAACCAGTATGTTCAATACAAAAAATGTTTTTAATATCAACATTCAGTTCTGTGGCCCTTGATGTAGGACAAAACTTGCTGAGAGAGTGTTTTCAACAGAATCTGGTAATGAAGACTTTGAGGAAAGTTGAACATATGCATAGTGCTGTGTTAGTCAATGGGCTTAAGAAATTAATAAATAACTGTGCAGAAAGTGATACTTTAGGGACTGATGTTACAGTGTCAGGCAGTCCCTATCTTATAACAGTATAAATTTGTTCTTGCATAGTTTTGAAGAAATGTGCTAAAGCTTCAGTTGCTATAAATCGAGAGAATTACATCGGCTTCCGTGCAATTGCATCAATTCGTGTCAGCTGAGAATTTAGCTCTAGTGTACCCATGAGACTACAGAAGCAGTGCTTGTATTCAGAATGATTCAGAAACTGCCAAAATATTTTAACTCTGTACTACTACAGATAAGACCTAGTTCTACTTACCTCTAAGAATCAGGCCTACACTATTCTAAATGCAAAAGAATTTGTGAGGCATTAGTGGGATCAGGCTGCAATACTTTCCTGAATATGTAACCTAGACATAAAAATCATAGGCATATCAGGTTACTGAAATTTCTGAAAGAACTATTTCAATTTAATAGGGATTGTTGTCTCTGAAATAAGATAAATGTCATAAAACAATGTGACATATTTTTGCCAAATACAGACTTGATGCTTTTCCTTTGAAGCTGATATCACAGAGTGGCTAAACTTGTCTTATTTTTGTTTAAATAAATAGTTTAAACCTTGTTTTCTAGACTATCAGATTAAAATGTGCTACTTTAGTAAACCAGAAATAAATTACAGAAGGATTTCTTCCATTTCCAGGTAAAATTTGGTTTCTTTTTAATGCCAATTGCATGACTAGATGCAGTCATCAGCTGTTTTTATTCTACAAGACTATTTGCATAAATGACTCAATAGGAAAGACTAAAGATATGCAAAATTTTTTCCTCTTGTTATTCCAGCTCCAACGGCTTCATTAACAAGAAATTACTGCCAAAATAATTTTCAGTGTCTTCAAAATGTGACTAGATATTTCTTTCCCAGACTAATTTAAAGGTCCTACACCACCAGATAGATACACAAAAAAATATTTCCATTTTTGATTACCAAAGTTTACAAGATTTTTGATGATATGCCTCGCAAGCTGTTCACAAATCTGTTTCTGTATGGCTTTCTCTGCATTGATTAATGGAGCAGGCTGAGTTCCCTCATATATAGCAAAGTATTTCTGCCATAGAAGTATTATCAAATCACTCTGGAGTACTTGGCTTCATGAAAGAAATGCTAGACCAAATCACAGAAGAAATCTCTATTTCCAAATGTTTTGGCACCAGACTGAGAAAGGAAGGTGTAAAGTTTTGAAACTATCCTTTAGCAAGATGAAAAGAAAACAGAACTTCAAGTGCAGATGCAGTTCCAAAGAAAGCAGCAGGACTGTTCAAATGCTGAACCTGGATCTGATTATCTTGCTGAATCCAGGCTTGAGTACGAATGGGAGACCTGCCCCAGGAGAGTAGCATGAAATGAAAAAAATCTACCATATACCTCCCTGTTCCAGCTTCATGTCTTATCGCTTATTAACTTCCAAGCTGATGAACAATCCTCTCTCTAATTTCTGCCTACTCCTCTCTTGCAACATTGCTGCTTGCTGTGTCCCCTGTATTTGAGGAGCTCCAATTTTCTCTTTTGGTGCAGTACACCTATATTAAGCATTTAAGAATATGCCCCTTGAGAATAACCTGATGGATAGCTCACAAAAAGCAGAGTGAAGAAAGAGACAAATGTGGCTTTAATTGGTGATTTAAAGCATAGTAATTAACAGGTGTAAAAGTACAGGTCAGCTGATCTCTAAAGGAACTGTTCTTTGAAATTCATAATTCAGTTGTTACTGTGAAATTTTTGCTATAAAGGAAGCGCAGATGCTTATGAGGGTTTCAGAAGATAAGTGACAGGGCACTACAGGATGCCAGCCAATGCTATTCTCAGTATTTATAGCCAAGAAAGTTAAAACAAATCCTTCCTTACTTGTCTAAACCTTCTTACTACTTTTTAGGTTAAAAATATCATCAGATCAGCTGAGGTTGTTCCCCTTATAGGCCTATACCACGATAGTATTCTACATTTCTTCGAAAAGCTGTAAGTCAAGTGGATGCAGCTCCTCAGGTGCCTCTAAAATGTTATGTTCTCTCCTCTAAAAAAATAGAAATATACTGAATTTTGTTGCCTGGGCATCTCCAGAGACACGTCCATATGACTGAAAAGTGACCCTACTGAAGCACTGCTGGGTACATACTTTAAATGTAGACACCAGAAATTGGTGCTCATTTTTTATGTGCAATATTTTTCAAGTTTAATAAGGAGGAAGAATAAGTATAGTATTTCTTGTGGTAAGATAGGTTTTTTCCTCCTACAGCTGGAATCTTTTGAGGGTGGGGAAAAAAAAGGACTCTTAAAATAACAGCTTTTTAAACTTTTGACATGTCTAACAAAAAGAAAATATAAAGGTATGTTACTGCCTGCTGCTTAACTAGAGTCATAAGGTCATTCTGTAACATACTTCTTTCATGCACATCTATGTAGTGATGAAGAAAGGGAAAGCTGCCAGTTCTCTAACTAGGTATTAAGCTTCTCTTCCCTTCTGCCCCACCTGTTCACTCCCTCCCTTGCTCCCAACACTAAACCTATAGCCCGGATTTTCAGCTTCACTGCTTTAAAGCCTTAAAGGACTCTGCTTAGAAACATTCTTGACCCTGAAAAGAGATTTTTCTCCATTGTTTCATATGTTCTTCTTACTCAAACATAATATTACTGTATTCTAAGGCAGATTTCTAAAATACTGAGACTTAAAATGGTATGGTAAAGCACCTAGGATAACATCTTTTTTTTTTAAATCGTAATAACACTTTTTTATATCTTACTCTGACTTGCACAGTGTTTGGGGGGTATTATCAGAAGAATTATACACATCTTCATTTTCTTTCTTCCTGAAATGCAAAATATGTTTAATAAGAAATCTAAACTAGGATACAAAATTTTGGAAACACTTGAAATTTATTTCCACTTCACATTTGCATTTCCATTATTTTCTTAACTTAAAATGTTTATGCAAACATTTAGGCTGATTTCAGTGATCCAATATGAATGGACATTGAGTAGGTGGAGTCACAATAAAACCCTGCCATATGATGAACATATTTAACTACTTATCACTCTATCCTAGAGAAAAAGCTGCTATAATATTGTCCTGGTTTCAGCTGGGATGGAGTTAATTATCTTCTCTAGGAGCTAGTGTGATGCTGTGCTTTGGCTTTGATGTGAGACTTCTCAGTTCCTCAGGCCTTGTTAGAGAAAAGGCTGGAGGGGCACAAGGAATTGGGAGGGGACACAGCCAGGTCAGCTGACCCAAACTGGCCAAAGTGGTATTCCATACCATGGGGCACCATGCCTGGTATATATACTGGGGGGCTGGCCAGGGCGGGTGGATCGCTGCTCGAGAACTGGCTGGGCATCAGTTGGTGGGTGGTGAGCAGCTGTGTTGTGCACCACGTGTTCCTTTCTTCCTTTCCTGCTGGATATTATTCTTTCCCTTCCCCTTTTGTTATAATTGTCCTTGTCATCATTGTTACTATTGTTCTTTCATTTTTATTCTATTTCAATTATTAAAGTGTTCTTATCTCAAGCCTGGAGTTTTACATCCCTTTCCAGTTCTCCTCTCCATCCCTCTGGGTGAGGGGGAGTGAGTGAGCAGCTTCGTGGTACTTAATTACCAGCTAGGGTTAAACCACAACAAATACCATCTCTTCTGCATTCTTTTCCCAGCTATGCCTATTAAAATTTAAATTAAAGAGGCAAATGCCTTGATAAAATATCGGTAAAATCTGTTTTGTTGATTTTACACAAAATCCACTCTAAAAATATTTGGGTTCTTTTAGAAAATAAATTATCATTTCCACGTGCTGAACATTCCAGCCTTTCTTACAGTTTCTGTAAATAGCATTTTGTATCAATGAGCAAGACAGCATTACAATTACCAGTATAACACAATCCTGCCCAAGAATAGTGTTATCTTTCTGCAAAGAGGTATAATTGGACATAATAATATCTGATTTGTCTGAACATAAAAAATTGATTTTTAATCATTCGTTTTGCAATTATGATTTTTTATATGGCTAATAGATTATTATCATCTGAGAGACAAAATAAAAATTTTGTATTAAAAACAGTTCCAGTCAGCAAAAGGAGACTTTCCAACAGCTGTTTTCTGTTATGTACTGCTATATTCTTTAGTTGAAAATTATATAGATCACAAGTATGTGGTTAACCATTTCCTCAAATGAAGGCTGTCTGGCACTCTAAATGATCTGATAGAGTTTGAACAGGGTCTCAGAGGCAAAAAAAAAAAGATTTCTCATTAAAATTTAGATGAGCAAGATAAATTAAGAGAAACAACAAGCCCCCAGTTGGAGCCAAATGCTTCTTCTTCATGAAGAAAATATGACCGAAACCTTTCAAACCTCAAGATAGCTCTGGCACAACCTCTTAATTACTTCCCCTGTGTCTTGTCCCACTGTTTGAGCTCTTTCTGTAGCTAGTCTTGATAAACCCCAGCTAGATGTTTTTCGAAGAGCAAGCTGAAGACAGACAACCATTTCAGAGCACAGTGGAGACACATCATTTGGAGATCAGCATGAGAGTCAGTCAGTGCATTCTAGCGTATATCACTGCACAATAAGTTAAGTCTCTTTCTATGATGATGTTCTTGCCTTGCACAAAATCACGTTTTCAATTTTTTTAAGTCCCTAACACATGACAGCAACAAGAACCAAAATCATTCAAAAATCACTCAATTCAGCCCATGAAAAGGAACTTCTGGGTTTTTTCTTGATAAGGAAAATCACTTCACACCATCTGTGAAGGTACAATATTGTTTTGCAACAGGTTTTTTAAAACAAAAGACATCACGGTTGCCTGTCCTTTTCTATAAGCTAAAAGCTTCACTGAAGTGTCCTGCTTGTTGTGAAATGGCAAATTGTGTAACATTATCTAAATCTCTTTAATATTTAAAATATAGTTCCAATCTAGTTTTCAATGGATGCCTTTTGTATGTCAAATGCTACCAAAATAGTAAAACATACACAGAAAAATTACAAAAGACACAGTAAGAGATACAGTTGTCTTACAGAAATGTCTATAATGTCCACATGATTAGCTGGTAAAAACTTACTATTGCATTCAAGGAAGCATGTTTAGATACATGCCATCCTCAAATGCCTTTTTATTCTAGTTATTACACTTTGAAAATAAAATAACCTAATTAGAAGAAGAAGAATCACCAAAAGCTTTTATTAAAAACAGCTTGCCCGTAAAACCAAGATTTGCATGACAATTTCACCAGCCCTTTCATTCAGGATAGTCAAGGTTTTCCAATGCTGTTGAGAAGCATCCTCATTTGACTTCTACATTCTTGTTTTAAATTAACATTACAGTGCTGTTCAGCACCAGCAGGGTTTGAAGTTGGAATACCATCTGTGGCAGTTGCACTTTCTTATGGATGAAGTTAAAACATCACAATATATTCTCAGCATTCACACTTGTTTCTCAGTCACTTAAAAAGGTTGCAGCTGCACTGAAAATTAATTCTGTACAACACACTAGGACAGCAACTGAACTACTTGTAAAATTAGTCAAAGCATGGTGAAAACTTCCTGATATTAGTATTTGTGGGGGCCTTTACATGTGTTACATGTGGCTACAGCTTTGTATAACATTTAATGAGACCACCACACCAGGAGAGGAACTAACCCTACCAGTGTATTACTTGTTTTACTAGACCTTAGGGATTAAAACAATGACACAATTAGGTTGTCCGAAACAAAAGAAGTGAACACTAACGAAAAACAATGGCTCAGCTGAAATGAGACGGAAATAGAACTGTTGGTTCTACGTAATCTCTTGGTTACAAATCTAAGAGATGGATCTTGTCAAGGTGCCCACTGATTTCATAATAGAAGGATCAGTCCTCACTTTCCCAGGATCTCAGATTTGCACATCAACAGCATATTACAGGGCATGTTGCCTGCTGGAGGTACTGTTCAAAAGCCAGAAGAGATGACTGTGCAACCTGAGGCTGATTGGATGAATACAATGCACTGGAATGAGGAAAGTGTGATTTTCTTCACACACACCAGTTCTGATAGGTGTCATCAGCACTGAAAGAGATCCATAACGTATGGAATATTCTTGTAAAGGATTGATTCCATATTCATTCTCATACTCCTCTAGGCCCTTTTCCCACAACACCAGAAATAAATATGTAACCTCACGGTTTTCAGAGTGCTTACAAGGGACACTTGTGAAGTTCTGATTCAGTGTCAGAAGAGAACTGATTTTCACTGATGAGACACTGTCTTCTTAAGGCAGTGCAGTGCAGTCCAGCAAAAATATACTAAATGTTTCTGTTGTCCACAGCTTATGCAAAGACTTTTTTTCCAGTTTTTTTCACCCAGTCTGGAATAATTGGTCTGTGCTCACACAGGATCTTTGCACTTATATCAGATTTTCAAAGAGTGAAAACTGGAGGTTCAAGCTGGCACTTGGTAAAGGCTACGTGTAGGTACATATTTATTTCCCTGTTCCAACAGATCTCAAATTGAGTGTTTACACAGAATGTTTAAAATGTGTACAACTACCCAACCCAAAGCCTGCACAAGAAGGCATTTAATGCTTTTGAAAGAAAATTTCATCTCAGCAGGTTTATAATGAGTGCAAACGTAATGATCCTGTGAACAGGCCATCTCCAATAGCTCTTGCAACACTGGCTTCATTGTTACTGTAATTAAGACTACAGAATGGGATTCAGGGAGATAAGCTGCATATTGATTTTTTACTAATGCCTTGATAACGTTTTGGCCACTCTGTGATCTTTAAAAAAGTCAGAGATGGAAAATTACAGCTTGCATTAAAAAAATCACTGCTGGAGGATGAAACCAAAACATTTTGGAAAGAGACCAAGTGACAATGAACCACGAAACCCAGTGCATTCAGGCTTCTCCTCACTCATCTGCATAGCTGTTGCCTGTATGACCATGAATATTCGTTCATAAGGGCTCCTTTATTAAACTCAGTATCATATTGTCCAGGTGTCAGAGAGGCAGTAGTAGATGGTATATAAAGCTGTAGTGGCCAAAAGCTGTTTAAACCTCGCATTTTGCACCAGAGTACAGCACAAGTATTGTGGATAACTGGCTAGCTGAAAAAGTTCACATAGACATAGTCCAGCTGGCTGGACAAAAATGCACATTGCTCTCAGCTTATCTGAAGTAAAGCAAAAATACACTGTCTTTGGCTGTTCTTGTTACACAATAACAGGAAGATTTTGGTGGGAAAAGAATGTTGCAGGTGGGAACAGATAACTACAGAAGAGAAACTAGGGGCGGGCTTGATATTTAGGCAGCTAACCAATAATGAGCTTAACTTTTGTAATATGTATGAGCTAATTATAACAAGGCATAAAAGGTGACTGTAAGGGACAATAAACGAAGTCTGCTGATCACTCATATTGAGTGACTGTGTCTTCCCTCCGTCGCGACAAATGGCGCCCGAACAGGGACCCTAGAGAGGGCTGAACCTGCGAGCCACGGTTCGACGGAGATTCGGGTACCGGTCCTGAAAGCAGCGCAGGAGGCGGAAGGGCACAGTCCCCGCGCCCGGGAGCACCTACAGAGGGTCCCGCCGGCCACGCGTCGCCGGAGTCTCGCAAAGGCTGCAACAGCGCGGACGAAGGTATGGAGAGACAAGCGACGTATGATTCGCTCATATGCTTTTTAGAAAAGCGGAGCGTTCGGGACATAGATTGTAACAAGGCATTACCCGGGTTATTAGCGTATGGGATAGCATCCGGGACCCCCGCGGCAGCGGCGAGCGGCGGCGCAGCCCGGCAGGCCCCTTCCCGGCCGCGGCTTCTCTCCAAGGCGGCACCATCCCCCCCCCCTCCGATCGGCGCCATGGCGATGCAAGCGGCCAAGCGAGCTGACATCTGGCTGCCCCCAGAGGTCAATCGGATCCTTTATATTCGGAACCTGCCGTATAAAATCACAGCGGAGGAAATGTGTGATATTTTTGGGAAATACGGACCTATTCGACACATCAGAGTTGGAAACACTCCTGAAACAAGAGGAACAGCTTAAGCTTCTCAAGGAAAAATACGGAATCGATTACAAACCCACTAAAAAAAGTGCTTCAGATGTCCCCTACAAGAAATGGGTTTCTGCCTTGAACTAGCAAACATCTCTGTGCTTAAAGAGAAGCCTTTTTGCCTTGATGGAGATAATTTATTCTGTATTCTGTATTTATGCTGTATTCTGAATGTGGAAATTGGTTGGGACTAGGAGGCTGGCTTAAAGGCATTTTGCAAACGGGATTATTATTTTTGATCATTATTGTAATAATAGTTTTTTGATCAAAACCAGCCAAAATTATTTGTAAGCATTTGGCATATCTGAAGAGAATGCCTTTGTTTGAATCAGCAGTTAAGGTGTAGTTTAGTCTGATGCTGTGGTTTTATCTGCTTCTGGTGAATTTTTGAAGTGATGAAATCAGAGATACTAAGAGTTATGAGGTAGTAAGGTAATAATCTAAGTAAGGGTGCTGTCTTTTATATCTACAAGTGCAATATGCTTTTATGTAGGAGAGAGAAACTTTGACAATAATGTTGCTTGAGCGAGATGTGCATGTGACAACTTGGGAAAAGGGATATCACAACTGGAGTGCAACAGTGTTTCTATGTCTGGCAGAGTGAAACCTTTCAAGACCTGAGTTTAGACAGTCTAAAATAAATTGTCAGTATTCAGAAAACCCATCTTAAGCCTCTTTTGCTTACATAGTGTTATGGAAGTCAACTGCTATTGTAGAGAATTAATGATTTTTTAATACATATTAACAAATACTACTATTTTAACTTGAGGCAGTTGAGTGAGAAATACTCACTTGTAGCATTTGAGGGAATGTCAGCATAAATCGCACTTACAGTAAGACTGCATTTTTAATTACTGTACTCGTTAAGATTCGATGATGCCATAAGGCTAAGGCCTTATATCACAGATTGGTTCTGAACTAAAAGGTGTGTGCACATGTAGATATGCACATTTGTGTTATTTTCCTTAATTGGCTACAAAATAATATAATTAGGTTGGGGACTAGATCTTGGGAATTTACCTATTATACTTCTGTTTGTTAAGGAACGTGCATAACACAGCACCCATGTAGGCTTGGCTTGTGGCATAGCTGTCAAATTTAGCATAGACATTCAGACAGATAAGCAACGTACTCTTCTTGTGTGTATCACCTACAAGCCATTATGGCTTAGTGTGTAAATCTGTATGTAACTATTGAAAAATCCACTTATGAATGTATATAGCTTAGAACTAATTTTTTCCCTTTGTTAATTCTTTGATATCAATGAGGAATTCTTCAGAAAATGTATGGACTGGTTGGTTGCATAAGGGCAGTTGTTATTTGGACAGAAAATTGTTAATGGTCAGGGATTTTCCACTAAAATATTTGCAAATATTCCTAGTCAAACATCAGTTTGGTTTCTTTTTGGGTTTTGAGCTTGCATTAGTCCGTGTTCAGAACTTTAAAATTGCCTTTGAATTTTTTAAACTTTTTATATCACTGGAACAGAAAGAGCATCTAAATTAAAGCTTCAAGCTAACTTTATTTTTCAAGTATTTCAGGAATTATACTTCTGAACTGAGATTTTATAAGTTGGCTGTGTATTTTCCTGTGTTAAAATGCTGTTATTGAAAATGGTCAACCAAGCCTATGTCGCCCAAAATAAAAACGGGGGAATTGTGGATAACTGGCTAGTTCACATAGACATAGTCCAGCTGGCTGGACAAAAATGCACATCGCTCTCAGCTTATCTGAAGTAAAGCAAAAATAACTGTCTTTGGCTGTTCTTGTTACACAATAACAGGAAGATTTTGGTGGGAAAAGAATGTTGCAGGTGGGAACAGATAACTACAGAAGAGAAACTAGGGGCGGGCTTGATATTTAGGCAGCTAACCAATAATGAGCTTAACTTTTGTAATATGTATGAGCTAATTATAACAAGGCATAAAAGGTGACTGTAAGGGACAATAAACGAAGTCTGCTGATCACTCATATTGAGTGACTGTGTCTTCCCTCCGTCGTGACAAAGTATAACTGCAAAACCACACTGTAGTTACAGTAACTGCTGTGATAATCTTTTGAGAGATGGAATGAATGTGGTGCTATTTTGCTGTTCACTCCAAGGTCTCCCTCAATGATAATAGTTTGATTTTCTTTGGTTTGGCTGGTGTGGCTGTTAGACTCATGCTGACAAAGTCAATTTGACTCTGTGAGACATCCGCTTCCTAAGTCTGCTCTCCTTTGGTCCTAGTAACACTGCCATCATTCAGTATTCATTCACATTACATATTCGCAGCTGAAAACCAACACAAACACAAAAACACCTTGATAATTTTTAACACATTGTCCGATTAATGCATTCTCCTAGAGCAATAGTGACATAATTTAAATATTTTTAGTAAAATTTTAGTAAAATTTGCTCCCAAAACAATCCAAATAATAAAATGTTATCTTGTTTTAAATATAATTAACACATCATTTAGATTAAATTAGATATTGCACATTAATTAAATTGAAGTTATTTATTCAAACAGATTTGTGGAGCATTAACAGATATCTACACATATAACAACTCTAAGAAATATTTTAATCTTTACTAAATGCATTGTAAATATATCACTTAGAGGCATCTTCTAGCTTTTCTGTTCAAATGACTTGCCTCCCCTCTAGAAAGCAGAAGCAGCCAAAAACGTATTATTTTTGTAGGTCATTTTATTTACTGTGTTCTAACAGGCAAACCTACTTTGTTTCCTTGGCTTACCTACTTATTTTATTTACTGAGGAATAATGTGATCCTCTTTTTACACCTAGGGCTAAAGTTTTAAAGCAATGTTCAGGGCACAGTCTGCCTCATGCTTGGCAACAAAACCACAACAGCAGCCAATGTTTTCTTCTAAAACACGGGGAGGAGTGACAGCTCCGTTTCTTTGATCATGGCTAGACCAAGTTCATGAATAGACCTGTTGCTGCAGAGGCAGGCAGTTCTCTCCTTTGAGTGTTCAGGGGTCATACCTTTACTTTTTACCACCCAGAAAGCCACAGACTGTCTCAGTGGTGGTGTTCATCCTGCCAGTTGAAGCATCATCCTGCCATTGTACACAAACTCCAGAGATTCTGAGGCTGAGTTATCATCTAAGAAATCAGCTGGCTATAGAACAGAGGATGTGGCACATAGGTTGGAGAAAGGAAGCTTTGAGTTTCAGCCATTTCCCTCAGGGTTCTTTCAAACACATTGGGGTTTTGTCATTGTTGACTGGAAAGCTTTTCTGTGTAGTTCATCAGATGGTGACATTATTACTTAGTGGCATTTGAAATGACAACAGATGAAGATAGTTTGTGTGCTGTTACTACTCTCTGAAACTAGACTGTCTAATTTTTTTAAAAGTAACTGCAACATTCTAAAATACGTGTCATAAGAAAATAATATTTAATTACTGCAAAATAGCTGTTCTTCTGTTTTCAACTTTTTTCCTTTCTGAATTGTGACCCATTTTTCAGAATCTAAACAAAACTATTAATTTCAAGAGCTTGCATATTGATTTTCTCAGGCAAAATGAAATAAACATAAACAGAGGAATCTCATTGCCCACCAGCTAGAGTCCTGATAATGACACAACTAAATCAATTGTCAAGTCAAAATGCTTCCACTTGAAATAAATAAAAAAACATCCTGTCAAGTTCTTTCATGATCCATTCCAGTCATAAGAAAAAAGTTGCATATTTGGTGGCTATTTCCCATGTGCAGGTAAGGAAAGACAAATCTGCATTAAAACGTAGCAAACCTTTTGCTGTCATTCTGTCAGCTGCTCTCTGTGCTTACATCCTTATTAGACTACATCTGTAGGCCCTAAACCAATGTAATTTAAAAAAATACATTACTTTCCAGTATTGCCTATTATTTCAGCTGATTTAATAATGATCAGTTTAGTTTCTTATGTAGTATTTCCTGTCAACTTTCTCTCTATCTCCAGAAAGGTGTAGGTGGTAAGATTTCTCTTACCTTTTCTTAGGTTGTTCTCTCTTTAGTTGAAGCTGATTAGTATTTATTACAGAAAATAAAGTACCTAAATGAGCTGGAAGAAACTGTGGATTTGTGTAGTGGGAACACTCAGAGCTAAACCAAGTGTTTCCTTCAAAGGAATATTAAGAAAAGAGCTCACAGAAATAAAGCTATTTTGTTTTGAATTTCCCCAAATGCAGTGGAAAGGGCAGCTAGCCAGCTCTTTCTGATCCCCTGAGATGCCCTGTTCACCGAGCACCCCATGAGTTTTACCTGGAGAGCAAGGAAGTAGCATTCAACAAAGTGCAAGAGAGAATCCTCCTTCCTCTACACACTTCTTCACCTTTCATCACAGAGCAAGCATCTTGCAAGCTGTTAACTTTTAGCTGCAGATGAGGTAACCTGCACACCTCCTTGACCGTCCTGCAAGGATCAGGTCTTCCAGGGCACTTTTGGTCATGGAACCTGAACAGCTGGAGAGCATTGTCTTAGGGCTGTGATAAGATAAGATGGGTGAACAACTGGCTGAAGGGGCAGGCTCAAACAGTTGTAGTAAATGGGATAACATTTGGTAACACAGTAGCAGTGTTCCCCAGGGCTCAATTTTAGGGCCGGTTCTTGTCAATGTTTTTATCAATGACCTGGACATAGGAGTTGAGTGCACACAAAGTAAGTTTACTGGCAATACTATATTAGTGGGAGCCATTGATTCTAGAGAGGCCTCACAGAGAGATCTTGATAGAGTGGAACACTGGGCAATCACCAGTCATATGAAATTTAACAAGAACAAATGCTGGATTCTGCACCTGGGACAGTGTAATCCTGAGTGTATGTATAGACTGGACACAAGAGACTGGAGTGTAGCCCTGCATAAAAAGATCTGGTGGCTTTGTTTGATGGTAAACTCAATACAAGTAACCAATGTGCTCTGGTGGCCAAAAGGGCCAACCAATACCCTAGGGTTCATGAGGATCTGTATAGCTAACTGGTCAAAAGAAGTGGTTGCCCCACTTATACTCAGCATTGGTGCAGCCTCTCCTTGAGGACTGTGTGCAGTTTTAGGCTCCACAATATAAGAATAATATAAAAGTATTGGCATGTGTCCAAGGAGGGCAACAAAGATGGCAAAAGGCCTAGAGGGCATGACTTAGGAGGAGTGGCTGGGGATACTAGGTTTGTTCAGCTAAGAGAAGAGGAAACTGAGAGGTAACCTCATTGCTGTCTACAGCTTCCTTATGAGGTGGAGTGGAGCAGGAGGTGCTGATCTCCTCCCTGTTGTCCAGTGATAGGACTGGGGGGAATGGCTTAAAACAACAGGGAAAATTTAGATTGGATATTAGGAGTAGATTTTTCACGGATAAGGTTGTCAAGTCCTGAAGAACAAGCTCCCCAGAGAAATGGTCATGGCTCCAAGCCTGTGGATATTCAAGAAGTTCTTGGACAATGCCCTTAGATACATGGTTTAACCTTTAGGTTGCCCTTTGTGGTGTCAGGAGTTGAAATTAATGATCTACGTGGGTCTCTTCCAAATCAGGGTATTGTATGGCTCTATGATTTTCTGATACCAGCAGGAGAAATCATGTCTGTTGGCAGTATATAAACTGAGGTTCCAGCAGGATATTGCCCTGTTAGTGCAGTTAAATTGGAGAAATGTTCTCAAAAAAAGGTTTGCTGCTGATAAAACCACAGGTTTATCAGCACTGCAAGCCAGTGAAATTTCCCTGGCAGGATTGAATCAAAGAATGGTTTGGGTTGGAAGGGACCTAAAGATCACCTAGTTCCAACCCCCATTCCATGGGCAAGGACACAACATGACAAGCTACATCTACTTTTATTTTTTCACTACAGTGCCTGGTGTAAGATCTTGTACTAACATCATCGCAGGAACGTGTTACATTGTCACATATACATGGTGAATGTAGTACGTACACAGGTGTATGTATTAATTACATAAATGAAACTTATTATCCCTAGAGCAATATCAGCTTATTCATAGCCTCCTATGGGAACAGATATGCAGGGATAAAACATCACCAAGTAGCGTTATAGGTGGAGGGATAGCGTGGCTTTGTGCTTCACATTTGCCCCAGGAAAGAGATCTCAGATGTTGACATGTTGGGTGGTTTGGTTTCTTTTCTCCTTGTGATCTAGCTGCTTTGCTTATCTGCACAATGTGGAGTTTTGCCTTTACATTTGTGTGAGGGTTTTGTTTTGGTTTTTGGTGTGTTTTTTGTTTGTTTTTTGTTTGTTTGTTTTTCTCCCCCCTTTTGTAGTCTGGTTTGTAGCCCTTGTTATTGAACTCTTTAATGACACTTGCAGGTATCAGGTTGTGTTTCTGAACTATATGAGTCTCAATTTTAAATAAAAACATAGTTCATTTGTTTTCCATGAGGCTCGTTGAAGCTGATGGGACTTTTTACAGTGAGTTCAGTGGGAGCTGGAATAGGACCTATTCATACTGAGTTAGTTTTCCCTGTAATCCAGTTTCTAAGTAACATTTTGGGAAAAATACTTCATGGAAAAAGTGCTGGCATAATAATGCAACTTGCCACACATTTATTATATCCAATAGAACAACCATGTGGTTGCAGCATTATTACTGTGAAATGCTTTTATTTCACAATAACTGTAAAGTAACCGTATGTTCCCTCTACAACCACTTTCTCTCTTAAATGCAGACTCATATGATAGCATAACTGAAATCTTATTTTCAGACTTGTTCTTTCCCCACATTGTAGATTGGAATTGTAGAATGCCTAATAAAGAATCTCCCTTTTTTGTGTGTGTGAAAGAGGTCATATTTTACAAACATGTTCTTTCTCTGACCAAATTACCTGGACATTTTTGCAATCCCTTAGTCAGGATTCCATCCAATCTCTTTTCTTTCTGTAGATATATTAGAGGTCTGTTATTTCCTTTTACATGTCACTTCTGCAATTACAAAAGGATTGTAATTCTTAAGGAAAATTATGTCCTTCATCTCATAATTTCCTGTTTCTTTCTGGTTTAAAAGACTATAGAATGCAATAGCAATACAGCCAAGTGGACTGAAAATGCAGTATTAGAGAATGATAATATTTCTATACAGCTTCAACACTCTATACAATTTTAAAAAGAATATCTTGCCCATAGAAGTGTAGCTTAGGTAGAAAGGACTTTACCACTATTTATATGATTTTCTTAGAACAACCATGGATCACAAGCAATCCATTTGCATATTACATTTTATATTATAATAATGCTGTTTCCTAGTTCATGTTAGTTTTCTCTAGGAATCCTTTATATATTATAAACACATTTCTCATGAGTGTTAATATCTATGTTGAAACTTACTTCCTTTTTATTATTTTACCCTTTTACCTTATTTTTTGTTTTACCTTATGTATAATAATTGTTCTTATTCTGCTCTTGGGAGCATGATTTTGTATTAGTTTTTGCTACTTTGTAACAGAAACTCACTCCACTAGGTAATTATTTATACTGCTTACTGCTTACTTTATGTATACTTACATACCTCAGATGTTTATTTTTAAACCCATTATATTGTTACCATTCTATAGCATCAGCAACTTATGAGGAAAAGTAAAAAATAAGACATTATTTTAGTATTTTACAATAACCCACTTCTTTAGTATTTTATTTCTCTAGAAGGGGAGGACTGAGGATTAGAATATACCTCCAGTTCCAACCTGGGCCACAGCTTACTGGTTTGACTATTCTCTCAGGGTATGCAAATGTTGATCTGAATGCCTGGCAAAGGAGAGGTGGGCAGAGGCTCTGGGTCAGTGCTACAGTTTATTGATTAATCAAAACGTGGGAACGTAGTCTAGTAATTCCTTCTTTTCCGTCAACAGACTCATTTTAAGGTAACCACAACTGCACATAGTGAAAGTATATGAGAACTGGGGCTCTGCTACTGAGGCTTACGTTGGAGTGTGAGACAAGACAGTTGCCAAAACAGGTCTTCAGGCAAAGGAAGGTCAGCCAAAGAGGTAGTGTTGCATTTAGGCTGTACCAAAGTCAGGCCAGAACAGAATGACAGATTTTCACTTGGCAGTTTTGAGCTTGGGTTACAGATTTTGGATTAAGCTGGCTTTCTGATTTACACTTTTTGATATTTTTTATGAGCTTGCCCCAAGTCAGTTACTAAAAAAAAGGTTTTAAAAATATTTTTTTCAAATCATAAGCAACACCCAAAAAAGAATATATATTGCTGAATCCCCTGACCAACAGCTCTAACTTCTTACCATACATGAAAGTATATGGGCTTCTCAAGACACGCCATTGCCAGGGCACAGTATATTAAAATTTCCCAGGCCTCATTCATACCCTTCCATGTCTGTGCCTTGACCTTCTTAATGCTACATAACCATGACAACACCTTGCCAGCTTTCAGAAGCTGAAAGTTTGGTATTTCATTCTCCACTGTGATGAACCCCTTCACATGTCTTGTGAAGATGAAGGAGATCTGTCAATTGCTCTCTGCACTGGCAGAGCCCATAGAGGGACATGAACCAGAAGGAAAAGAGGTGGATAATGGGACAATAGCATGCCTAGAGGTATACAAGAGCGTTTTGGTAGCATGTTTTCATGAAGACATTGACCCACAGGACTGGCTAAGGTGACAAGAGAGTGCTCAAGATGATCAAAAAAACTGAAGAGTGAGCTGCAAACACCAAGACACAGTGATCTGGAAAGTATTTGTCAGTTTTATCACTGCAAAAATTATGCTCATGGCTCAATCTAATGGGAGACTCCAATGGAGTACAATGAAGTGTTCTAATATTTACCTTTTGTCTACCTTTCAAAGTCAATGTGTAAGTGTAAGTGTTGGCATTTAGCACTAAGTAAATGATCCTTTATTCACAAGGCTGCAAACCCACTGAAGGCTTGACTTGCAAAAACCATCCTAGAAATCCACCTGCTAACTGACTTTTTAAAGATGCAGTGAGAAGGCAAAGAAAATTTGTCTCTGAAAGGACATGCTGAAAGATAAGTTATTTAGTTTGCAGCTTGATAGAAAGAGCTCTGCCAGAGATGGGCAGATGTACAGGCCCCAAACACAGAGCAGATGCCAATGGCAGTGCAGGAGCAGGGTGGGAACTAGGACTCAGCCCAGGTACTTTGCAAGAAGCACATTACATGGTTTCTCACATTTGCTATTTGATGATATATTTTTTTTTCTGATTTTGTTTTTTTTAAAGATACTTTGGCAGGAGGCATGCATTAGATAGTAAAATAGCACTTTCAGAAGATGTGAACTCCAATGAAAGAAAGCCAAAATATCAAGTATAATTAAATGTTATAAATCGTGTTCATATATGTTTTGACCTAAGAGGAAACATAGCTTTTTACTCCAATATTCATAAAGTGCCTTATACTTCCTAAAGTATGTGACTGTTGAATTAAAGGATTAAAGCAAAGACATCCTAGCTTTGATATTTACTTACAACTGAATAAGCTAAATAAGTAACATGTTTGTTATGTCTGCAAACAAAATGAATTAAGTGAAACAAGGCAGGGTGAATGGACATGCTGATGTCTCCGTTTTCAACAGAGCCTCATCCTGGGAATAGCAACATACTAAGATAAACAACAAAAGTTTCTTGTTATGCTTAGCTATTTATTTGCTGAGTTATTTCTTCTGATCCAAGGGGTTGTGTAATGACTGAAGCCCAAGTAGGTCTACTCTGATTAACAAAATTTCTGTGCTGTACATGCCCTCTGCATCTAATGCCCCAGAGAAGAAAATGAAATTAAATTAGAGGATGAACAAAAATTTAAACCAGTTACTTTATTTCTGTTTTGCTGTCTAGCAATCATTTATTCTTCATATCTAAGTAAGCCTTTGCAGCTACATCCCTTATAAAAGGATGCTTTCAGTGAGCCATTATCATTACCCATAATTAAGCCAGGACCATATTGTTGCCTTTTTCTTCCTGAAGAGCTGCTCACAAGGCACTCAGACAGTTAAGCCACCCACAATCACACCACAAATATTTGTTTATTGAGAAGGAAAAGATGGTCAGACCTACAAAACTGCCATATGTATTATTAACATCAGCTTTGAAAGTGTTGTGGTCAAGCTATGGTAAATTTCACTGGTAGTACAATATTGAAGAGTTTGGGAAGTCATCAACCAGTGCTTTAGATGTGAAACACATGACACAACCACAAGCTGCACTTTATGAAATCTGAAACTGTAACATGAGGAGTGATCTAATTTAATTCATGTGGTTCTGTGTTTGAAGTTAATAGACCCTTCCTTTCTTACTGGGAGAAATAAGGCCTTTAATAAACTACCAGCCCTACACTGCCAAGTCGTTTATCCTTGGGGACTAATTATTTTCATATTATGATTGATAATTCATGGATTCCACAGGGGTTTCCTGTACCTTTTACACATTATTTTTGAAAGGGTAATTAACTGCAAGTTCAAAATGTTTTCCAATCTGCAGGTGTAACAAAGGGGGTGGAGCCAGACTGCTCACGTATGGTATATCAGTTCTTCAGCCAGAAGCAAAAAGAGGACACTGGAGATGAAGGCGCAACCTCACTTTCTATGCTTACTGGCAGCATTCATCTGATACTGTTCAAAGGCTTCTTCTTGTAAAACTATTTTATGATTCTTTTTAACTGGTTTGCTTTTCATGGAGATTTAATTTTTTTTTTCTGTTCTGTCTATTTCCCCCCAAAGAATCAAATGCCTCAAAAACACCACCAGATGATTAGATTACCACCATCAGTTTTCTACACATTTCTTCAGGCTTCCCAACCTGATATTATAGTCTTTTAATGCGGCCAGCAACAAAAATTAATACCAACTGTCTCTCCTCCTTCCTTCACAGTTGTGCTTTTCTATCCATCAGCCCTTCCCTGGTGTAATGTAACTTCTCTTGGTCTCAAGACAAACATTCGACTTTGTTTTGAATCATAATGAAAATTCAGACTATCCAACATTTCATTTCAGTGTTTGAGATCAAACCAGAATATTTTGACATTGCAATCTCAAAACATTTTACTGTAATAACTTTAATATGTTTCCAACCCGCTTTGGGGCATCATGGGATTTTTATTTCCAGTTTCTTGTGGCTTCTACTTTCCTGTGGACTAGGGAGACCATATTACATATAAATTTTAGGAAAAAAAAAAAAAAAAAAAAAAAAGAGTTTCATCTTGATTTTCCACATGAAAATTTTCTACTATTGTTAAAATGGAAATTTTCCTATCAAGAATTTTGATTTGGAGATTTTTCCACCAAAAAAAGCACCTTCATAGAAAGTAGTATAGTTGTTAAGCAGTGCTTACACAGCATCAAAACCTTTTCTGCTTCTCAGAATGCTCTGACAGTGAGCTGCCTAAGGGTGTACAAGAAATTGTCAGGAACACAGCTGGGGACAGTTGGTCCCAACTGACCAAAGGGATATCCCACACCATACAACATCACACTTACCAATAAAAGCTTGGACAAGAAAAAGGAAGGGGTGATGCCTGGAGTTATGACATTTGTCTTTCCAAGTAAGTGTTACACATGATGGAGCCCTGCTTTCTTGGAGAAGGTGGAACACCTCCCAGCAGATGGGAGCTAATGAATGGATTCCTTATTCTGCGTTGCTTGCCTGCACAGCTTTTTCTTTACCTAGTGAACTCTCCTTACCTCAACTTGCAAATTTTCTCATTTTTACCATTCCAGTTCTCTACCCCATTCCACTGGGGAGGGGTGAGTGAATGGCTGTGGTGCTTAGTTGCCAGCTGGGGTTAAACCACAATATTGTCTAAAAATACTTGAATTACAGCCAAAACTTATATCTTTAGATTTTTCATTTTTCATCAAAGACAATATTTTTGATCAAAGTTTTTCAGAACCTGACAGAATATGCAGTCAAGGATGGAGGAAAAATATGAGGATGCTGAGCTGGAAGAACCCTCCCTTAGCCTGCTGTGGTCTCCTAGAACCATGAAAGAGTCAAAGTGGTAACCAGATATCTAACCAAAAGTCTTTACTTTTTATGCCCACTTCAGGTCACTAGGATGTATTTAAGTGCAGGTTAATTTTTCTTCCTGAAGCATCTGAAAGACTCATCAGTGAAAACACAACTCTAAACCAAAAAAATAGGTAAATAAAGAAAATTCATGTAAATTGGAAGCAAAGCTATCATCTCTGAGATATGGTTGTCTCTTAGGATATAGTCAAAGAAATTATTAGGAAAGACATGAAGATGTGACTACCTAGCAGTTCAAGCACAGCCTGTGTGTGAGCTATTATCATATTACAGGCTGCACTGGCTTAGGGACTGATGAGAAACCAAATCCTGACCATGGGAGGAAGAAAGTCAGACATGCTGATGATATCAAAAAATTGTCCAGGGATGTGGAGACTCCAGCTTCTCCCAAGAGGACACCTGGAGAACTCTTATCACCTCGTACTTCTCTTGCCTGTTCTTGAAGCTTCTTTTTCCTTTGATCTGCATCTTCCAACTCTAAGGTGTATGGAGATTGCGATATATCCCTCACAGGATCGAGAACATTACAGAGCCTTATAAAGTTTTTATGAATACTGACTTGCCAAAATATTTCTCCTCCCTTCCTCCACAGCAATCATCATCGAAGAAAATATTTGTGTTTTACATAACAATGCAATGTCTGAGTGATTAGGCAAAGAGGACTTTCAAAAACCAGACTGTTAAGATGAGAAAAAGAAACATAACCTACAAGAGATATTTTCCTGAAAAGAGATTTTGAGGTAGGACAAAAGCATACAGAAACTGATCTCATAGAGAAATCAAAATAACTTAGTAAGTTTTGAGAAAAGCATGACCTTATAATGCCACAAATTGTCACAACATTACACTGCAGGTCAACCTGGTCAGTACCTTGCC